>NW_027466100.1:2642500-2897500 GCF_046127955.1 Nelusetta ayraudi | reverse complement strand
GTGGGGAAATTTGCATAATTACAGCAGCCAAACTGTATAGTGCAAAGATTGAGAATTATATTAATTAAAGAAATAAGGCAATAAAAAATAAAAAATACAATATTTGTAGGTATAAACAGAAGAGGAAAAAAAGAGTTCTGTATGTTGGTTGTATCTGTATCATTGGCAACGTTCAAAGTACCATGTTGGGCTGCCAGCCCTCAGTGTTGATGCAATGATCAATGCACCACCAGAAATCATCCTCAGATTCTCCCTTCCAGGCAAACACAGACACCCCTGCAAGAGAGGGAGAGGAGAAATGTTTTGTGAATATCATTTTTTATTCACTGCATAAACACGCATGTGGGGTAAATTTAGAAATTGGCCGAAGGAGTCAGTGGGGGTGTGAATGTTTGGATATGGATATGGATATGATTGATATTGATTGATATTGAACTTTATTCAAGACTCAGGTCCATATTAAAAAAAAAAGAAAAAACAAAAAGACATCTATACCAGTGCTTCCAGGGGTAAGACAAATATTTTGTGTCACTTTGAGCAGGCACCGTTAGGGTCATGATGACTCCATTCTTTGATAAGTCGACGTATAAAACTGGACATAACCTTTCCAAGAACAGCATAAAAAGTGGGCACATTACTGCTAACAAACACAAGGCTTGCACTCATGCACCTTGGAGACCTGAGCAGAATCTTAAACGCATCATTATATGCCGCCTGGAGTTTTTTTTTCACTTTTGCAGCACAATACCAGCACCACAGGTGTGCTGTATGCAGTGAAGTACAGTACAGTAGACCTAAGTAGAGCAATCTTAACATCGTCAGTACACTTATTACATTGTCGTGCAAGCATGTTGGCTTGTGCATAGAGTTTGCAGCACTGATATATGATGATATGATATGATATTATGTGATATGGATATGGATAGACGCTTGATTCACTCATATCTGGTAAAAAAAAAAAAAAGGTTTAAGACTATCAACAGCCTTCATGGCCCCTGAAAACTTCCACTGCACTCTTAAAGGGCCTCTGTCTTCAGCCAGAATTGAGCGCATAGCTGCACTGGCACATAGCAACCTTGCACAAAAGACTCCGGTCCCACAGTCGAGTTAGTTACCGAGCTAATGTCGGCGTCCCATTAAACATCGCCACGCTTCTATTGCCGGAGCGCCCTGGATGCTGACGTGGCAAAGACCGGCTCGGCTCGCAGGAATCACACAGGACGGCAAATCCTTCCGCTTCTCGCATTCTCACGCCTCTACCTTCCTTTCTCCCACTCACCCGCCTCGGAGAGAGCCGCTGCCACTTCGTTCTGGGTGGAATAAATGTTGCATGCAGTCCAGCGGCACTGAGCGCCGAGGGCCACCAGAGTCTCAATCAGCACCTAGAGGCACACAAGAAGGAAGGAAGTAAAGCTATTAAATAGAATAATTCTAAGTGGAAGATTAAATGACAGGAGTTTGATTGGGTGATTCTTAATCGCGGAGTCTTAAAAGCGTTAAGCCGGCTGTGTGCTATAATGGAAGCCATGTCGGGTTTTCCTCAGCGCTTTGATCATTTCAGGCGTCTGAAGCTCTTACGGCAGTCTGGGCAGTGATGTGAGTGCAGCCAACAATTTTGGCACCAGCCAGTGGTTTCTCACTGTGGGCTCTCTTCCTGAGGGAGATCAGAGCCGACATATCTGAAATGAGACCACAGGACGGCAGGGATTTTATAAACAGTGGGGTTTTTATTTCGGGAGAAATAAAGGCAGGGAATTCATCCACTGGGAACATTTTGCATTTATAGCAATTTAGCAACACAGAAAGTGACAGACACCTTCATCTCACCTTGCTCGGCAATCTCAATCTCACGTCGGCCAAATTCCGCCTGCTTGATGTTCTTGACGCAGAAGTCGCTGCTGCCCTTGGAGTTGACCTGAGTTCGGTCCCGGGGCGAGGTCTCGTCGTCCGAGCTGTCCGTGTAGGAGGCAGCTGGAGAGGGAGCGAGGTTTTCAAACCGCCCACGCAGGAGAAGCAAGCGGTAAACAGACCCGAGCAGAAGCCCGAGGAGCCGGGTTTTTTTTCTCCCTCGACATAAAATAATCATCTGCACATGCATGCCTGTGTAAAAAAAAAAAAACACTCTGAACATATGAACTGATGCTCACCGGAGCTGTAGCTGTCAGTGGACGACTGGGAGATGGAGCGGGACAGGGAGCGGCGGCCCGTCTTCGTGGGGAACCTGCTGAACTCCTGCTTGTCCTCCACAAACTGGATCTGCTGTTATAAAAATAGAAGGAGACGCCATGTGCTTGAAACGCTTATTTAAAAAACACAAAAACTTTTCTTCTGTGGCTAAATGTGGGAGGCGCTCCGACCGGCCCGCAGTCTATCCAAGACTTCACCGTCGCCAGGCGCAGGGTCGCCAGCGCTTCACATTTACAGCACACGCACACAGACAGGAAGGTGTCCGTGGCTGTTGTTGTTATGTGTACCGAGTTTCACACCAGGTCATTGACCTCGTAACAGGAAAAGTGGTAACCAGAAGCTTTGTTTACGTCATTGGGGAACTAATCAGATTTAGAAAGTCAAACATCAGGTATGTTGACACCATTAGTCAGCACTTTCAGGAATACGTTGGCGTTAAATCTTTGTTCCGGCTAGACAGGAGAACGGGGTCATGGGAAAAGATAAATTGAGCCTGAAGTTTCCAAGTAAAGCAAAAAGCAATTTTCCGTCCTTAACGTATCTAATCGTCGCCGTCTGTATCGCTCAGCCTTATAAAATTCACTCTTTTGTCCCTCAGTGTCGGCCTCAAAAACCGAGAGACCTTCACATACCAGCGAAACCAACGCGGCAACCGAGGAACAATGTGAAGCTGTTTTCTCGGGATTAAGGTAAGAGGACGCCATATATTTTCTCTGTAGACAGGAGAGCAAGCAGGGCCCCAAAGCCCCAGCTCTTGCAAAACCCACCGACGTCTGGCGGATTTTGTGCCCGTCACCCAAAGTTTTCCAGGAACACTGCATATTTCTAGGTGATCGGTTAACTAGAAGTGCACTGAATACGTCTTTTTCTGCAGGCGGACACTATTTTTGGGTGTTAATTAACCAAAGGTCACCTATGAGAGAAGATCTCAGCATGGGCCGATCATTTCCCGTGTCAAAATAAATGTCTTCACACCGGGGTCACTGAGAGCGCGAACCACATAACTGCGAAAACAATCACCTTATTTGTATTTGCAAACATGTTGGCATACGCCAATAACACTTGCAGCAGTCTTCTGGATATGCTGTCTGAGTCACATGGTTATAAATATGTGGATCAATTCACACGAATTACAGACGTTTAGACATAAAATCAAAACCAGGAAACTGCAGCGACCTTGCTGCAACACTCACTGAGCCTTCTGATGGGAAAAGGGTGAGAAACAAATCATCCATCATGAAGTCACGTCGGACTAGAATGTAAGTAATTCTGTGTTGACACTTCTCATTCATCACATTTACAACTTTACTAATTTGCAGACATCTTATTTGTTCGCTATATGCAAATAGTAATATTTAATTCCGTATTTGCAATTGCTGTGATTGCAGCTTCCAGCTGAACATCGTTCTATCATACATATTGGCCTAAAAAAGACAAAGGCTTTTGTCTGTGGTTGAATGTTAAAGTATGCACATACTTTCCACTCGGAAGACACAGTAAAAACTCTTCCTTGTTCCTTGAAGGTTGCAGGTCACAATCCTTCAGTAGTCGCGACTGACGCACTGAGGCAGTGACATTGAGCAATTCTTAGGCCACTCTTGACATTGTTGTATCAAAAACGAAAGGGTTTTCACACTTTTACACCCAGAGACTCTATTCAAAATCAGTGACGTGACAGCCGCAAAGTCTTTGCCTCAGAAAATATCTGTCAGCATAGAAACAACTTACACTCAGGTGCTGTTATTCCTCTTTGAAACAACAGTAGCAACATTTCCTGATTCCCCCCCACAAGATCAAGACAGTCAAGAGACAGAGCATGACTCTCTCTGCAGCTCTGTGCTGGGAATCAATATTCATTTGCACGTGTTCCATTTGAACTGCAAAATTCCCATGTAATGCGTTTGTAAATACTTGATGTGTTGAAGAAGAAGAAAAAAAAACCTAATGAACGACTAATTCAGCTTCTAAGTGGCAGAGCAGGAAATTGCTTCACAGTGCGTGTATGTGGCCGGCTACAATGGCTGTGTGCAATCCCCCCAAAAAATATTTAATGCACGTATGCAGCGATGGATCACGTTCGCTGGATGCTGCAATTGTGCACAGTTGCTCGGCATACACTACTTGTTTCGTTGTTGTTGTTGTTTGTTTGTTGTTTGTTGTTGTTTTTTGCTTCGGCTCTTACCTTTTTGACGGGTTTGTGCGTGGGCACGGCGCTGAAGGCTGGCGACAGCTCGCCCATGTTCACTTCGGCGTTCTTGCTCACGGTCATGGCTGAGTACTTCTCCGCGACGTTCTCGCTCTCCTTCGCCTCTTTGCTCGCCTGTTTCACCTCCAGCTTCGCTTCACCGGCCGGTTCTGACATGTTGACCCTGACACTCTCGAACTACGATGCCCGCACGCAAAGGCAGCAGCGACCGTGCGGGGGAAGCGTCTCTCTCCGGGAGCAGCAGCGCACGTAACACGCCAAACGTTAATATTAACCCCGCGCTGCTAGCAAAGAGCTACTCCGCACGCGATTGACAAATGTATATCTAAGAGGATATATTCGGAGACTGGAAGAGGAGCTCGGAGTCGGGCGGCTGTCTGCTTGCGCCACTCTGATTTGGCGCTGACAGATTGGGGGGTTTTCTTCTTGTTATGATGCGTGCAGCCGCGTTGCTTCCCCCCGCTGGCTCAGCTGTCACCTGGCTGAGTAACTTTGAAGGCGGGGCTTAGCGTTTTGAGAAGGCGTGGGATTTGCACAGACGCGTTAACGGTGCATAGGAAAACAGAGACGTTTAACGGTTTTCGGTTTTTAACTTGTATTTTTCCACTACACTGACTATTAGCGTTTACAGCAGCTGACGCTTACATCTACGTATAAAACTTACGTTTGCACATTTTTTCTGTGCTTAATGTCCAAGTACGCATCTTTATTGACGTTGAGCCAAAAAAAAAGAAAGTACGTAAATTCGTGTTGCTAGTGGGGTTTTTTCTGGCGAGAGCAAATGATGCGTGTAAAGAAGTTTCAAATATACTTTTAGACGCGCAACAATAAGTCGATGACCTTGTTTTCAATCTATGAAAGGAAGCATACATTATTTTTCTTGTCTCAAAGCATGATTTACAGATACACATTTTCAGATGTATGAATCATTTGTAAATGTGAAAGTGCACCAATTTATATTATTTTTGGAATAGTCCAATAAATAATCTTAGAGATTACATTTTTTTAAACACACAACAACAACAACAACAACAACAACAACAACAACAACAACAATTTCCTTTAAACAATTCAGGGCTTTGCAAACAATGTAAAAGCAAGAAAAGCAACTAATGATATTTATAAGCATGTACGGTCAGACTGTGACTGAGTATAAACATAAAGTTTATGTAGGTCAGGTTGCGAATGAGCTATTTGAACTCGCACATTTTTATTGGGGGTCAATTGATTAAAAAAAAAAAACACAAAAAAAACAAATCAACGACAAAAAAAAAGGATGGGTGAAGTTAAAAGCACACATTGAGATAGTTTGTTTCATGCTTGTCAATGAATGATTAAATAATAAGAAATCAGTAACAAGTAGTGTGTTGATAAATCTGAACAAATCACCCTCATAAACAAACCGCCGGAGCAGGAAGCGGGTCACCAAAGTTAGAAATACGCATTTTCCGTTACGCCATTTTCCATCGACGATCAAGAAGAACGGACCGCTCGAAGTAACGCGGACAATTTGAGCGTGAACTGCAGCCCACACGGTACACTTGTCTCAATGGAAAAGCATGGCTGTCCACTTAATTTGTTTTTCTTTCCCCTCTATCATTCAACACTTGCATCTGTTTGCATGTTTGTCCTTTTGTTTTATAACTGTAGTAGCTAGCCGGGTGCTACTCTTCCACGCTAGGCCTCGGAAAGGAGACAGCCATTTTAACGCCATTTTCTTTCATCACCATCTGCCTATCTTTAGTTTCCAGGTGCCGATAAAAATGCCCACTGATTGGGGAATCATTTTTGCCAATCGGTGAAGGGGTTTCATTTAGAGTTTTCTTGAAACTGAATGCTGAATGTTGGAAAATGGCATGTGTGTGTTACTTTAGAAGAGGCTAAAGCTAGCTTATTGTCGGGCTCCTTTGCCCGACCAAAGGCCCACCTACCAAGCCCCCTGTGTAAATATTGACTTGTATACAAAGTTAACAAGTGTCGCACTCTTTACACAGTATTTTTTTTTTTTTTAATTTTCAGTCGTTTGGTGAATTGTTTATTTATTGGTGATGCGCCTTGCTTAACGCAGGGCACTCTATGCAATGCAACTTTGGGAGCGTGTCTGCAGTACAGCTAGCCATCCATCCCTTTTTCAATACGTGCCTATTCCCGCTCTCATGGTTGCGGGGGTCAGCTCCAGCCTATCCCGGCTGTCAGTTTATTTAAAAACAAAACGATTATCTCAGCGATGAACCAAAGGATGAAGTGCACTGTTGACCTTTCTCTTTCTATTTGCAGATCCAATCATGCATCGTGACTGCCCTCTTGACTGTAAGGTGTACGTGGGAAATTTAGGCAACAACGGAAACAAGACTGAGTTGGAGAGGTCGTTCGGCTACTATGGTCCCCTCCGCAGTGTTTGGGTGGCCAGGAACCCCCCAGGGTTTGCCTTTGTTGAGTTTGAAGATCCAAGAGATGCAACTGACGCCGTGCGTGAGCTCGATGGAAGGTAGGCTGGAGTCTGAAAAGTGCGTGTGCGAAGTCACCACCCGGTTGAGCGCGCTGCGATGGCGATAACGACATTTGTTGTTGTTGTTTCACAGGACATTGTGTGGTTGCCGGGTGCGGGTAGAACTGTCCACTGGTGAGAAGCGCAGCCGCACCCGTGGTGCTCCTCCTTCTTGGAGCAGGAGACCAAGAGACCGAGATGACTACAGGCGTCGGAGCTCACCCCAGAGACGAAGGTGACCCATCTTGTCGTTTGTCTTCTTAAAATGCTTAAGTATATCAAGCTGAGTTATTAATGCTACCCTCCTACCTACAGTAATTTTTTTCTTCTCAGAGCGTATGCACATTTAATCTAAGTATGATTTACTAGGCTATGCTTTTTTGAACATTACAGTCAGCTCTATTTAGTCTCTCCATTTTACTTACTGCAGACACCTAAAAGGTGGCTAGTAAAAAGATTTTATCTTGAAATTATAGTATTATATACAAGGTTAAATTATTCAATTCTTATTTTTATGCACTATTTTTTTGTGCATTGTTGCATCTTAATTGGGATTATAAGTGGGCATATTCTATGTTTAAGTACAATCATCTTAAAACTTTAGGAGGGGTAAAATGGCAAATGTGTGTGCATTTTTTTATTTTTGTTTGAGGATGCTTTTTATTTTTCATCTATATTAATAAGAATGAAACCCGTTGCAGAGTCACCACCATGCCTCTTCTCACCACCCTCTGAGTCAATCAACTAGTCCTCTTTCAGCATCATGTGACTGCTGACCATCGTGACCCAATCAGCTTGGCTGGTGCTGTCACATGACCCGGCATGGCCAGTCGTCAGGTTGCACCAACCCATTGGTTCCTCAGCATGCCGTTCTCAACCTCCTCCTCCTTCAACCTTTACCCAAACGGCAGCGGTCCACCTCACATTCTCGACCAATCAGCGTATCGCGTTCCCAAATGTCTACAAGCTACCATCAGCAGCCTTCGGCTTACCAATTAAAGCAGGAAAAAAGCCACAGCCAGCCCCCATCTGCCTGCCACCTAATCACCTTGCAGCATCTGGCCAGTCCTATTCAGCCAATTCTGCCTACCCGGCCGACAGTCTGCCTACCTTTCGTCATATCTAGCTTGTTGAAAACCAAAAATACTAGTAAGTTATCCTGCTTCATTCAGTACACTGCTGATAACAGTTATAAAAGTGAAGACATAGCTGTTTGTTTCTTTATATTGTTTTCTTTATTCTTTTCATTTTTTTATTTGTCTTGCTAGTCAGTCTGGATCTTGACATTTCGAGAAATTTGATTCTAAACATTCATCTGGTCATGGGGATTTGAGCAGCACTCCTCAGCTCCCCCAATTGAATAGCAAAAAGGTTTTTAGATTGTCAAGTTGTCTCTGGTAGTTTCTAGTTAATATGCTCCTTAAGTGCAGTGGACCAGTCTAATACAGATGGTGGCCTCTGTTTATACCTGTAATTACACAAATGCCAGTCCAGCAGTTAAACTGCTTACATTGGCAAATGTTTCAGTTTTGTTCTCTTTGATTGTTGTGTACTCTGAGGTTCAGTCATCCCTCCAATTCTGTCGGAGAGGTGGAAAAATTCCTTATTGCCCGCCATCTTTATCCACTAGGTCCATTGCAAGTGACTTTATATTTTGAGCGAGATAACTGTTCTGGAAAACATCTCACATTCATTTTCTGTTTTGACTTACTCTAAAAGCCTGTTATCGTGGGCTTCCATGTAGAAGTATACAGTTGTCACTCTGCGGCAGGCGAACTCTGGTCTTTTTCTTGACATTTGTGATTTCCCTGCACAGATCACCTCGCAGGAGGAGCTTCAGCCGCAGTAGAAGCCGGTTTGTCAACCCCTTCATTCATTTTGTCCTCCTTGCAAAACATTTGGTGGATTGTCTTCCCCATCCTGCATGTGAATAATTTAAGTCTGGCAGTTGATGATTGTATTGAAACCTGTCCCAGGGCTAAAAATAATAGATTTGCATCAAACTCTCACAAACCATTATTTATCCCACTTGGGGAAGCTACTGTACATTCAGAGTGGAACGCTAAGCCTACTTACTTCACATAGCATATTTTCTTACTGAGAAAAGTTGTCTTCCACTTGTCTTAATGTGATTTAACCCCCCCCCCCCCCTTCTTTGCCTACACCAGGTCTTTCTCTAGAGACAGGAGGAGGGAGAGGTCCCTCTCCCGGGACAGGAACCATAAAACCTCTAGATCCTTCTCACGATCGAGGAGGTATGACGCTTTCAATCTTCATCCGCTGTAGAAACTTTGGCTGCATATAAAACTCAGCACTGAGTTGTACAACTACTGACATCTCCACGCCTACCCCCCCCCCCCCCCCCCCCCGTGCCTCCTACAGCCGCTCCAGGTCGACTGACAGGAAATGAAGAAACATCAGTCGCATCTAAAGGGAGCAGACGATGAACACTTGTACCTTTTCTGTCATTCAGAAACATTGAAGGAGTTCATCATGGCCACCGTGGTCATTTTGTGTCTTTGTTTTTTCTTGTTTTTTTCTTTTTAACAATCATTCATTTTTAGAGTCCCTCCACCTGATGAGGTGGTGATTTTCAAATACTATGAGTTGGTATGCGCTGGTCTGTTCCGACAGCCCTGAAAACATGGTGCCACCCAGCATTCCAGCTTGTCAGTTTAAAATCTCCTGTGAGCTTTCGTTTTTGTTTATGAATGTGACATTTAGTTAGCGTGAGTAGTCCTTCATTTTCTGTGTGTAAATGGCAGCATTTGGTTTGTTTTTAAATGGAAGCGATGGGATGTTTTGCAGCAAAGTCCCACATTTGGTTCATATGAAACAGTTTTCAATGTGATACTTTCTTTATATTAAAACTCTCCATCTGTTATTTGTAATAAACACCTTACTCAGATGTAAAGCGACAGATATTGACTGAATTGATGGGAAGTGTAATGGCACAAGTAAAATGTTTTGTCTATTTTTCCATTATTTTTCTTTTGATACAATGTTGGAACGTCTTGATTAAAACGCCCGTTGATTAAAACTGATGCTTGTGACGTCTTTTTTTTTTAATTATTATTATTGTTATTATTATTTTTTTTTTCCAAATAGATATAGATCCTCTTACATACGTTTATTTTCCAGAAGATGGCGCCCTCTACGTAGTCCAGTTGTCATGTTAACCCTTGTGTTCTCTTGCGGGTCAAAAGTGGCCCATTACCCTGTATAGCTGTAAAAAAAAAAAAGAAACTCTTTTCCCAACTTGAAAGTTTATGACTTTTCCTAAAGGGAACCCATCATCAGAAAAAGTAATTCTTTGTGTTTATGTGGGCTGTACACCACTAGGGTCCTGGGATTGTCTTATGGGTCATTTTGGACCCGTGAATTATAAAAGCATTTAAACGCGAGAAAAAAGTTCAAAGGCCACACACAAACTCTCTCTAATACACACACACACACACACACATCAAAGAAACTGGAGTGATGCACGAATTGAACTTGCATTTGACCTGCATGTGCAGTCTTGATCTGCAGCTAACCCCTCATATCACACAAGCTCCCAAACAAAGCAAAATACAATCTCAGACATAAAAACAAATTTAGTACAGAGGATATGAAGCAGACCTGGGCAAAGTACGGCCCGCATGAGACCTGTCATAAATTACATGATATACCGGTCGATCACGAAGATAGTTTAGCTCGATCATATGGAGAGAGAGAGAGAGAGAGAGAGAGAGAGAGCGTCGCGAAGATACTTCCGCGGGACTTTAGCACGATTAACCACCAACCCCGTCAATGAAACTTTCCCGGGAACCCCCCTCCCCAGACCTCCAACCCCCCTCCACTCCCCGTCAACGAAGCTATCTCGGGACTTTAGCACAAAAATTGCTCACAGAGTCAAGCAACATTTTGTTGTTTTGTTGTGTTATGAGTGAAGTGTTTTTTATAATTCACTTCCTAAAAAATATAGAATAGAAGATAAACTGTGTGTAAAAGTTCCAGATTGTTGACTGCTTTTTCCCTCTGAATATAATTAATTCAGAAGTGATTACTTCACATTTACATGATAGCAATAATAAACATTTACTGTGTAAAAGAAAACTGTTGGACAGTTGGTTTGTGGTTAAAAAACAAAAACAAACAATGAACAAACATGATAAACAATGAATTAAATTGAGTTGAATTAATAAATAACAGGTTGTTTCATCATGCAAAATAGATTTTGGATTTAAAATTCAATTAAATTGCTTTATTTTGGGGATTTGGTATAGGACAAGGGGAGTAAACAGAATGTTAAGATCGAAGGGTTAAAGAAAATGTAAGGCACTGGACAGAAGGCGACTGATGTTTTAAATTATTGTCTAACATTGTGTTTGATTTCAAACGGTCAATTTACCGCTCTTATTTTTCATCATTGATGATTTATATAATCAAAAAATTCTCAACACTAATAAATATCTGCACTTAAAACTGCGAAATTATCTGCACTTATGCATAACTGGAAGAAGAAAAAAAACTTTTTATTTCTTTATCTTTTGAGCCTAACTGCAAGTCGACTCTTATTCAAGGCCATAACGTGGATGGTAACATGTTACTGTAAAGAAAGGAGTTGTCATTAAAAAGTGACCTGACAAGTTCGTGTGCCGGATAGTTCCCCTCTTTTTCTGTCGGATACGCTGTGCGTTTCTTATGCAATCCAGCAGGGTGGGATTTCACGTTGCTAGGAGGCGTGAAAGGCACATAAAAGCACTTTATATGGGTGGTTCATGTTCAATAGGTTAAAAGAAACAAGTCTTAGAAGAAGCTGGCCATCCGAGCGACATTTTGTCAGATCTAGACACGATTTCCCAATATAAATAGCGTTGGGTTGTCCCTTCACATAAGCGTGGACTGTTTGCAGTGAAAGTGCTTTTGTGACGCAACTTGCAGACCTCTTCTGGTTTCCACGCACGCACTCAAACCCGCAGCCAGCCAGCCACAGATCTCAAGCTGCCGTCCAATTATTGCGCTGGGTTCCACCCCTGCGAGACCCGCGTCCTGTTCACGCAGACGGTCCACGTGAAACGGCAAGGCCCTCGAGTACAACGTTGCTCAAATCTGCGCGCGCTTTTCCACGTGACGTGACTCACCGCATCCCGTCCACGGCGCGCGGGTCTTCAAACATTCCCTCGCAACTCGCGGGAATCCGCGCGCAGAGCGGAGGAATTTCCACCCGGTAATAGAACAAGACGCAGTCTATACGTTGAGTCGTCGGCGGAGTGCAAGTGCACCAGCAAGGGCCTGTCTGAACTGAGCACGGACTGGAGGACAACTGTCACTTAAACCACTCAGCACACTTGTTAACATGTTTGCGGTTATTATAATGACTTCACTTTTATTGAAACCACCTGGATGAACGCCCATTAAGCAATCCACTACATTAAACTTCAGGCACAGTTACAAACTGTTACAACCATTCGCTGTAAAATGATTATAGCACATTAATGTATAGGGATAAATACATGTATGTCAACATACAATGAGAGAACCTTCTTAGCAGGTGTTTTTTATTTTCCCAATCATGCAACTTACTTAATCCTTTTATTTATCCTTCACCACTTTATATTTACAAATTTAGAATTTACCACAAACGTCACGATAAGAAGAGTCAAGCTACTTCTTTGATAGCTACTAAAATAAATGTTTAACATTGACTTACTCTTCAAATGTATTATCATGGCCAACATTTACTTTGTTAAGATACCGTGCGAGACACCCCCACTGTTTTTCACTTTTACATTGGGGCGGATAATAAAGCTACACAGAGCTGAACTCCCACGGCAACCTTGTGAGAGTAAATAGTTAACTACGTGGCCATGTTTAACTCTTTACACACCTCAGCTCTGACATGCAGCTTGTCACAATGGGCACTGCATAATGGGGCACATAACGAATAAGATCATTTAATGAGAAGACTCACAGACCTCCTGCACTGTGCAGCTGCCTGAACGTAGAGAGATAATAGAGGGTCCACTCAGTTGCACAAATATAGTGCCTTGTTTGGTGGTCACAGCTGCGGCCGAGTGACCAACGAATTGTGTCTCTTATTTGGCTGCAGGTTTCAAGTTTGACAGTGTATATTAGCACTGACTGTGGCTGCCCTGTGGAGACGCTGTAGATTTTTGGACTTGTACCAAGTCTGAATGTGTTGCTCCTGTGTACCATAAGTGTCTATCCTAACAAAGAACTTACAAAGCTGTACAAAGCGCTGTACTGTACAGTAGTTTGGCTCCTGCTGTTTGTGTGCTGGGAATCAGACAAAAGGGCACCATGGTTTGAATGCAAAGCCTATAGATTTGCATCTCGCCCAAACTCTTGCTGAGAATAACAAGAAAAAGAATCCAAGTGAAAGGAGTCCGGGTAGAGTGGGTGCAAAGCTAGTTTCAACCAATTTAAAAAGAATTCAGCGCCCTTTGTCAAGTACGTTAAAAGAGCAAAGTGTAAGAACCAATAAAGCCTGAAGTCAAGTAAACTGTCACATTGTAAGAGCGGAAGACTAATTCTTCGAAAATAGAGTGCAGCTATGCTGACACACCTAATGCAAATGCTTTTTTTCCTACTCGATGTCCCTTTATACTTCAGATCTCACCAAACCATCACTCCAATACATTATTTCCAATCGTTTCCAGAAAATTATGTGTAATATGACTTTAAAAAGATAATGAAACTTTTTACAGTTTTCACACGTGACATTGCAGTCAAAACATTTTCAACTAAATTCCAAAGAATATGAAAATTCCAAACCAAAAAGTTTTTTGACCAGGCTATTCAAAGATTTGTACTAGAGTAAACAGGTGTAAAAAGTATTAAACTGCTAATTGACAGTCAGTGCATAACTATTTTCACCCTTAAACGGTTAGTTGCACTTAAAAAAAAAGAAACTATCATAATGTAGGCTTTTAATATTACTGGAAAATCGTAAAACAAGGTCACTATCTATCCCAGGTTAACCAATACCCTCAGCCAGGTGTTCATTCATTCTTTCATCCATTTTGGGTATTAATGATATTGGGCTGCTCCACATGAATCATAAAAAACAAAATTTGGAAATGGGTACATAAACTTGAAGATTTTGAGAGAGAATCTTCAAGTTGCAATTGTTTTATTTTTAATGGAATGTTCGACACAAATAACGATAGTCGAGTAAAACATTTAAAATGTGTATCATAACACGAAATAATCAGAACAAAACTTGACTGAAGAGGCGGGGTTTTTTCTTCGTTTTTGTGGTGGTGTTTTTTTGTTCATCTTTTCGTTGCCTCGTCCGGGCAACATCCGGGACACCGGCATACTCGCGCATGCGCACTACAGATACTACAGAACCCGGCTCGCGAGTGAGGGGCCGACCTTAATGCCCTGACTATACACTAAACTGGAGTTTCCTCAGGGCAAGCCAGCATTTCACGTGTGCACGTGTGTTTTATCTCGCGAAATCCACGTGTGTGTGTGGAAGCAGGTCCCGCCCCTTCCACGCGAGACCGGGTCGCCCGCCCATTAGAGTTCATAAATTCAGCCCCGCGTCTGCGAGAATACTTGGAGGAACTTTCAAGGAAGGGTATTTTTCGCCGAGGTTTCCTTTTGATTCATTCGAGGAGTTGGGTCGTGAAAACGAACGCTTCGATAGTTATTATTCACTTCGGCACTGCTGTGCTAGGACAACAAGGCGAAGAAATAAAGAAAAAACAAGACCGGTGCCATCAGCTTCATTCATAAAGTTGGAAACGACCAGAATTCCACTGGACTGCACGATAACCAATGTAAGTACGAAAGCTACCTTTCCCTCATCTGTTAGCTTGTTTTGCAGTTGGATTCGTGCAGCGGTGGATCCAGATAACATGTATACACCTCCTGATATCGACCACTTTCTCGTTTCTCAAACACTAAAAATGATTTATAATTTGATGTACTAAACTAAGACATCCAGCTTCAAAACGAAGGTATTGAAATGTCTAATTAACCCCCCTTCCCCTTGTGGATACGACGACGAGTAAAACCGACAGTTTAACGTCACCCTCTGTTGTTTCTTTATTCGTTTGACACAACACCCTCGTGAACCCGCAGCGGATTGGTGTCAAAAGTTATTTTTACGCGACGGCTTGCGCTTCTTCGTTGTTGGCCACGGCTCCAGACGTCTGTGACAGCCCACAATTTGACCGACCGACACGAGCTCCGTCCTCACGTGGAGCGCCGCTCTTGGTGGGCGGGCAGGCGGGCAGGGATTCGACTTTCGCGCGAGCGAGCTAGAGTCGGGAGCACGCGCCACTCTCCCGCCACTATTCTTGAATCTCCGCCCCGCCCCCACGCCCAGTTTCCGTAGTGAGATCACCTCACGTGAGCGCTAGTGGCTGGAAAGTTCTGGGAGTTTTCTTTTTTTTTTTTCTCTCTCTCGTTGGCCTTGTTCGCTTACTGTGAGACGTGAAGAGAGACGTTGCATTCATTTTTTTTTTGGGGGGGGGGGGGGGGGGGGAAGTTGTTTGTTGTTAAGTGTTAATGAGGTGTTGCTGCAGTAACCTTTAACCTGACATGAAAATGTGTTTAGCCGCAATCAAATAAAATTTATTTAATAATTCGTTTTGCTTTTGTTTTGTGTGATGGGCTAACAATCCATTACGGTGGGTTTTTTTTAATTTTATTTTTTTTAATTTGTTTTAATTTGTTTTAATGTTTGCTTATCAACCTGTTGGCCAGATATAAAAACACCCCCTTACAAAAAAAAAAAAAAAAAAACTTAAAAGAAACGTCTTTTAGTGTCTCTTATTAACACTGGACTGACCTCTTAGTCTCTCTGGACAATGAGGGTGGGAACCTTACTCAGCCCTTCCTGAACGTCTTTAAGAACAAATGAGTCTCCTGGGACAGGTCGAAACCCTTCCTGTCACGCTGCCGTGACCATTTCACCTTAGAATTCTTCACACCAAGTTACCTTCCACCAAACTTACAGGCATGTCGGGCTGGCAAACAATATTATTGACAAACTGAAAAATAGACTGCGGCAGCCCATTGGAACGAGTAGTTTGCGCTGCTGCTCAGTTAACGTTAGAGCGGCTTACACCGCCACCTTGTGGTGGGTACAGCCCCTAACCGTGAACTTGCCCGTACATGCCTTGCTGAGATTATGTCCAGGCATGTACCAGCAATCTAGCAGAGGAGGGACCAGTGACTCACCAGTTGTCCTCAACATATAAAGCGCTCCCCGGTGACACCAGCCTGAGATGC
Source organism: Nelusetta ayraudi (assembly GCF_046127955.1). Taxonomy (NCBI): domain Eukaryota; kingdom Metazoa; phylum Chordata; class Actinopteri; order Tetraodontiformes; family Monacanthidae; genus Nelusetta; species Nelusetta ayraudi. The sequence goes on along the minus strand of NW_027466100.1, from coordinate 2,881,367 downwards.
TCTGTAGTCTTTATCGAGGGGAACTTGTACACTATTGGCGCCATGGTAAGATTGATTTCGGCCATTTAAATTGAGATTTAACATCTCATAAAGGTTTCATTGAACTTGAGATGACTGTTGGTGTAAGCTGGACACAATTGTTGCTATTGTATTGTTGTTTATTTGTTGTCGTTGCTGTTGCTCTGATAGATCGTTTATTCTATTTAACCAATTTTAATCAAAATACTTGTTTGTTTGTTTTTTTGTTTAAATCAACTGAATATTTTTGGTTGATTTATTTAAAGTAATGAGATAGGTCAGTAGCAAGAGTTATTTTGAGCAACAAAGTCACCCGTCAGCTGATCATTTCTAGCTGACGGGTGACTCAGGTGGTTTAGTCCCAAAATACCCCAGGAGGAAATGACATTGTCCACATCAACTCTGTAAATCAAACCGTGTTTTTTGTCAGTTATTTTCTACCTTCTTTGTATCAGATGATCATTCCATTTATTCTTTGAAGTCTAATCTCACGCGATACCATCTTGTCACTTTTGTCCTCCACAGTGTAAGGACATGGCAAGCAACAAGCGAGTTCTGGGTGCTCTGAGGAACGGCCCTCTGAGGAACGGCCCCGTTCGAAGAAACCTCTTCGGGCCGGTGGACCGTGAGCAGCTGCGGCGGGACTACCAAGCCGCCCTGCGCAAAGACCTGGAGGAGGCTTCAACCCGCTGGAGCTTCGACTTCATCCGGGATCAGCCGCTGAAGAACGGCGATTTCCAGTGGGAGGGCGTCGCTGGCGCCAAGGTGCCGCTGCTTTACAGGTCCCGCGTGCCCAACGTGGAGGTGCCGGAGGGGAGGCCCGCCCAAGCGGCCGCGGAGCCCGAGGCGAAGAGGAAAGATGTGGCCCAGAGCGAGACAGAGAGCGAGAGCGAGAAGGAGAACAACGTGCCCGGCTCGCCGCGGAGACGCGCAGTCAACCTGCTGAAGCAGGAAAAAACCCCCAAGAAGGACGGGCGCGAAGGGCTGAAGAGGAAGCAGACAAACATCACAGGTACATATTAAGATCCAAGTCAATGAGGGGGGGGGGCGCACTCTCCAATTAAAAACATTAATTAAAGAGGTAGAAGAAACCAGTTTGTTTGATCCTGGACGCCTGCCAGTAAGATTATTATTTTACAAAGATGTTTCCATTTCAATAAGATAAACCTGGTTGAGGATTTAGACTTTACACCACTGCTGTGATGTTAATTGGGATGCTGTATTCAGTAGTTTTTCATTTTCTCTGGAGGCGTCCAAAGAAAATGAAAAACCCTGGGGTTTGAAGGCCTCCGGCTCAACCTTCCTCCTTTGTTTCTGTGTCAAAACAGATTTCTACGAGGCCAAAAAGCGAGTTGTTTGGATGCCGCGCAAGTCTGGCGAGTGACGATCCGCCGAGCCAGTATCTCAGAAGAGCCCCTCTCAGGAACACTGTGTGCTTGTGCATGGACTCTGCCTGCACAGTGGCTCGCCAGAGAAACTTACACCAGTGACTCATCGGACACCAGTGGGGATTTGGGCTTTGCACCAGCGCTATGAGGTTAATTGGGATACTGTATTCACTCTAAGTGGGTTGGGGGGGTGTTTTTTTTTCCCCTCTAGTGCTAAGAAGGGGACATTTGAGCAGAGAAGATTAACTGTAATCTCCTAAATCAGTGGATTTATACTCATTTGGATCATGGGGATGCCAAAAGTGTTGACTGACATTTTCCTACTGTACATTCTGCCAGGCTAAATAGCAAACAGGAGAAGTAAGTTATAAACATGCTGTTAACACTTGAAACATTGGTTAGAATCATTCCAGGTGGCTGCAGCAGGGCTAGTAGAGAAACTAAGAGGAAGGACGAAGCCCGTGGCTTTTTTTTGTCTTGAATTCTCTATTTTTTCTCTACTGTGTTGGGTTTATATGTCCTCAGCACAAAAGGCCCTGAGTTTTTTTTTTTTTTATTCCACTCATTCGTATACTTAACATGCTGATGTACAGTTGTATTTTTTTTTTACCATCATGTCCTCGTCGGAAACTTACTTGAACAACTTTTGATATCCTGTGCATGCTGTTGCTTTGCGTATTTTAGTCTCGACAGAAGTGCCATCATGTCCACTTTTGCTTCCCTTATCTACTGTATGACCATCAATGTTTGATGCATATTGCCTCAAGTGCCCCACCTAGACTCCGACATGTGTACAGCATATGGCAGGTTAGGAGTGGAGCGCCATGTCTTTGGAACGGTTTAAAAAAGGCATAAATAGCTTTATCTAGATTTATATATTTATATTCATATTTTCATATATATATATGTATATATATGTATGTATATATGTGTATATATACATATATATATATATATATATATATATATGTATATATACATATATACATATCAGAGTTTTATCTATAGAGTTTAATACAACACTATTACGTAGCATAAACATAAGAAAACATTGCAGTATTGCACAAACATCTGGTAAAGGTTGTATCTGAAAACACCAAGTTCCCTTTTCACATGTTGACATTCGAAGCTCCATAAAAGACAATCAGAAGAAAGTGTTGTTGGAAGCAAACGTATTATTTGATATGCCAAGTGCTTTATTCTTTCCTGTTTTAACACATCATGCAATTCTGACTGACCTTGTGTCGTTAGCTGCCGCAAAAATCTATCTGATGTGCACATACTGTGTGTGTGTGGCACATATTTATTGGCAAATTCTGCTGCTAAGGGTATTCTCAACAGGCATTCGCGAAGAGCGCCCTCTAACAGAAAGCTGAGGAATATTAGCCTCGGCATCGCCCCGTAACAATGAACGCACTTCTGTAAAGACGCTTGTGCACAGTTCCTGCATATTGCTGTGTTTGAAAATCTTCAGAATCTTATTTATTGTGATACTCTACTATTCCTTGTGTCAATTAAGATGATATCCGAATATTGTGAGAATGTTAAATTCCAATAAAATGTTCAAATCAATTGTTTCTGTGTCTCTTCTGTGCATATGTTTATGCGTGCACAGTATAGAATTGTGAGGAGTAAAATGCATTTCTAACCAACACAATGATGACTTTCTTTGAAAGGATGTTTTGGGTTGGTCCTCTCACTTGCTCATTACTCATGTATTATTCATCATAAGGCAACGGCTAATGTTTTTACTCATAATTTATGAATACAGGTTAGGTTAAAGGTGGGATTAGGTGTGTTATGATGAAGGTCAGGGTTTCGATTAGGGTTTGGCTGTACAAAAGAATGGAAGTGACTGGGAGTCACGGAACAAAAATATTTTCTGGAAAATAAGTCGGGTATGACGGTGCTAATGACGATAATGAGCAGAAGTTAGCTACAGTGTGGAGTCCAGGATGTAAATAATAATTGTCATTTTGAGCTGATCTTGAACACTGAGCCATAAAGGTGGCGCTGTGGTTATCGCTGTCGCCTCACAGCAAGAAGGTTGTGGGTTCAAACCCTGGACCATGGGCATTTCTGTTCTCAATGTGTCTGTTTGTTTTTGGGTTTCGATGAGGGCCTGTGATGAACCCACGACTTGTCCAGGGTGTCACACTGGCTGATATAGGCTCCAGCAGACCTCCACAGCTCTGACTGCAGGAGAAGATGGATGGAGAGATTCATCCATCCATCCATCCATCTTCAACACGTCATATTTGAACAACACCTCCACCTGATTTCATCCTAAAAACAAAAACAACAACAACAACAACCTGTTGACTCTTCTATGAATATGTCTTCTACAGTTAGTGACTCACGGTGCCGCTGGATTCTAGCGGGTGAATCCAACGTGAAACAGCCCTGAGCGGCTCAGCCAATTCACTCCCACTTTTTGCTAAGAGAGCGAGACAAGTGAGTCACTACACACTCGGTGTACTTTGGCAGCGAGTCGCTGCAGCCCCGCTCTGGCTGTGCCGCTGGGTAAGTGTCTTTTTTTTTTGGGAGGGGGCAGTAGGATGAGAGTCCTGAAGCAAAGGCCCCAACCGCCTCCCTCCTCCTCGCCCTCCCTTCCTCGTGTAGTGCCTCTGCTCTGCTGGCCTCGGCAGCACAGAAGGCACCTGCACGCCTGCGCCAAACTCTCTCCCCTCCCCCACCCTCGCTCCCTGCTGCACCGCCCGCTCCCTCAGCTCCCACATCCATTACAGAGCAGGACAGCCTGTGCATTAGACTCGGAGAGAGAGGGAGAGAGAGAGACAGAGAGACAGAGAGAGAGAGAGAGAGCGCGCGCGAAGCAGAGGGAGGCGGAGGGAGCATATGACACAAAGGGTGGGGAGGGGGAGAGAGAGAGAGAGAGAGAGAGAGAGAGATCTCCGGGAAGCTGCGGATATCGACGGCAACAACAATGGAGCGCTAGGATCCCAGAGTGGGGGGACAGTCAGCCTGGCATCGGCTGAGGGCGGCGTTATTTGAGGCGGGGTGGGGGGGCTCCTCCTTGGGGGAGGAGGAGGAGGAGGAGGAGGAGGCGGCGGAGAAGGAGGTGGTGGAAAAGGAGGAGGAGGAGGAGGAGGAGGAGAAAGAGGATGGGCCTGGGACGCAGAATTGCAATGGCTCTGCAAATATTGGATTAAAGCAGTATGGTAATGTTTTTTTGTTTTGTTTTTTTGTTTAATGTGATCTCCATCGCTGTGCTGCTCGTGTGTCCGACCTCATGTGTCCACCACCTCCACCCGCGCTCACACGCCGTATGCCCCCCCCTTACCTCAACCCCACCACCCACCATCGCCACGCCGGGGGAGGAAGGCACAGCCATCACTCCTTGTCCTCTTGCGGTTGTTTTGTTGTTGTTGTTTGGTTTTTTTGTGCCATATGTCATCTCCATCGCCATCCCAGCTCCTCTTCACTTCCCCTCCTCCGCACCTCGCTGGTACGATCCGATCCTCCACCCGGCCGGCTGACCGCCTGACCGCCGTGTTTTGAAAATGAGGGCACTGTTCTCTGCATCGTTTGGCCTTTAAAAGAAAAAATGTTTCAAAAAAAAAAAAAAAAAAAAAAATCTGTGTGTGTGTGTGTGTGTGTGTGTGTGTGTGTGTGTGTGTGTGTGTGTGTGTGTGTGTGCAAGGGTGGGAGTTTCCTCCGTCGCTGTGTAACCCTGCACCGTCTCCTCCATCACCTAGCTGCATAAGCTACATCACACCGTGTTTGCCAGCGGAGGCTGCGGCGCCCCCCCCCCCCCCCCCACACACACACACGCTCACATTCACACACACATACACTTTTATTGCACTGTGTTGTGACTGCAACCTACTTTGTTCTCTCTTGCGTTAAAAAAAAAAAAAAAAACAGCGTGCAGAGGTTACGGAAGTAGCGCGGCCGTCGCTCATTGCACAGTCGAAAATGAAAATAAAAAAAATAAAAAAGGATGCACGCAGGCTGTAATCCTCGGTGCCATCCTTGCCTGTCGGCAGAAATTAGAGCAGCGCTATGAGATATTTGGTGTCATGTGTCCGCCTGAGCTCATGTTTGTAGGGTCTGATTACACTGTTTTGACGTCACGCAGATGGAGGGTCATTAACAATCCCCTCCATCTGCCAGTCTGCGTATATGGATATAATAGCGATAACCGCCACCACAAACCCCCGGGGGTCCCCAGAGAGGCCATGGCCTGACAGTCGGCAGGGTCGGTTTTTTTTTCAATATTAATAATAAAAAAAAAATTAAAAAAAAGCAAAGAAAAAAAAGCAGAGAGATATTGAGGTTAAGTCAAGACAGAGCGGAGGTGTAGCAGAATGAATAGCCTACTTCACTGCTGCCTCCAGGGGATCCCACGTGGTGATGAGCACTCAGCTTTTTACACAAATATTTCATCATGTTCCAGGAACCAATGGTGATGTGCCCGGTTTGTTTGTTTGTTTTGTTTTTAATTTTTTTTTTGAAGCATCCTCTATCCTCTAAATCCTTTCCCCGCACCCTTTTAAAGCAAACCTGTCTGTGTTTTGGGACAATGTTTGGTTTCTGACACAGTTTACACACGGCAGGAAACATTAAACTGTGTCTCGCCTAAAAAGGCTGTTAAGGCCTCTCTTATGTTCTCCGCTACCTACAACACATCAGGAGCACTTAATTAGAGTTGTGGACGTCTAAATGAAACTTAATGCATATTGATCTCCCTCTAAAATATGATCCACTTTTATATTGACCTACACTACAGTGGAGTTCAAATAGCTCGACTTCATGCAACAACTATGATAACAAGTCAAGGACTCTTAACAGAATGTGTATCTTTGAAAGCTGTTTTGCGCTTTAATGCACAAAAGTAACAAACATGTTTTTCCAAATGTAAGGAGTAGTAAGTACAGATATTTGTGCACAAATGTAGGGAGTAAAAGCAAAACATCCTCAGAAAAAGAAATTAGTTAAAGTTAAGTAGATACCTGAAAAATCTACTTAAGTACACCCTGTCCCAGATGCACAGCAAACTCAAGCACTGACTTCTAAACCATTTGATTATGAGAGACGGCTTCTATCCAAGTCATCTTAATTGTGTCAAAGCTTTTGTCCCTTGTTCACGGACAAACCTCTGCTTTCTATTCAAGCTGGACAAGAGCGAGGTGGCAACCCTAGGTCTACCCTCCACCACCAGCCATGGAGGCTCTGACAGTAACATCAGCACAGACGGAGCGGCGGTGGCGGTGGCAGCAGCAGCGGCGGCGACGTCCTCGTCGTCCGGGGTCCCTGCCGGGGGAGCAGAGTGCGCAGGAGCCGGGGAAGCCCAGAGGACGCGTGCCGCTTTAGAGCACCTGCAGCAGAAAATTCTCAAGGTCACCGAGCAGATTCGTGTGGAGCAGGAGGCCCGAGACGACAATGTGGCCGAGTACCTGAAATTGGCCCACAACGCCGACAAACAGCAGGCGTCCAGGATCAAGCAGGTGTTCGAAAAGAAGAACCAGAAGTCGGCACAGACCATTGCGCACTTGCACAAGAAGCTCGAGCACTACCACAAGAAGCTAAAGGAGATAGAACAGGTGTGTGTTTGTGTGTGTGTGTGTGTGTGTGTGTGTGTGTGTGTGTGTGTGTGTGTTCATTTTTATACGTTTCTATGACCCAACTAGGACCCAATCATGGCATCAACACAGGTTTTGTGGGGACCTAATGACCTACTTTGGCAGAACTTAACTTGAGTGGCATTAATGCATTAGAGCAGCCAAATAATGTCGAGTGTTGTGAGTCTTTGGCAGTGAGTGGGTAAATACAACCAAATAAAACCAACGGAAGTCAAAGCAGCATCCCATGTGTTGGGGATTAGGGCTTGGGTTGATATCCATCTTATGTGAGGACAGTTGTGTCTAAATATAGACTGATAATTCTTATCGGCTAACACTTATTTCAACTAACGATCCCTGCTGTCCTCATTTATCTCACCGCTGTGTCGACTCAAACCTAGCGTTGACCTTCACCATCCATTTCCCTCTTACTCCCTGCAGAATGGGCCGGCCCGGCAGCCCAAGGACGTGCTGCGGGACATGCAGCAGGGACTGAAAGACGTCGGGGCTAACGTTCGCGCGGGCATAAGTGGCTTCGGCGGCGGCGTGGTTGAAGGTGTCAAAGGGGGCGTGTCTGCCTTCACCCACACGGCTGTGGTGTCCAAGCCGCGGGAGTTTGCCAGTCTGATCCGCAACAAGTTCGGTAGCGCCGACAACATCGCCCACCTGAAGGACACTCTCGAGGACGGAGTCGGCGGCCACTCCGACGACGCCCCGACCCCTCGCGCCCTGAGCGGGAGCGCCACCCTGGTCTCCAGCCCAAAGTACGGCAGCGACGACGAGTGCTCCAGCACGTCCGGATCGGGAGCAGGCAGCAACTCGGGTGGGGCCGGTGGTGGAGGAGGAGGAGGAGAACGGGGTGGTCTGTTAGGCCCGAGCATGGGGAGCCCGAGACTGGACGGCCACCACCACCACCACCACCACATGCACAGCTCCTGGGACTCTCTCCTGGAGGGTCTGCAGGAGATCAAAGCCGGTCAGGCGCACATGGAGGATGCAATAGAGGACATGAAGGGCCAGCTGCAGAGTGACTACTCCTACATGACACAGTGCCTGCAAGAGGAGAGATACCGGTACATGTCCCAAACACTTGACCGAGTGTTTGGTGTGTCTGTGCTGCTGCGTTGTGTCAGTGTGTTTGATTAGGAGGATCAGGCAGCTGGTTGTTACTGTCAACAGTCCCAGTACCACTAGACCAGGTCTAGTGGTCCGCCCTGAGACTGGTAGGTTGTGGATTCGACCCCTGGCCGGGTCATACCAAAGACTGTAAAAATGGTACCCTCAGGGGATGATAGAACAAGGCAGAGAACAAATTTTGCATCCTTCGGGATGTGACAGTCACTGGGACTTTAGCTTTTAAATTTAAACACAATGGTGTATTCAGCCAGAGTCCTGATCCCAGAGGCCCCTTCCTTTGCTGCATATCGTCCACCGCTAGTCTGGACAATTGTGTGTGAGTGTGAATGGTTGTTTGTCTTTCCATGTGGCCCTATAATGAACTGGCGACTTGTCCAGAGTGTCACCCTGCCTTCGCCCTATGACAGAAGAAATTGGATGGATGGATGAATAATTTCAATCCCCCCCCACCCCCCTAAATTCTAATCCTGCCAAATTCCTTTGACGCAAGTCACAAGAAAATACACCGAGGCACCAATGTTTTCGAGGAGCTGCTCTACTAACGTACAATGCTACAATATCACAACTTCTGAATTTGCATCTCACTGACATTTATTAGGGACTGAGCCGCACTGAGAGGCCATCTCTGGAACAAAGCAGGTCTATTGCAGGGCGAAAGAACCAATTAAAATTGTAATGTTTATTATTATTATTCTATTCTTCTTTTTCTCTCTTGCTGCTCTAGAGCACCACCTAAAGGCAAAAAAACTGCAGCCACTAAAATGACCCTAGTTATATTAGTCCCTTGAGAACACTTGAGGGTCCATTGAACATCCATGGAACATTGGTGCTGCGTTCAAGGCTCAGTCAGGACGCTCAGAGGCAAAACCTTGAAGCGTTTCTTCTTGTCTGTCTTATCTTTCTTAACGTCTTGGGTCGTCTGTTCCCTTCAGGTACGAGAGACTTGAAGAGCAGCTGAACGACTTGACTGAGCTGCACCAGAACGAGATGACAAATCTAAAACAGGAGCTCGCCAGCATGGAGGAGAAGGTGGCTTACCAGTCCTACGAGAGGGCAAGGGACATCCAGGTAAACACCGGTCGCCTCCCAGACATCTCGCCTCTGTTTTCCAAAAACGTTAATTGCTTTGTAGCTTAAAAGTTCAACATCGATACCGTCGACAGTCGAAATAACCCCTCTCTATTTGCACACAAAGGAGGCCGTGGAGTCGTGCCTGACCCGCATCACCAAGTTGGAGCTGCAGCAGCAGCAGCAGCAGGTGGTCCAGCTAGAGGGGGTGGAGAACGCCAACGCTCGGGCGCTGCTGGGGAAACTCATCAACGTCATTCTGGCACTCATGGCCGTGCTGCTGGTCTTTGTCTCCACGCTGGCCAACTTCATCACCCCGCTGATGAAGACCCGAGCCCGTGTGGCCACCACAGTCCTGCTCACCCTGTTGCTGTTCGTCATGTGGAAGCAGTGGGACTTTGTGGAGACGTGGCTGCTGCCCAGCTGAGCCAACCTCCCAATTCTTGGAAAAAACAAAAGAGTCCAGACTCCATCCTGGAGTAGCGGAGCAGAGAAAGCGTTGTGGTTTAACCGAGAATGACTGAAAGAGGTGGAAGGTGAAGGACAGCGCTCTTGACAGAGTGCCAAGAGGTGTTTACAGTAACAAAGAACTGCGATCCTCTGCTTGCCAAACAACGTGTCCAAATCTGTAACCAATCATTGAATTCATTGCTGTCGCCAAAAAAAAAAGTTTTGAAAAAAATCCTCAGATGGTCCTTTTCTAATTATATATGATATGAGAAAAAAAAGAGTCTCATGATGACTTTAAATGCTGATCATGTTTGCTCTAACCTTCATGTTGAAGCTGTAGTGCACCAGAGGGAGGGTTTTATTTTCCCCCAATGAATGTTAACTGCTCATGCATGTACTCATATGTGCACTACGATGCATCCGGCTGGCATGGGTTAACATTTCTTCAATGATCTCGTATGACTGCCATTTTGTTACAGAAATTCAGTGCAGACTTTGGTCCAAATCACATTTTGTTTCTGTGTCGGAGCAGCTTTTTGATGTTTGTTCCTTTCCTGTCTTGTTATTGACTGTTGAACTGTTTTTCTTTAAGAGAAAGAAAAAAAAAAAACCTGGTCTCTCAGTAAAACTCTCCAAACTACTTTCACACAGTAAACTCTGCTCTTGTCTTTAAATGCTCAATCATAGCTGTTACTATAGAAACGCTACTGTTCACCGGGTCAAGTTAGCTGGCATGTCAAAATGTAATTTAAGTTTATATCCAGTTTGCAAAAAATATGCTGTTTATTAAACATAAGAAATAAATGATTTCATATAAGATGGCAAATATGTACTTTTAATGTTTTTTTTCTTCTTCAATTAAAGGTATTCATTGTAACACAAAATAGTTTTTACACACATGAAGTGTTCTTCACACACCACACATCTTCTGTAAGCTGAAGGTGGGACAGCTTCAGTTTCTTTCCTCACTCCAAAGACGTGCACGCCTGCAGGTGCATGCACTCGTCGACAGCCCAGAAGAGGAAGAGCGTCACAGAGGGAGGGAGGACGGGAGAGTGATGAGGGAACAGACGAGATCCACAGTGACATCCTGTCTTCCCACCTGTTGTGTGAATGTGTGTGTGTGGGCTACGTGAAATGTTCTGCAGATACACACATCAAATCTGGATTGAAACATTATTAGATTGTGCAAATCACTCATAGACGGCTTGTTTGGCCTGTTTCTGAATCTCCAGATGACACAGCAGCAGTGGAAGAGTGAAGTGGTGCAATGCTATTACCCCAATACCTCAATAATGACTGCAACATGAAATATGCAATATTGCTAAAAATGAATTTCATCCAGACAATGCAAATACTTTATCTTCCTCACCTGGATAAAAATAGCAAATGCAGGAGGAGGAAGCTCAACTGTCTTATAAAACGAAGACAATAGTTTTATACAATTGCATTCTATTAATACATATTGTTAAACCCGTTTTGTTTATTACCAGTTGAACAATAATAGAAATGATGTAAAAAAAATATCCACATCCCAATCAGAACACAAGATCTCTAACAACCTGGCAACACAGAATATTTCAGCGCTAAATGTGTTCAGTTGTAGTTTGTATACAATTTTTAAACTGCAAATAAAGCCACATCACAAATGACCATGGATAATAATCACTGGTATCCAACACTAAATACCACTTTTAGTCATTCCCATCAATGTGGATATTAATTTAGTATAAAACAAACTGTTGAACACAATAATATATGTAAATAAATGAAAAACACCAAGTATCAAATATCAATACAGTGTGTTGACCCTGAAATCTTTGCACAATATTTCTGGTCAGACTAGGTTTTCACTTATTCTGTGGCAAATGTGGTGAATGTATAACTAATTAAAATCATCACATAGTTATGGTGGAATACACATATATCCAGCAGTGTGAATCTTCAAAGCCTATCAGTGACTTTACTGCAGAGGCCTAATCTTCAGAGATTATTTGCATAACACTCTCTTAACAGCAGCATCCTTGTATGGTTCCGGATTAAATGTATTTTTAAATCTTTAAGAGGAGTGAGATGCGGAATCAATAAACTTCAGATCCACTGTGCTAATCCTGACCATCACTCGAGCTCCGCTGCCCCCGTTTGCATTTGCGTTGCGGCGTTGCATTTGTCACCAAGTGTCCAGAGTCAGGTCAATACAACTGCGGTGGCCGCCGGCCGATGACTGATTGTCAGGTTAAAAACAATGCAAAAGAAACAGAGTTCAGAGTTGATTTGTCTTTTTAATAACTCCCATCAGGCAAAACCCATATGACAATTACATATATGACAGGTATTCTTACAATATGAGACAAAACTCAGGGGGAGTCAATGGCCAAAGGCGACCACTAAAAAGTAAGACATTCATCGTCATTAGATTGTTCCCACTTTTACATAGACGTCACAAATGTATTTTGCATTCGACTTGACTCGCGACAAATACAATTCGTCTCGATGAGCCTAGCAAATCCTAAAGACCTCGATAAAAGAGCGGAGTCGTATTCAAAATGGAAAGCAAAGCGGTAGGATTCCTGATTTGGACTTTAACGTCCTGTTGAAGATGCAAGATGTACAATATATTGCTTTCAGGTGCTTAACTTAAAACGGGAACCCCAAAGTCTCTTCCGATCACATTCCTCAGTCTCAGTGTGTTCTACAGACTCCGTCTCTCCATCCGAGGACAGTCGCGGCGTCTTGCGGTGGAGTGCGCGCTCTTGTCGACACGAAACCAAATGGGGGCAGCTGCCATTTAATGAACAAAGAACAATGACAAAGCTAGGACCAACGTCAGAATCCCCTCGTCGAAAGTGCAGCTTTCCATTTCCCATCAAATTGTCTCAAACTCACAAACATTTGCTTTTTCCTCATGATTGTAAAACCTAAACGGGGACCAGCAAACAAAAAAACAAAAAAAACAATTGTTCACTGAGACAGCAGGACACAGTATCCAGTCATAAGGGTGCAGCTGAGGAGAGCATGTGAAGAAAAACTTTTTTTTTTTTGTTCAATCCGAGATGATGATGTCTTACTAAAAGAGGAAAACAACATTGTTGAGGAAAACTTCCCGAACGTGTAAAATGATAATAATGTCAAGTGAAATCTCTTGCTCGGTTTCAGAGTTACAACAGACGTGAGTCCAATAGTGTTAAAAAAAGAAAAGAAAAAAAAAAAAAGAAAGACAAATGAACAGCAAACACAGACACTCAATGTAGTGTTCAGCAGGACAGAGCTGGACCTTCTCCCACAGTATCCAGAAGATGAAGCAGCACGCTGGCTGAATAACCTGCAGCCCTTGTTGATTCTAAAAGGTTCTATATAAGGGATTTTATCACCATGGTTCAACCCAAAACAAACAAACAAACAAAACAAATGGGACCAAAACCGTTTTCTGCCACACACACTGAATGAGAAGCGACGCATTCAACCTTTTCGGGCGCTCAATGTGAAAATATGGCTCAGCAAGTTTACGATGATGCGTTCCCTGAGCTGAGAGTATGAGTGTGGGCTCGGCGAGAGAGAACCAGAGGAAGATCAGCGCAATTTCAACATTAAAACTCCCCACGGGTCGCGTGTTGAAGGTTACCAATCGGCCGCCTGACCTTCAACTGACAAAGGATCTGCATTTCAGACACGTCGCAGAATGAAGCTGCAGCGGACACTCGTTTTCGAGCGGAGAGGTCGCCTCCGACTGGAGGAACTCACTTTGAGAAAAGGTGGGAAGAACTGGAGCGGAAAAGTGCTCTTTTGTTTCTTTACTCTCTCAACAATCCAATGTTTTTTTTTTCTGGAAAACCTTTGCAGGGAAACTGCCCAGAAAACAGAGCAGAGTACGCATCTAAAGTTCACCTCAGGGTGAGAAACACACATCATCCAATCAGAGGCAAATTAGAACTTTTGCACCGCGGGAGCAGCGGCCGGACGGCCTCTTAACTCGGACAGCCCGACAGAACTTGCTGTCCACCTTGCAACAGAACAACCAGGCAGCCGTTTGCAAACTGTGTGACGCCACAAGGCAACATGAAGCAACATGGCTATTTCACCAGATGGAACATTGATTTTTATTATTCAAACGACTTCAGTGACAGCCTGTTGAGAGTTCATACTCAGACCGACTCTCAGTTAAATGTGATTCACGGGGGAAGCAGTGGCCAAGTGTCTCTGTTCCGGCTACCGACACAAACACTGTGAAACTTCATCCTCTGCTCAGCCGTTAAATGCTACAACGGTGCCCCCCACCCCGCCCCCCACTCCCCTCCACCCCCAAATCTCATACATAGAACCTTTCTGATCAAACGTCATCCAAATATGCCCTTTAAATTGAAGAAGAGAAACAAATCTGAGCAGTCATTTTCTTGGCAGGAGCAGCGTCCACGTACCCATCGTCACCAGCAGCTCCCATCTGGCTGCGATGCCAACGCTTCTACCTTGACTCATGACGGCGGTTGTTCTGCTGCGTTCACCGACGCCGTCGTCGGGATATGATGGTTTTTGAAGTGAGCGTCTGATGAGCTCCGGAAAACAAGGCTTTTTAAAGCAATGCAGCCTTTGTGTTGCCGTGTAGGGGGCGGGGGGGGGGGGGGTGGACATGACAGCGAGAGGTACCTAGGCAGACCTCTGGGTATAGAAGAGAATGTAGGCCTGAGTGTTGCACACTTCTTCCACACTGCAAACCTTCATCTCAGAGTCATTACAGTGGACCCAGAAACCTGCAGGAAAGGACATTTGAAAAAAAAAACAAAAAAAAAAGCACAGCGGTGTTAGCGGCCAGAATCTGCTGGGACCTGTGGGACGGAACAGTAGCAGTGAGTGTCTGCTGCCTCACCTCCTTCTGTGTTGTAGCAGTATGCGGTGTAGTGCCCTGAGCCGAAGCCTTTGCCATGATGCATGACGACAGCAGACAGGTCGTAGGTGTAGCCTCCTCTGTGGACAGAGGGACCTGAGCCTGTGCAGCAGTACGGTTTGATGTTCAGAACTTGGTCAAAAGCCACATGGACGCCGATTTTCTCCCGATGGTTCCGACCCGACCACCTGCCGGACAACGGGGGAGCGTTGGCGTTAACAGCGTCAGAATTATTCACGAGCACGGTTGATGTAAACCCCCAGAACCCTCAAACCATTAAAGGTTTAGTGTGTAGTATTTGGAGATTTTTTTGAAGGAGAGACGGCGACATCAAGTGGTTTCATTTTAGATTACAGTGTATTTTACTCTCCCGAAACTACGGCGTAAACTACGGTGGCCTGGACACCCAAACCTGGATAGCCCGTCCACCTAAGTCTTCGAGGGGTTTATTTGAACAGTCAACATGATAACGAAATGTGCCGACAGGCAGCTGGATTGTCCACACCAGGCTTCCTTAGACACACATATACATATATATGAACTGTTCTGAGGGGAGGAAAAACAAATGACTTTTACTGTACTGTGATTATACACTTTCATTAATGTATTTATGGCCAGTATATTAAGCTATGATATATAATATAGAAATAATAAATCAAGCCAAATATTACACACTGGACCTTTAAACTTCTAAATGGAGCTGAAATCTTGAGATCAGCTCATCCACCTTGAAAACTTCCTCTAGAGCTGTTTTTTTTTTTCTGAGGCAGCTACGGGTGAGGCTCAGGCTGGGTTTACACTGCATGGTTCAACTTGACCCACTGCAGGTCTTTTCCCTTGTCATGACACAGGTAAGTACTGTCCAAGTGTAGGCCCACGTGAACCCAGATAACGGAAATGGATGGAGGGCAAGGCAGCCCAAAGAATGAAAAAGGCCTAAACTAGAATTTGGCGTCAGGCCCTCTTGTGGTGCTGATCACGTTAAGCAGCAGCAACCTTGTCAAGAGTAGCCAAGGGTCAAAAGACAGTTATTGATGAAGCAACAGAGGCAGAAAGTGGAGATTGACTGAAGGAGGAGCGGAGGACAACACACACTGAACACTTTGTTCATTTGATTCACCCCCTGCAGACAGTGACAGACAGAACTTCCATCCAATCATCTTCCACCACCACCAAACTATTCTAAATTGAGAGCTGCAGTGAAAGCAACTGACCTGAAGCGCTTGAGGTGCAGCCGTAGAACCTGAGGTAAACGGTAAATCAGAAGCTGCTTACGTGCCTCTGAAAGAACTAAAGGTTTGTGGGAGGTTTTCCGTCTTCTTTCTGCAGAACAAAAACAGTTGGTGTGACTACACATACATGCTGCAAATACATTACCATACATACAAACCGCACACACTGGCCCTCTCTCTCTCTCTCAAAACACCAGAAAACAACTTTCATAAATCCCTCTATAATATTTCAATAGCTGCTGAACAATGTTTTGCAGTGAATCATTTTTCTAATGGAAGTCCTTAGCGCTGGATCATTGAAGAATGATTTGGAAGTTAATTAAGGACGACATACAAGACAACACAAGTTTAATGTATTCAAATCCAGTTAGTCA
Source organism: Nelusetta ayraudi (assembly GCF_046127955.1). Lineage (NCBI taxonomy): Eukaryota > Metazoa > Chordata > Actinopteri > Tetraodontiformes > Monacanthidae > Nelusetta > Nelusetta ayraudi. The sequence goes on along the minus strand of NW_027466100.1, from coordinate 2,865,239 downwards.
GGCAGTTCAGATCAGCTCCCCAGGCCTTGAAGAAAAAAACAAACAAACAAAACTCCGCTGACTGGGCACGGCGTCCTATTAATGGCTCGGCTTACTGTTGCAGTGGTTGCAGGCGTAGATGCTGCCTTCGAGAGCCTCCATCTCTGTAAACTTGGACAGCATCTCGGTGAGGGTGCAGCTGCGCTGGTACGCCGCCGAGCCCGAGCCCTTCTCCACGCTGTGGTACCGCTCCGGAAACTCCAGCGACAGATCCCAGAAGGGCTCCACTGTGTTGGACTTGTGCTTGCAGGACAGACACGTCACCTGAGGAGACACAACAGCCGGGTTTGTCACGGGGGCGGGGATGTTCATTCGAGAAGATCTTCCTGCCGAGGAGAATCCATCAGCTCAAGTCTTTGAGTGCTGACAAGGTGCAGATTATGAGTGGTTAATAAACAGGTTTTTGGGCTGGGCGATGAGGGACAAAAATAAAATCCAGATTTTATTCTCTGAAAACTCCATTTTTGATTTCGATTTTTTGATTTTATTTTCTTTTTTATTATAACTACAAAAGACGACGGAATTAATTTTTTCTAATATTTTTCCTTTATTTTTAAAGAAAAATAAACACATTTCCCTATTGGGAATGAAGTACAACTGAAAGATCCTGTAAATCCTCTTTGGGTTTAGTAAAGCGACAACATTTACAGTCTTCTTGACCCAAGATGAATCCCTTGGGATTAATGAAGTGAGAACCTCACTTTGATCAAACTTGACTTGAAAATAAACAGGTTCTTCATAAACAAAGATGAAGGTTCCTGAGTGGGGAATAAAGTGAAAGCTTCAGAACCAAACACAAATGAATCCACCTGTGCATAAAGCGACGACCTTGACTGTCTTTCACCAAATACTTTAAAAATCAAAGGTTTTTCTATCATTTTGAACAACGATGAAGGAATAAAGTGCAAAACTTTTACATTTTGTAAAATAAGAGGCGGCCTAGAAGCAATGCATAGGAAAAAAAATCTATTTTAAGATTTTCCTTTTTTTTTTTTACATCGTCTTGACTAATTAATCAGATTTTGATTTAAATTGGATTAATCGCACAGCCCTAACAGGGTATTATTAAACTTTGTGGCAAATATGAGATGTCTGTATAATGAAGGTATCAAAGGCTAAAACTAAATTAAAAGGAGATGCATATCTGGGGTTGGCGCTTTATTCTGGAATAATGACAATACAGAGTCAACATTTCTGGTTTTATAAACCGAGGGTCTGTAAAGCAATTTCTGAGGGCGACAAGCGTATGATCTGTTAAAGATTTGATTTCTTTTTATAACGTCTTCCTTCATCTGAAAGTTATTATATCAGATTTAATTTTGTCTTTATAAAAAAAAAATTGTCAGACAGGCTTAAAATAAGTTCACGCTTCTGTCTCTGCCTTTTAGCCACTTGCTTTCTTTTTTTGGATGATCCACTGTTAAAAATGTGAGCACGTGTTTATTGTTTGTCTGACTGAACAAAACTCAAACTCAACTAAACTTAAATGGGATATCAAATTAAATAATCACAATAACGTAAGTATAATTAAAAACAAAAACTTGATTGTGAGCTCTCTGATTTGCTCTGATGACAGAGTAGTGGTGCTCTAGCAGCGCGTCGTGGTCGCGGCATCCACCGCAGCGTGGGAATTATTTGCCTCAAAACTTTCGGCATGGCGGCGATTCAGCGCGCCTTCGGTACAGTGAAGAAGACAAAAAAAAAAAACCCAGGAAAGCAGCTCACCTGGCTGAGCAGCTGGCCGTGAAAGATGGTGTTGAGGACCTTGAGCACTTGCTTGGACAGCTTCCTCTTGGTGAGCGGGATGACGATGCGCTGCTTGGAGCCGTCCGTGTCCAGCTCCTGCTGCACCTTGTCCAGCAGCTCGCACAGGAACTCCTGCGCGTCCTGCTGGTCGTAGCCGCGGAAGGCCGGGATGAGGTTCCACACCGAGTGCAGCATGGCGAAGGGGGACACCAGGGACCAGCGGCCCGACCACATGACCCTGAAGAGCGTGTGCAGTTCGTGGCACAGCGACATCTGCTGGCGGGTGGAGCAGCGCGGCGACGCCTTGGCCTGCACCAGCTCCTCGGCCTGCGAGGGCGGCGGCGGGGGAGGGGCGGCGGCCGCCTGGAACCTGCCGCTGGGCACCAGGGCCGGCGCCACCGCCGCCTTCCCGAGGCGCCCCAGCGGGCACGGCGGGGGCGGGGCGTCGCCCCTCACGCCCTGCTGGGAGCTCTTGGTTTTGGCCAGCAGCTCCTCCGTCTCGCACAGGTCCAACGTTAGAAAACACTCCCTGAATTTCTGCAGGTGGCTCAGCACCTGCAGGATGGAGTTCATGTAGCACGTGTTGCCCAGGTTGCGCAGGCCGGTGACGCCCGGGGCCACGCGCCGCCGCCGGGTGACGGCGTGCGCCGAGTGGTACCTCCTGGGCTTGGAGGCCCGTCCGTTGCGGGGGGGCTTCCTGGGCAGGGCGAGCAGGGGAGGCTTTCTGCTGGGGGGGGCGGGTGGGGCAGGGGGAGGCAGGCGCTCCGGGGGGTCGCGGAACTTGCAGGGGACGAGCGTGACGGTGGGCCGCGGCGCCTGGGTGAGCAGCCGCGCGCTCTTCCGGGGCGGCACGCTGCCCAGCTCCTCCATCAGCCGCCGCTTCACGTCCTTCTTCTGCCGCCGCGCCTCCTCCAGCTTCTCCTGGCGCCGCGCCTGCAGCTCGCGGTGCTTGCCCGTCCACGTCCGCAGCGCCTTCCTGAGCAGGGCCTTCCTGCGGTGGCGCAGCGCCAGCTGCATGGCGGGCTGCGGCCTCCCGTCGCCCGCCCGGACCTCGCCGCCGCCGCCGCCGCCGGCCGAGGAGCGCAGCGAGCGCCGGCCGGGGCCGCGCACCGTGGAGAGCGCCCCCCGCAGGAGCTTGAGGTCGCCCTCGGCGTTGTCGTTGAGCACGTAGTCGCCGCAGGCGAAGCAGAAGACGTCCAGCTCGCGCACCTCCATGGCCAGCGGGTGCTGCGACTCCTCAAAGTGTTTGAGCGAGTGCTCCTCCATGAAGCGGCCGCAGGCCACGTGTGAGCACTTGAGGCAGGCCCACACCGAGTCGGTGGTGCTGCAGTCCACGCAGTGCCATTTCTGCGGGTTGAGGATGGAGTGGTCGTGGCCCAGGCGGAGGCGCCCCACGTGCTTACAGCGATCCATCGCTTTGGGTACGCATGTGGCCTCAGCGGCGGGAGCCACGTCCTCCGAGCAAGCAGCAGCTCATCCTGGGTGGGTGAGGTGGGGGGGTGGAGGGGTGGGGGGGGGGGTGAAGGGTAACAGGGAACAGAAGGCATCAGCGCACATCGGCTGTAATGAAGACCTGAACGTACGATCAAGCAGAGGGAAAAACCAATGCAAAGAGCGTCTCCATCAGTGTCAGCGTTGTCGGGATTACTCCATAAAAGTAATCCAACTACTGATTCCGCCTTAAAAAGTAATCTAATTACTTCTCTAACGACTTTGCTTCATAAACTGGAGGTCACTGCAAATTTTACAGAACAAACTCATGTGCAGCACGGTTGGCCCCAATTGTTAAAGTAATCGTTTTCCTAAATTTCAGACATTTTGTGGACATTTTTAGCTTTCAAAATATTTCATAAAGGTAACGGAATATTATTGCCATTTGTTGCTATATCCCTGGCACAACAGTTTGATTTATTTTCATCCACCTTCGTGAAGCAGAGCCACACTGTAGAATCGCTGGCTAATTTTCACACTAACACAAACTAAAGTTTGCAAGTGTCTTCAGTTCCCGGCTCTCTAATGTGAAAGACAATCACCAGCGACTTTAGATCTTGACAGACATTTGCCAAATGGTTGCTGGCTCACAGACACTAAGCTTAGCTTTCTTAGACGAGGGAATTTGGCACTGAAAGATGGTGTATTTTTTGTGACTCGTGTGTAGAAGTTCGGTACCCAGCCCCTGGACGCAGGTATTTGCGGGTGTTATGACAAAGGAACGTGCTAATCTTTCAGCAAAGAAAGCAACAGAATTAAAATGCACCCTTACTGTGGAAGTAGTGTGCCTGTTCAGATCCGAGACATCACAACATCTGAGGAGCACTCAACAGCACCGTCCAGTGACATCATCCACTGTCCACCGAGCACCGGCCTCCACGCGGAACATTCTGACAAACACAGGGAACAATCAAGGTAATGTAATAATTGCCTTCAAATCTTCAAAACATTCTATGTAAAAGTGCAGGTTCAACACAGGAAGAGTTTTGTTCATTTGTCCACACTAGAGAAAAAGGTGGCTTCTTTGCTGGATCTTTCTTCAGATGGGTGTGTCCTGTGGAACAACAGCAACTGAAGGGGCCGTTTTATACCTGGATTTTCTTTTTAGCCGACTATCCGGAGCCGGAAAGTGATGCAAACAAAAGCAGCGAGGGTTTTACCTTTCTCATTTCTGGGAAGCTTACTGAGAGGTTAGAGATGTTTACTGTTCAGAAGGTATCCCATACACACATGCAGGCCAGTCTTGACTGTTTGTGACTCTGATTTGCGTCCTCGTACAGTGTCCAGTTCTTTTAGTTCCCCCTGTTTTAGGTGATGTGTACATGGAGAGCTGACACTATATCTTATTGAGAAAACATGAAATAATTATATCTACCTATTCATCTATCTATCCATTTATGGTACTCCATTTTTGTTTATGCGATCGTTTAATCAAGTGGGGGGAAGTAGTAGCGTCACTGTTTTGGAGGAGTGTGAGAGTATTAAGAGGACGCCTGGTGCGCCACTATGTGCCTCTTAGTTCTTATTCCAACCGGACAGTGTGTGTGTGTGTGTGTGTGTGTGTGTGTGTGTGTGTGTGTGTGTGTGTGTGTGTGTGTGTGTAAACTGGACTTGGTTGGCTATATGAAATAAAACAACAACAACAAAACAAAACTGGCGAAATAAAGTCAGAGGCAGATACTCTTTTTTCCCCCTGTCGAGACAACATCCAAAGCCTCCCCCTAAACTGGCTGTCATGAGGGAACATGGCTGTCCGTCTATTTAAACGACGTGGTTAATCCGCGTAATTGTCTCCGTTGCCGACATCAGCGCTGCGCAGCATCCTTCCCCGTGTAGGTTTCCGCTCTTTGTGCAAATCAACCGCTACTTTTTTTTTTTTTTTTAAACACGATTCGCCACAAAAGTGCACCAACACGAGTGGTGGCAGGGCACCTGGTGCAACTGGTCCCTCTGCTTGTTTGCATGCTCCGAAATCGCGCCGTGTTTGTGTTGTGATATACGATGCCGCGTGTGGCTGGAAGTGTTTCAAAATGCGTGCGTTCTTCCTCGAACATTTTTTCCCCCCTCTCAACGTTTTCGACTCGAGCTGTCCCTGCGAGCGGATGGGACTGCCTGGCTCCGAACGCCATGCTACGCTAGCCCACCGTCCCCGCGTTGAGCCCAGAACAAAGAGCGGTCGAGGAGCCACTCTCCAGGAACATCCGACAACTTTGGCGATTCCGAGGCAGCAGTCCTGAAACCAATAAGTTAGCTAACGCCGCTATCCGCTAGCAGGAGCGGCTCAGCGCAGGATTAGCGTTCCCGCAGCCACTGCGCCGCGTCGCCTGACAATGTACTTTATTTAAACACGAGATAGTTGGCGAGGACCGGAGACATTACGTTAATATTATTAGCTCGCCACGGGAGCTAGCCTTTAGCTCCGCCGCTAGCGCGTTTGCGGGAGGACAATCGAAGTTAACGGCAACGCTTCACGTTGGTCGCTAACTATTAACACTGTGCCGCTTAGCTCGCTAGCACAATGTCGATTTTCAATAACAAACTCCCTGGCGACTTTTCTCGCAAGAAAAACGACCGCGTTACTGCGGCAGCGATGCGCCTTTGATTGTGTTCGTGGCCACGTTTGTGGCACTTGATATTGGGGGGCAGAGGAGGGGGGGAAAAAGAAGCTCGGAAACATTACCATCACCACCACGTATCCATCCGGTACACTCGGGGCTGATTGTTGTTCTCCTCACAGATTGAACAACCCAACTCTCAATCCGAGCCCAGACCCCGCTGCTCTCATTGGGCCGGGACTCAGCGGCTCCTGGCCCCTCATTGGCGGAGCGGCTGAACAACAGGCGGCAGGATGGAGCATCAGTCCGCCCCACCGAGGCCACACCGATGATGGGCCACATGGAACAATAAGCAAAAGCTCGGGTTTAGACAGTCGGGAGAAGTGCATCACGAGGCCCCACTGTTCCCCCCCACAAAAAGAGCCGTGTTTGCCACACATCTCAAATGAGTCTGGCGATGTACAGAGTGGAAACACAGATTCGGACCAGTTGTCGTGAGAAAGAGATCTTCACAAATCTTTATTCAGGGTGCCTCGATCACTTCAAATTTTTTGGGCTGAAGTCCACTGGATCAAATAAATAGTTATTCATTGGAATACAATCAACGCACTAAGAAGGAGGTTCTTGAAGTCAGCATCTCTTTATTTACAACCACGAGAGGCAGCTCCTCGATCGCTAGAAAACCTCAGCATTTAAGCGCAATGCAGAATCCTTCCAATACATGTCACGTCCCCACAAAGCTCCACACAAGCTTACACTTTATCTTGCAATTTGTTTTGTTCTTCCCAGCGGGGCATTGTGACATTTCATTGTTGACACAAACTGCAAGTCCGTAAGGTTACACAGAAATGGAATACATCATTTCCTTTATCTTACAGTAAATTAAGGCATTTTGAGGGACGATACTACTAAAAGACATGTATTCACATATTACAGCCTTGTTGTTAATGCCTGTATTTCTGCATATTTCCTCTTTTTTTTTATATAGCGATACAAATTGTTAGATTAGGTTAGAATGTAACTTTTAAGTTGCTGTTGACATAGTATGGAAGAAAAAAGGGGAAGAAGTACTCACATTCATGTTTAAATTTTCCACATTTAGTTGACAAGGCATTATCTAAGAAATCGAGGAGACTCAATCAGATATTAACTTCACACTATTGTCCCTAAATGAAAACACCCTCCGAAATGAGGCGTTACTGAAGAGATACTCCTGCCTCCGAAAAGAGATGCACCTTTTATCCTTGAAATGTTTTTTTTTCTCCACTGTTCAGAATTGTATTAACCAATTAAACACCAGCCACTACCCGCCACAGGAAATCTAATCAGCACAAAAAAAATCAATTACCCAATCACAGCCATGATGCAAACAGGGACGCAATGTTTGCAACTCCTCAGCGAGGATGTCCAAAGTACATTGTACAGAGAGGAGCATCATCCACATACAAATTTTCTTCAGGCCTCTTAAAACAAAAATATTAATTTGCTAAAAAAAATACTGAGGTTTGGGAAAAGGTAGGGTGCCGTCTCTCAACGAAGACAGCCACACCCTGCTGATCCACAGGACCGGTACAAAGGCAACGTCCACAAAAACATAAAACAATATATCTTTGTACAGTCTCAGCGCACATTACTCCCAGGAATTTGAAGCTTGCGAAGCTTGTTGAACAGCTCCAGGTACTGCGTCATGGTGTCAATGCTATCCGCTGGTGCGAAGAGTCCCTCGGGCTTAGCGGCAAAAACAGACGGCAGCTCAGGGACGTTGGAGCCGAGGAAAGACTGCATGAACTCCTTCATGAGATTCCAGCAATCCCCCGGAACCACACACGGACAGTACTCCACCTAGGAAAGCACACCAAGAGTTAATTCTGTCAACGCAGGAAAACTATAACCGCTTGATTTCCGGTAGCAACCACTTGATGACTCACTTCCACCGATATGCCTCTGGCACTGGAGCTCATTGTTACAGTGCCGACTTTTATCAAGAAGTCACAGTAGCGGTATCTCGCACCGCGACACTCCACCTTGTGGCCCTTGGCATTCTGGAAGTGACTTTTCAGCTTGACCATGAGAATGTCAAAATTTGCGTCGGCTATCAGGCAGGGCCCGCCTTCAAACAGAGCCAGGCAGCTCAGGGGGGTTTCGGAGTTGTGCATCACGTATAAGAGCTTGGAAGGTTGACCTGCAGCAGATAAACAAGACACACCCTTGAGGTTGATTCAATCAAGTGTTTCTTTCAAAATTTCTTTCTAGTCTTTCAAGGTTCAGGTTGAAAGAAATGCACATAAAAAAAACCCTGAGCACATCCATATTCTCTGGATTATTTTCTTTAATTCTATTTCATTCTGGCTCTTTCTTTTTTTTTTTAAATTTTGATTGTGAAAAGCGCTTTGAAATCCCTGCTGATATGATTGAATGGTCTATCCAGTTGTGTCTTCTATTTCTACAGTCACTCAACAGTCTTAGTGGTTATACTTTCAACTTTATAAAGCATTGTGTTGGACATGTTTGTAATTCATGCAGTTTAGTGTGCTACCTGTTCTCTTTTTCCTAAGAGTAAGGCTACTGTAAAGTATTCTGAATGGTGCTTGTCATTTGGTACAGGATTTACTTGATTGTTATCAATAAGAAATATTTGTTTTTTAATATGAACATCAACAATTGTAGATTTTCATCAGTTTACAAAAGAAAATAGTTCTGAAAATTATCCACCTCAGGCTCAAAAAGGGTATTTTCTATGATACAAAATATCAAATGGCATTTGGATCACAAAGGATCAAATTCTCAGTAAGAGTTCAGGTAAGAGGCAAATCTGTCGGCTCTCAAACTCCCAGCACCTCTGGTATCAAGTAAAGAAACAACTTCCCCACTTGTGCTGAATATCGGAAATAATCCACAGGGTGTATGTTAGAGAGAAATGCTCCGTATCACTCTTCTACCTGCATAAATGTGTCAAACTAAATCGAGAAAACAATGTGTTTAAATGGAGGAAATACGTTGTTAAAACAGAGAAAACAAGCAGTTTCTTCCGCATGCGTCAGACGGCAGGGGATCTGAAAATAGCCGCTAGAGAAAGGAACACTCAAAACTCAAATTAGAAGTAAATTAATCAAACGTTTACCGCTGACATTTCCTGTTGCATGGTATGTCTCACAGTCCACACAGAAGCTGCCCTGCTTCACGGCACCCAGTTGCTCCAGCTTCTTGTGCAGGATGTCCACCGTCTGCTGCACACTCTTCCCCTCGGTCACGGGCACCTGGCACACACTGCAGAACATACACACGCACTCAGTAAATACCGCTTCATGTTTGAAACGGGGATCATATGAACCGATCGGCTTTGTTTTGTGGACGCCGCTAAACGGAAGAGGAGACGCATCCCTGTTTAAAAAAACCCCAAAACATTCCATAGAAAGCGACATAATGGCCATTGATATGATTTTTAAAAAGAAAGTCACTTCCAAATGTTACGATCACAGATCAGTACAAATAATAAAGTAAAAATCTCACCAAGTAACCCCCATTGATGTGTTGTTCCCAACAATTTTTTTTTAAAACGTTATGGCCTTCCTGTAAATACTTCCGGGTAATTGCTAAGACTTCCGGTAAAGTTCAGAATATGTCGTGAGATTCAAAAAGATGATTATGAAAAAAAAACTGATGATGAAAAATATAAGTACAATCTAATTAAACTAAAATATTCGAAATTACATTTCTTGTCAAAGTAAAAAAAATAAAAAATAATAATAAAAAAAAAAGCCACTAAGCGACGCGAATTGTGGCGTCACTTCCTCTGGAAATGGACGTCGGCACCGCACGTGTTGTTCCACCGACTGTTTACCTCGCTGTATAATTCTACTCTTAGTCGTAATATACGACCACATAAGAAAGCACATTGGACTTGCTCGCATACCTTTTTTTGAAATCGCAGTGATGCCTAAAGTTAAGAAATCTAAGGGCGGAGGAGGGGAGAGGGCCGCGGCCATGGGGCTGGCGGACCAGATCCTCCAAGCGGACACAGTGCGAGCCAAAGGCCGAGTGAAGATCAGAGACAGTCGGCTGGAAGAGGACGACACGTACGTGGATGAACGTCTCTCACGGAAGATCTTGCAGCAGGCCCGCATTCAACAAGAGGAGCTACAGACGGAGTATGGGGTGTCGACGGAAAAAAAGAAAACCCCCGTCACTGTGCTCGGTAATGGTTCACATGTAATATTTTCTTTAGAGAGGAATGAAATTGCAAATAATTGTAAGTTCATCTAAAAGTAATTGTTCATAATATATATATTTTACTCTCTTTCTGTGTGCTTGTATGCGTTTTTATGCTACTGGGACACTGCAATTTCCCAATTGTGGAATAATACAATGTATTCTATTCTTAAACAGAACTTAATCTTTGCACTCAAAATTCCTGCATTAATATCAACGTCAGTATTGATATTCCTTTTTTTATGTGATTGATCCATTAATCCACTGAAAATGCTGAATAAAATTGTCCGACAAACACAAATTTACTGTTAATGTTAATATTTATCATATTAAATATCAATTATTTGTATTCAGGATCCGGCAGTCAAGATGCAGACTCCGATGAAGAGTGGCCTGCGTTGGGAGCAGGTGGTGCTGCTGACATAGACACAGAGTGTGACGCTGAAGTCGTCGTCGACCCTGATGATGAGAAGGCCATCGAGATGTTCATGAATAAAAATCCACCAATGAGGCAAGATTTCACACAGTTTTTTAATGAGAGCATTTGAGATCTTGGAAACGTGAGGTCTAATATCTGCTCCCTGTGTTTCTTTGTCTCACTGTTCAGACGGACCTTAGCTGACATCATCATGGAGAAGATTACAGAAAAGCAGACTGAGGTAGGAACAGTGATGTCGGAGGTGTCGGGGTGTCCCATGCCCCAGCTGGACCCAAGAGTAACAGAAGTGTACAGAGGTGTTGGTAAGGTGAGAGCTTAGTGCAGAAATCCTGGTAATGAATTCAATGATTATAATTCCCCCACCATTGGCTGAGTATTTTTCTTATTGTTAAATATCGGTCTGTTACTAGTAAACTCTCTTCAGTGTGTTTAATTAATGTACAAGTCAAAGAAACCAACTCCTGAAGAAGTCACATTCAACTTTTAAAACATGAGAATCTTCTATTTTATTTAGCTTATTACAAATGTTGACTGTCCTGTAGTGACTTTTGTCTACTTTCCCTTTGCAGTAGAAATCTTTAAGTAACTCTGAGCAACTACTGGTTGATGAATTAAATGTTTTTCTCTTTTGCTGTAGGTTCTGTCAAAATACCGCAGTGGCAAATTGCCCAAGGCATTTAAAATAATCCCAGCACTCTCAAACTGGGAACAGATTCTGTATTTGACAGAACCTGAGACATGGACTGCAGCCGCCATGTACCAGGCAACAAGGTGAGCCGTCAGTTGTTTTAGGCATGCATTTCACATTGAAAAGTTCTATCCACAACCACTTGTCAAGTAAGACGAGAAAACTTTCCTTCCCTTGTAGAATCTTCTCCTCTAATCTGAAAGAGCGAATGGCGCAGCGATTCTACAACTTGGTGCTGCTTCCTCGAGTGCAGGATGATATTGCAGAGTACAAGCGACTTAATTTTCATCTCTACAGCGCTCTGAAGAAGGCCTTGTTCAAACCAGGGGCTTGGTTCAAAGGTAAGAGAAAGCAGAATCATTGGTGTTTTATGAACAGCAAGCTTCGCTGTTCATACAGATCAGATCATTTAAAGTTTCACTCGTCAATCAACTTGTGGTGTCAGGAGATATTGGTTATTAGGTTCACACAAATTATTAATCCGCCAATTGCATGGTAGCAACTCATTCAGTTTAGCTATACAAAGGCTGGGGGTCAACTGGCAGTGTCGTTTTTGGACAAGAAAAACATGAACAAGTTTGACTTGATTCCCTTTTATTTTGATTTAGGAATGACTTACAGTGGCAGACTTTAGCGTCAACTGTCCTCTGCAGTCAGTTGACTCTCCTGTCTGTACAGTAGGGATGGGTGGAATAAATATATCACAATAATTTCTGTCACTTATTGTGCAAACTATAAAAGTCATTATAAATTAAACGACAATTAAAGGAAATCTTTTACTTCAGCCTTGAGAGGTCCACAAACACTGCTCTAAAATAATACTTACCATAGGCAAATAAGCTACTAAAAAAACACATGTACTACAAAACTCTAGTGGCTCCAATCAAACAAATTTAAGGATTTTTGCATTTAAATTTGTTGGCCTCTTAAGGCTGGCAACAAACTGTGATGCAGCACCGTGCTGGAGAAAGGAAAAGAACAAAGTGAACATCCCTCGCTGCAACAGTTCCTGAAGTAAATACTAAGTAATCGATAATGAGGGGAATTTCTGATATTTTTAATTACTGTTTAGAAGATCTATTGCCATTATACATTTACCCATCTAAATAACCATTATTGGCATTGTGATTTTAGAGCGGGTGTTTTGTGTTTTTTTGGGGGGGTTTGTGTAAAGGATAAATGTTGTTTCTTTAATAATACTAAATAGTACAGCGGTTTCTCTGAAGTGGAGGTCAAATGGTGTGCAATAACCCAATAGTAAACAACATGCCCTCAAGACATGTAAACAGAGACCACTATTATCATGCTGGGCAATCCTTCAGTCACATGTGGCTCTGAAGATACAAAGTCAAATGGAAGAAGGGGTTTCATTGTTTGGTTCTTGTGATAAACCTCAAAGGTCTGTGTCACTTCCCTTCAAAGTTTAAAGATTCAGAAAACTTCATTTTAAGTAGTTTAACAGGTCTGTTAATTAACCTCTCTAAAGATTTTAGAAAATATACAAGATATACCAACTTATTTAAGATGAGAGTTAATACAATCACTTGTGAAATGACTGGAAATGATTGTTTTCACCTTGGGCCGTGTATAATTGGGACATTTTAAATTTGTATTTGCATGTTTTACTGTTTCAGAATAAACAATGCCTAGCTGTTCATTCACTGACCTAGTTTGATTAGATCATTTTTATTGAGGACTATCACTCATTTCTGCTTTTATGACTTAACACCACTTGAGGGCAGTGTTCACACGGTAATATCCTTCCCTGTCTGTTGTATCATACTCAGGGCAGTGGATGCAGTCCTACTTCCTTTTTTTCCACTTCTATGTTTAAAAAAAAAAGTTACAGCTAAAGGTACTGATAACTTTATATTAAAAATTAATATTGAATTTGTTCGTATCATATCGCATATAAATACTAGCTTGAGTTGGAAAAACTCACTAGAGAGTTTAATTTTAAATTTATTTTGCATGATGGTAGATTTATTTGTCAATATCAGTATTTAATAGTAATAGTAATGATCTATTTTTTTTCTAGTTTAGTTCAGTTTAGTTGCTTATTTTATTTGAGTGTAGGAACTCTCAAAGAAAGAATTTTATTGCTCAGTGTAACTGTGTCACTGTGATTGTGCTGCGCATACGATAGTAAAGGTCTTAAATCTGTGACCTGAATGATCTTTTATCAAACTAAATGAAAATGTGGGACACAAAAGCGTGTCAGTAAAAGGTCCAAAGTGCTGCTCAGTTGTAATGCCACATTTTAAGTCATAACACAATCAGGGATCCGGTCAGAGACTTAAGAGGACCAATCGCACTGTATGTGTGACTGCAAGGATGCTATTGATGCATTGTTAAAATTGTGTCTCCATTACTGTGGTGTTCCTTTACAGGTCCACTTGTCCTGCCACCGCCAATATAATGGAACATTTTTTTGTGAAATACTAGATAATATTTAGTAATATTTGTTGCCTCTTCTGACACTTCAGGTATATTGATTCCTCTCTGTGAATCTGGAACGTGCTCTCTCCGAGAAGCCATCATCATCGGCAGCATACTCACAAAGTGCTCAATCCCTGTGCTCCACTCCAGGTAGAGTGTCCTTTTCACAGTGCACATCCTGTGCTTGGGCGGTGTTGGAATGTTAAAAGGGCAAGGTTGTATAACAGGGGAGGTTGTATAATAACCCCCGAAAAAAAACCCATCATGTCCAATGCTTCGTGTCTTTCAGCGCTGCAATGCTTAAGTTGGCAGAGATGGAATACAACGGCGCCAACAGCATTTTCCTGCGTCTCCTGCTCGATAAGAAATACGCCCTGCCTTTCCGTGTCCTGGATGCCTTGGTGGCTCACTTCCTGTCCTTCCGCAGTGAAAAACGTGTGCTTCCTGTGCTGTGGCATCAGAGTTTCCTAACCCTGGTCCAACGTTACAAGGCTGACCTGGCCTCTGAGCAGAAAACGTCACTGTTGGACCTGCTGAAGATACAAGCGCATCCTCCGATCTCAACTGAGATTCGCAGAGAACTGCAGAACTCTGAGTCCAGGGATATTGAGGTTGGGCTTCCTGTGACTGTAGAAATGGACTTGTAATCTGGTGTGGCGTGCCCCAACTCGACACAAAGGATTCGTGGTTGATATAAAGAAACCTTTCCAACGGTCAATGGAGTCCAAAGAAATGTCTCATTAGTCTCAGGCCCACTGATTATTACGGCGCAGGTGTGATAATGCATTATCACTCATGATGTTCTGAGTTAATACAATGCAGTGATTGTCCAGGGATTAAAAAACAAATTGTGTACATTAATTAAGAGGATCCTTTGAGTCATGACAGTAGTTTTATATATATAAAGAAATTGAAATCATATAATTCACACTGATTGTGTTTTTTTTTTTAATCTTCCAGGTCATGCATTCTGCAAATATCACTTCACTCTTTTTTTCTTATTAAGTCTGGTCAGTCATTTACTTCCCAAGATTTTACGAAACCTCAATGTACATTACTTTCATTTGCTCCACATTTTATAAAGTGTGTGCTTAAACACACATTTCTCGAAATGAACCCTTAATAATGTCACACAGGGAACTGATGTACCCTCAGCTTGGTGGTGTTCATTTCTCCCTACAATCCCACCTCACTGCCAATTTTTTTTTTTGTTTGTTTTAATCAACTTCCAAACATGGAAGGTTCAATAAATCATAAATCATTAGCTTCACAGCAGCCCACAGCCAGGTCTTTATTATACAGAGGCTAATCTGAAGAACTGATTCTGGAGATTTTGAAAAACTTCTGTTCACTCCCTTTTTGTGAAAGCAACACATAGTTTTCATTACTACATTAACACGGCCTCTGGTTGGACTATTTTGGGTCTGTATAAGTGTGGTTGCCTCACTAGTATTCTCTTGTGTGGGAAAAAAAAAAAAAATAGATTACTGGATACATTAACGCCACTTGTCTGGTTACTTTTGAATATTCAGACATTTACCATAATAAATATATTAGACATTTTTCAAAAATAGTACATACATGATAACGTGTGAAACGACTTAAACAAGTCACAACATGAAACCAAGAAACGGTCTGACTTAAAACTCGATTTGTGTTATATTTATTCTGATATTATTGTGTGTATTAATATACCCATGAAAAGTACCATATATGGTTGCTTGTCCCATGAAAAGGGTTATGGACATTGTGATATTACGTTGTTTCCAGTTTAGTTCGGTTCATCTAAAATTGTCAGAGAAAGGTAACACAGGAAGTGATTATTGTTATTTCAGTTGAAGCTCGCCGTTTAGGAGCAAATATTACACCTATATATTGTATTTTTCTTTACTTCTTGTGCGATTAATTAATCAGTATCAGTCCCGTAAATTGTAGAAGCGAGGCTTCAAACAGTATTTCAGGCAACGTAGTAAAACAAGGCTTTTTTTCGACGTCGCTGCGAATATTTTGACTCGTTAGCCAGGGCGACACAGGACAGGCCTACGGCTAGCTTAAACGCTCTTTGCTACTTTAACGATTCTCAGGATTGTACTGAAATTTCCTGTCTCTGAGGTGCTGGGATGGATATAAGTAAGGTTGAGCAATATGGCAGTCGATGGAGGACCATGTTTGAGGGCGCAAACCGACGATGCGTGGTACACCGGGCAGCTAACGACCACGCCGTCAGCCGTGACCCCAGAACACTTCACAACTTGAAGGCCATGGAGAAGACCTGCCCGGTATTCTCCTACTTTGACGGTCTCCAGCAGGACATTAAGCCCTACATGAGGAAATTACTGACCGGCTGGATGCTCGAGGTACACAAATCGGATGTGACGTTCGCGATCGGATCAGTCGTTTGAACGACGAGAACCGGTCCTTAGTTTGTTTGCGAGCTGTTCTGATATGCAAATTTCCCTCAATTAACATGTCCTAATAACGTGCCCCATGAGTCCGAGTTACCCACGTTTCCTTCACGTGAACGAGAAGAGCGACGAATCCCATTTCTACTGTATCAAGTAATGATTTTATGACTTCCGAAATATTTTGAAAGCTAAAAATGTCTTATCAGCAAATTGTCTGACATTTAGAAAAACAACCAAAAACAACGATGTCGCTGATTGTTTTAACATTTTAGGCTGTGCAAAAGGCACCACTGCTGTGTAGAGTTTGTTCTGTGAAATGTGCAGTTTGTGTTCAGAGAGCAAACATTCACTCAGGACAGAGACAATATTTGGAATTGCAAAATTTTCACTTTATAAAGTTCATTCCAAAGCACTGAGCAACTGTTACTTTTTCTTTTTGTCTTTTTTTTTAAAAACTAAAGTAATTAGTAATTGATTACTTATGAAACAAAGTAATTAAATAAGTAGTTAAATTACTTTTTAAAAGGAGTAATCAGTAGTTGGATTACTTCTATGGAGTAATCCCAACAACGCTGGCCCTATTCTGTTCAACCTAAAGGTCCATCTGGTGACTTCTGCCTTGCAGGTGTGTGAGGAGCAGAAGTGCGAAGAGGAGGTGTTTCCACTGTCTGTGCAATACCTGGACCGCTACCTGAGCAAGTTTCCCCTCAAGATTTCCAATCTTCAGTTATTGGGGGATGTTTGCCTGTTGCTGGCCTCCAAACTGAGAGATTGCGTCCCTCTGACGGCAAAAAAGCTCAGCATCTACTCGAATCACTCCATCACAGCGTCACAAATCCTGGTAACTATTGTGTTGCGCAAAGGACACGACGCGTCTTAGTAGAATTTGATGAGAACGTAATGTAATGTATGAAAAGTTTAATGAACGAGCAATAGTGACCAGTCCCCCTCTTTTCACAATTCGCAAATTCCTCATTTATACAGGATAAAATGAGCCTTTACTCATCTTTAGGGAAATTTGCACACTATATTTAAAGTAATTAAAGCCGTTAATTCTTTTGCTAAAAAAAAACAAAAACAAAAAAAACTCCTGGATCCAACGGATACAATGGAGAGTTCTATGAAGAGTTTACTGAGGACATTGCAGACTTATTAGGCATCATTTAAAAATGATGAAAAAGTGTATGTGTGTGTATGTGTGTTTGTGTTGCAGCAGTGGGAGGTGCCTGTGGCGTCCAGGCTAGGCTGGTGCTTGGCCTCTGTGGTGCCCTCAGACTACCTGGAGCCAATCCTTGATGCTCTCCCCTTAGTTCAGCCCCAACACTTTAAAACGCTGCGAAGGAACGTTCACTTCTATATTGCCTTGGCGGCAACTGGTGAGTTATGTAACATGTGAGTTATTTTTCCAGAGGAAAACAAAGCACACTGGCAACTCAAGTATGGAGTTAATCAAGCGTTGTATTTGAGGAAGAGAGAGGTGGGAACGTGAATGTGAACTGACTTCCTAAGCAGTGAGCAGCCGTAAGTTTGATCACAGTGCGTCAGCGTTTCATTCTGGAGGCAGAGAGCTGAGTTTGTGTAATCCCGTATTGTCCGCTGTGAAAGACCAGCGTCCAACTATTCAGCTGGCTGATTTCCCATGAATCTCTGTGATGCCTGTGGCTACAGGTCACAGGGGTGCAATCCACCATCGGTGCTGTTTCAGGCAGACTATGACATTACGGCCTGTGAAATTCAGATAATTCCAGGTTGTCAACGTGTATCCCATTGACTAAGCACGGGCTGAATGACTTTTTGTTTCAGCATTGATCCTGCCCCAAGCATTTAGGATGTGGTTTCACGGGCTCTGAGTCTTTGCCTTTGTCCACTAGGGCGTGTCTGCAAAGTTGCCAACTCCTCTGTTTGTCTACATCTGGCCTCCTGCTCATGTTCTCACTGCTACAATAGTCCTAAAGTGCATATCCGATGAGTTCTGGAAAAAGAACTTAAAGCTATTAACGCCTCTTCCAGCTGTGCTCTCTTTGATTCAATTCAAGGTACTAGATAAACTTTCTAAACTTTATCCAGACCGTATTACTGAAGCAGGCAGCAGATGTTCTCAGTCGCCCTTTAATCTCACACACATGTTGTGGTCGTGCCCCAAACTATTCAGCTACTGGCAGTCTTGTTTCAAATCTATGCCTGACATTTTAGGTCTGAACATGAATGCATCTCCGCATGTTGCTATCGTTGGTCCACCTCCTGATGAGCTCAGAGCTACAACCACACAAAATAATGTTTTGGCCTTTGCCTTCCTGGTTGCTCGGAAGAAGATTCTCCTCTTGTGGAAGTCTTCTCGGCCGCCTTCCTTCAAAGCTAGGGTGCAAAATAGCCTGGTTTTTGTTACAGTTAGAAAAGTTAAATTCAACATCAGGGGGTTGCTCCAGAAAGTTTTATTCCACAGGGAACCACTGCCTCATTTTTTTTTTTTATCAACTTCCTTCAACAGATGTTTCTCTGTGATAAGTGGTTTGCATCTTGATCACACTTAAAATTCTACCCGGTCCGCCGGGCCCCAGATGAAGTGTCTGTTACTAGGGCTGACAGAGCAAGTTGATTACCTGGTAGAGCCGGGTTGTTCGAGATGCGAGCAGCTGTTCAATTGTTTTTTTCTATTTTTATTTCTATTGTCATTGTTCTATTTATGTATTTAGTTACTTGTTTATATTATTTTTCTTTTATTATCCTTTCCTACACTGTAACTATATTATGTTCTGTTTGACTTATCTCTCAATAAAATATCGCAATAGAACATGTTTAAAAAACAAAACAAAAAAACAATAGCCCTAAAGTGAACCGAGCAAACCGCCAGCGTGATCACAAGTTAAGACTCTTTCTGTATTTCTTATCTCCTAAGAGTGGACTTTCTCCACATTCCTACCATCAACGATTGCCTGCGCCTGCGTGTGCATTGCCGCGCAAAGGCTGAAGCTGCAGGATGAAGCGGCCACCTCCGGCTCCCTCATGGCGTTTCTGGTCAACCTGTTGTCCATTGAGCCAGTAAGGGAAACGTGGAACTTAAAGCTTGCGTGCAATATTTTCTCGCCTTATTGGATCGCACGTTTAGAAACAGTCCAAATAAACTCTGTTTGTTTTGAGAGCAAATCTGCCTGTGACCCGCCAGTGAACTGATGGTTGTTTTCCTTGTCTCTGACCCTGAACAGAGCTCTGTGCTGAGCTGCTATGAGCAGCTGAGCAGCGTGCTGGAGCTCACCATGGCCTTTGCGACCCACGACCACAGTTCAGGGACAAACACCTCAGACACCAGCGACAACCCAGTTGCCGACATTCAGGAGGTTGTGTGAACACCAGTGAAGAATGTGCTTTCAGTGCACAATCTCCTCATTTTGAACTGTTACCAAAATGCCGGTACTGCCTGTGGAAGGAGACCTGAGGTTTGTTTTTGCTGTTCTTTTGACGATAATATCCGCTAGTTGTTTTGCGCGATAATTTTTATTTCAAATGCAGCATTTTATCATCGTTGTCAAAACAACGTTTACTTCTTTGAGCTTTCTAACAGTTTGTTGTTAAATTTCCTGTATGTTTATGTATGATTCTTGTATTTAGCAGTTACCTTTTTGTATTGTGTAGTTGGGCGTTTCAGGAAATGAACTTCTGTCTCTTTTTGTTTTTTTGTTTTTTTAATTAAGTTACTCATCCAGTTCACACGGAAGATCAGAGTCATATAAATGATCAGCCAGAAACTTTGGAAAACGTGAGTCTGACAGAGGTGGGAAAAAAACATCTGAGCCGTGACGAAGCAGCCAACAAACAGAAAAATTGATGAAATGTCCAAATGCACAACATACATCATACAAAAATTAAAACATTGAACCATTTAGATCTGTCTTCCCAAAAGGCAAAAGTTTCCTCAGCAGGAAAATTTGACATTAGATCTGTTTTTTTACATTAGAACTGACGTAAAACTTCCAGTTTACCAGTTTAAAATGAGATCATTCCAAGTTTATGACGGCACTTGAAGTGTGCGGCCTCGCATTATGCCAGTAAATTGTTCCCAAAAAGAGAATGGTGGTGTGCGTTAACTTGTACAACTTGCATGAAGTCAATATTTGTATAGCTTGCAATAGAGAGCTTGCAGATCATTTTAAGCGTTATCAGGGTTCCTTGGCCCGATAAAGGGCTATTCCAGGCGCTGGCGAGATGTTCTAATGCCAGACATGCCAGTCCAGTTAGGTAACTCCACTGTGTAGTGTGACATAAAAAAAAAAATCTTACCACACCAATGTACCTCTCCCCAAGTGCATTTCACAAAAGCAAGATTAGAAGACCAACCAGTTTTCATAAATTAGTTTTTTTTTTTTTTTAACATAAACATTGGCATGCATAACGCACACATTTAATTGATCCCAATGTAAAACTTTTACTTTGAAATGCTGCAAAACGCAACAATCTGATCGCCTGAAACCGTCAAGGCTTGTGCGAAACGCTTCCCCCCCGCGGAGTCTAGAAATGTTCAATTAAAATGCACAGTTCAGCAAAGCTCTGCTCCGTGACTAATCTGCAAAAGTCAGTTGAAAGGTGACACATTAAGCATGTGCCACTTCATACATGGAATGCACTTGCGCTCGGGCACGCGCTTCACTCTTCTAAACACACACTAATGCGTTTCAGATGACGACTTAGCGACACCGCCGGCGTGGTTTTGGTGATAAAAAGCAGGTTGTACTGGTTAGACCTAAAGATGTAACTGAAGTCAATATGGAAAAGTCACTCAAAACAAAAGTCTCCGAGAGATGATTTTCTTGTCACACACACACACACACACACACACACACACACACACACACACACACACACACACACACACACACACACACACACACACACACCTTGGCACCGTTGTCGCTTGCGCTCTCAGTAAAGACAAACTACTGCAGCATTGCCACAATTACTCTTTGGCATCCCAAAAATGTAACTAGCTCTGACTCTTAAAAGGCGATAAGCTGTGCAGTTTAAAATAGTGATCGAGACTAAAAATAAACCATCCTGCCATTTGATGGCATGGTTAGACCTAAACCAAAAGATAGGTAGATTCTCCCAAAAGCTCCAGTCCAAATGTACACCGATACCAAATGTACCCCCCCCCCCCCATTGATTTCTGAAGCCGTGTCTCCAATGAGCTGCTTTTTTTTTAATGTGAAATAGTGTTTTGGTTTCGGAGCAAATCCAACAACTTGCACTTGTCTTCCTCCTGCATTTTTCAATGGCAGCTTCTTTTTTTTTAAGATGGTTTACAAATTCAGAATGCAGCACCCTTCCCATCCCCATCCCTCTCAACCTCAAGAAAAAAAAACAAAAAAAAAAACTTTTTGGTATGCGGCAATCCCTTCTTTAAATTCTCCAAAATCTTCCCCAGAGTCTGCTGATAATTTAACATGAAGCACTTTTGGCCGTCGGGTCCAAATGAGTCTTGTTGAGTGCTGCTCAGCTGGTGGCGGGGCCTCGTAAAACCAAGGCCTGCTTGTAGGTCTCAGTGACGTTGTCGCAGTCCGAGATGGAGAAGGCGCTGTCGGCCACCCCGGCCTTGTAGCAGTTCCACGGCCTCAGAAGCCCGTCGTTGAGGCTCCGGTACTCCTGGATGTCCAGGAGGTTGTCCGCCGACACGCAGCCTCTCATGCCGGCCTTGCTGGGCTTCTCCATGGGCGGCGGG
This sequence comes from Nelusetta ayraudi, assembly GCF_046127955.1. Classification (NCBI taxonomy): domain Eukaryota; kingdom Metazoa; phylum Chordata; class Actinopteri; order Tetraodontiformes; family Monacanthidae; genus Nelusetta; species Nelusetta ayraudi. Next base: position 2,843,518 of record NW_027466100.1, on the reverse strand, counting down.
GGCCCGACGCGGTCGGGGAGGTCGAGCTGGTCGAAGGACTCCGAGGAGAGGATGCTGTCCTCGCTGATGGCCCCGCTGGGCCGCGACCTGGCGGCCCCCCGGGGCGCGGCGGCGGCCAGCTGGTCCAGCGAGCCGAACTCGTGCGGGTTGCCCGAGGAGAACTTCCCGTTGCGCTTCAAGATGCCCTTCCTGTGAGTGGGCGCCGACGGGCACTGCTCGGCCTGCGGCGCCAGGCCGGAGTCGCTGTTCTCCGGGGAGGACGAGTAGTACCCCGACTCCTCCGTCGGCTTCTTCAGGATGCCTTTGCGCGGGGGCGACGCCGGTGGAGGCGCCGCGGCCGCGGCGTCCAAAATTCTGCGAGACTCGGCGTGAGACTCGGCGTGAGGCTCGGCGACGGCGACAGGCTTCTGCTTGACGCTGTTGCGCCTCTTCAAGATGCTCTTGTGCGGTCGGGCGTCCGCCGCCGCCACCTGCTGGAAGGTCTGGGAGACGTTGTTCTCCTTGCGCGACCTCCGCAAAGAGCGCTGGCGCACCACGTCCCCGCCGCCGCCGCCGCCGCCGCCGCCCTGCGAGCGCAGCAGGCAGCGCATCTTGGAGCCGTTCTCCAGCAGGGGCCTGGAAGTGCGGCGCAGCCAGCTGGCCACGCTCGCCAGCCCCGCCGAGTGGGCGGCGGGCGAGGAGGCCGTGGCGGCGGTGTGGGGGGTCGTGTGCTCCGAGGCGCCGCTGCTGCCGCCGCCGCTCTTGGCGTCCACCAGCAGCGGCTGCTGGTAGCCCCAGTTCAGCCACCAGTGGCCGCCGATCTCCTCGGTGTTGGCCCGGCGCTCGGGGTTCACCATCAGCATCCAGCGGATCAGCCCGCACGCGTCTGACGAGCAGAGACACAAAGTCAGGCGGAGGGGTGGGGGGGGCAATGACAAACACAGATTGCACACATTTGTACATCCACGCGCACGCACACGTGCACACCGTTGTTCATTCTAGTCCAGGGGATGGGTAAACTTTTTGACTGGTGGGGCCACAATGGGTTCTAAAATTTGACCGGGGGGCCGGAGCAGCAGCAGATGGATGGAGTGTGTTGGTGACCCACCTCATAGGAGGAAAAATATATCATGGGATATGTAGAAAACTTGCCCTTAATGTCTACAGTATTGAAAATGAACAAAAACAAAGTCATAACAAAAATATGTGTCTTTTGAAGCCCCACAGTATTTAGCGTTACTGAATAGTATAATATAATAATAGTAATAGTTATAATAACAGTGGGAAGTGGTTAAGCTACTTACTACTGTTATTAATACTACTACTATTACTATTATTATTACTTACTATTAATATAATTTCTTCAAGTTTGGCGGGCCAGATTAAAAAGCCGTAGTTTGCCCACGCCTGTTTTAGTTATTTATGGTTATCTTTATTTTTTTGGAGTATTTATCTCTTTACTAGTAATTTAGTTCATTATGTGATTTAGTTCATTATGGTATGAATGATTGTGCAATTAAATATCTTCTTCGGTTATGACACAGTACTGTATCTGGTTGTCGAAGGTCATGGGTTGGATTCCGGGCCTGGGGAATCGAACCCATGACCTTTGCATGTTCTGCCTGCGTCTGCATGAGTTCTCTCCTTGTTCTCCGGCTTCCTCCCACAGTCTAAAAACATTGCATGTGAGGCCAATTGGGAACCCGAAATTGTCTGTAAGTGTGTATGTGAGTGTGACTGTTTTGTTTGTCTTTGTCTCTCTGTGGCCCTGCGATGAACTGGTGACTAGTCCAGGGTGTCACCCTGCCTTCGCCCTATGACAGCTGGGAGACGCTCCAGCAAACCCCCGCAACCCTGAGTTCAGGAAGAAGCGGGTATTGAAAATAGAAGGATGGGTGTATCTGGTTGCCAGTTGCTCCCTCTGTCCCTCTCTCACCACATGCCCCTCACCTAGGTCCCTTTTCTATTCTCTCTTTCACTGCCTGTCCCTCCCTCAGTCCAGTGTTGGCCAGGATAACATGAATATGATCCGAGAGAGGTCATGGCAGAATTGTGAACCAGACGGATCCCCGAAGTGTGAACACTCAGAAATTAGATAATAACAGTAGGCATATCATTTGTTTTTGTTTTTTTTACTTTGAAATGCTGCAAAACAATCTGATCAACTTCAAATATTAAGACTTTGCGAAATGCTTCCTCCCCCTGCGGAGTCTAAACATTCTCTACTAAAATGCATGGTTCAGCAAAGCTCTGCCCCGTGACTAATCTGAACCAGACGGATCCCAAAAAGTGTGAACCACTCACCCGAGGGGTTGTTTGGTTTTCGGTAGTTCCCGGTGCTGATCTGTTGGACCAGCGCCTTGTGGTTCTGCCCATCGAACGGCATGGTGCCGTGGACCAACGTGTACAGCAGCACGCCCAGAGACCACGTGTCCACCTCGGGGCCCCGGTACGGCCGCCCGTTGACGATCTCCGGGGAGGCGTACAGGGGGCTGCCGCAGAAGGTCTGCAGGTAATCGGCGCCGTGGTAGAGGTTGGACAGGCCGAAGTCTGCGATCTGGAGGATCACAACACAGCTCGTTGTGTGGCAGTGTTGCAGTTTAGCTTGCTGCAACGTCTCAAAAATCACTCTCCCCTCATCCATCACTGACTGAGGCCGAATCGGTCCATGCAACACATTTTTGCAAGAAGAAAAATATTGTATGTTTATATGTGGATATAAATATTCTTTTAACTGAATGTAATTGAATATCCTGTTTAGGAGCCTTAATTGTAGTCTTAAAAATACAACCACAAAACCGTTTGCTGACCTGGTTCAACTTTTCTAGGGCGCGAGTGGTAAAGGTTTTGATTCAATCTGAGGGATCGAAGGTTGATGAGGTGTAAGACTGAAATATTTTGTTTTATTTCCCAATGAAAAAAAACAAAAAACAGGAAGTTTGCATGAATGACAGGCAACTCTTCCCTCACGCCTGCATGCTAGCCTTTAGCCTAGCATTTAGCCTAGCTCGCTACCAACAGAGCGCTCCTGCATCTTTCCCGCAGCGTTCCCGTTCAGAGCAGCAGTATTCCGTTGCAAAAAATTTTTCTCTTTGTTTTCCTAATGTAAACTAGTCTGAACCCATTCACCCATATCCAATCCTCAGTATCCTGACAGAATGATCAAGAACAGGAGCAGTGGAAAATATTTGTAACACTGCCATTTAAAATCCCAACTATATACACAATTAAAAAAAATGCTTGCAAAAAGCACCTTGACATCGTTTGCTAAAGGTATGTAGCAACACCCAAGCTTGATGCACTCGTGTCCCAGTATGTACCTTCACATTGCCATTGCCATCCAGTAAAATATTCTCCAGCTTCAGGTCTCGGTGTACGATTCCATTCTGTGGTGGAGGAGAAGAAGAAGAATAACAGGAGGCATTTATTTGTCTGTCAACGGTCATTTCTGCACTCGGCCCCCTGACACAACAGGAAGAGTCTTCATTACATAAAGGGATTAGTTTTTACTGGGTCAAAACACATTCTTGTGCAAGTGTACATCAGCTCTGCTTCATTGTCTCCCGCTCGGCAGGGGGGCATGCCTTCGACTCGCGCGTTTGGGTTTGAATTTGTTTTCTCTTGGGGGCGGGGGGGAGAAAAAAAAATGCAGGTCAACCACCTCGTTACCGGCGCGCACGGTACTGCTCACAGACGCGCATTCCTCTCAGCAAACACAAGGAAAGGTTAATGTGCAGAGTCTCCAGAAGACTACAGAGGGGTGGGGGGATAGATCATTGCCATAAAACTATTTTAATGAGAGTCATATTGCGGCTTTCCAATGGAAACAAGGTAGATAGCTGAATCCCTCAGCTCAATAAAAGACATGTGCTTAGCAGGGAATATGACCGGGTGGTTCACTCTGTACATATTGTACAGCAAACATGAAGAAGTACTCTACACATCAGGAACTGTTCATAATGACACAGCTCCAGGACACGGGATCAATTCCTGTATTTGTGTGTGACTTTGTGTGTGACTTTGTGTGTGTGTGTGTACGAGAGAGAAAGGAAAAAAGGGGAGTGCAGTGTGTGCAGAGCCCTTCTGTTCCATTGCATCCTCATTAGAGTGTGAGATCATGCGTGCGTACAATCCCCAAATCCAAGGAAGTTTGGACATTATGTAAACTGTCCATGATGACAGAAAGCAGTAATTTCTAAGGTCTATTCTCAGCAAAATGTACTTTAATGAGTCGACCAGCAGGATATTCAGTCTGATGGATGCTGTTTGATGACTGCTGTATTCCAACCACAGTGTTCACCTTTTCTTCCTTCAACTCACTGCGGGGGTTCGGGTGCAGGAAACTAATTGCACTAATTGCTAATTATTTTTTGTAATTTATATCCTCCAGAATAGCCAGAAAAATGAGCTGGGATCCCATCACAGATTTTGACAAAACCTAAGTGATATTATTGTAATGTGCATGTTGTTTCTGCAGAGGGACTTTATGTGACAAAAATGTATTTTCTACTCTGCGTTAAATCATTCCCGGAAGCTTGAATCCTGGCAGTTTTATATCATTGCTCAATAGCAAGATAAACAGGCTTTGGGCAGTCAGTCAGCTGGAGCTGCCATGTGTGGTTAATGTCCAGGAGTTGATAATCCACAATATCCCAGCCACCTCCAATCTGCTTCTGCAGAAGTGATGTGATGCAACAGGGCAATGCAAATGCAGTGCCATTTACATTACACTCCCTGGCGTGAAGTGCAAATGCAAAACCACTTCCTTTGCTTTTAGTTTTGAATATGCTTTTCAAATCAAATATCCTACGTGTGGTAGCCATGACTGTAATCTTGAAATACGACCACAAAACTATTTGCTGACCTGCTCCCAAGTTTCTAGGGCATGGGTGGTAAAAGTTTTTCTGCAACCCTGAGGGATCAAAGGTTGATGAGAGAACTGAACGAGGCTGAAACACTTTCCATTTTATTTCCCATGGGAAAAACAGGAAGTGTACTTAAACTGCAGCCAACTCTTGCCTCGCGTCTGCAGGCCGGCCTTTAGCCTCGCTCTCCTCCAACGCAGCGCTTCTGCATCTATCTCACAGCGTCCCTGTTCAGAGCGCCAGGCTGACGGTGAATAATGCCCGTTATGTAACTCAGGGGGTGCCCGGCGCCCTGAAACAGAACAAGGAGCGCGGAGCAACGAGTCTGACGTAGCAGCCGCGCATGAAGGGAGCCGACGCTTCCCGCAAACAACATACGTCCCGTTCCCTGGAAATGGCTCGATCGCTTCTGCTTGAGGAGATCTGAGCGATTCAAAAAAACAAACAAAAAAACAAAACAAACTCACCTGATGGCAGTAGTGCACAGCTGACACAATTTGCCTGAAGAAGTGCCGGGCCTCCCGCTCCGAGATGTTTTTCTTGTCACAGATGTAGTCGTACAGGTCCCCTCGGCTGGCGTACTCCATCACTATCACTATTTTGTCCTTGTTTTCAAACACTGTGAAAACATTAGGAGGAGTTAGGGATGTTAACAATTAGTTAATTAACGATTAATCGTCGATTAAGAAGTTAATCGATTAAATTAAATTTGTCACAATTAATTGAACATTTTTTTGAAACGGGTAGTTTTTTTTATTATCATTATAACAGTATAGTGGCAGGAAAGAGCAATTCACCTGGAGATACTGTGATGGTCATAATATACCTAGAACAAGTTACTTTTAAACAACTTAAAAAAAACAAAAAAACAGTTGGAATGTGAAGTCAACTTAAAGTCAGAGGATCAATGTTTAGGGTGTTTTTACTGTTCTGGTATGTAAAAATTGGTCATATTGGACCCTCAACATTATTCAAGGGTTAAATAAAGTGTTCCTCACACATTTTTCATTGTGAAATTTAGGTTCTCAGGAAAAATCGCGCTTATCAATGAATCATTAATCGATTGATAAGGTCAATCAACTAACGATTAATGAATTAATCGATCATTTACGTCCCTAGAAGGAGTCCATTACCGTCAGGACTTCAGTTAAGTTAAGTTGACTCCAGTTAGCTGGAAACTGATGAAGCCGCTAGTCTGGGCAGTACAGAGCACGCTTTAGTTTAGGAAGAGCCTCTCTTACCAAAAAAAAAAAAAAGATATGAGGGTGTCTATATTGCAGCTCAGCCCTTTGTTGATTGAGATCCTTGGGGCCCCATGGTGGCGATGTTATATAAAAACATGCAATGAGGTGGACTCTGATTGATCTCATCAGGCGTGAGCGGCACTCGAAGACACGAGGCCCGACACATTATCCCACAACACGGACGGGGTGGCTGCTGTTCTTATGTAACATCGCATCCGTTTCCAGCACAAAGACTTGCGTGACTGAATTTCCGACCGTCAAACAAAGAGTGACTGACAAATGTCTCTTTTCCAGGTATCACGATTCGCTTCCCGTGACACACACACACACACACTGACTCTGTACCTTCATATATGGTGATGATGTGCGGGTGGCAGAGTGTGGACATGATCTCGATCTCTCTGCGGATGTGAACATGGTCCTGTTCATCCTTGATCTTGTCCTTCCTGATCGACTTTATGGCAACCTTAAAAAGAAGGGGGAAAAAAAACAGCCTTAAAATTTGTGAGCAAGACGAGATTCCCCCCCCCCCCCCTCCCAACATCACATATTTCATTCTAAAAGGTTCAGCACCACCCGCGCTCTGACGTTATAAAAATGAATCTGCTTCTTTGTAATCGTCCATTGAGGAGAAAGATAATTACATAAACATTTGAGGGGCTGCCGCTCGAGGTTTGTTCTCCAGAAGGCAACAATTGTCCGGTGAACTGGAGAACATGCAGTGGGTTTCTGAGAAGGCAGAATCAGTGCTGGGTCCAATGCTGCCTTCTCTAAATAAATAAATAAATAAAATTAGGGCTGTCAAACGATTCATTTTTTTTTTAAAAATCCCGATTAATCGCAGGATCTTCATAGTTAACTGCAATTAATCGCGGTTTGAATTGCAAGTGTGAAATTCTGTTATTTTGCATTTCAAGGCAGTTTTAAGCCCATAATGTAAAGTATTTCTGACCAGAGTCTTCAATAGGAATCAAAATAACACAAAACAATAATTTAGTTTTTGACCTTTTTGTATTCTTTCAAAAAAGTGTGTTGTAGACCAACTTAATATAATGTCTACGCTACAGTTTTCAAATTAATAAAATGGCATGTAGACTCAAAAATACAGCTTAAATAAAATGCTACAGTGTGGCCATGAAACCATGACTTGGAGGTAGAAAACTAAAAACTAAAATACAGCTCTGCTTTGTTTACTATAGGATGCCGCTCCACAAAATAGCCACAGCCAGAGGGGCCGACTACGGGTTAGCAAAAGGGACAAAAAAGCTTTTGTTTGAAATGCGATTAAATTTTTTTTTTAACGCATTATGGATTGGATTTAATTAATCACGATTAATGCGTTAACGCTGACAGCTGTAAAAATCTCAAAATATCTAAACATCTAAAAAATATAATGCTGTGTGCATCTGCAAGAACACATGGTATCATTTGAGTCTATAATCTTATAAGACGTGTCCAGCACAAGCACTAGACCTGTGTTGTGTGTGTGTGTGTGTGTGTGTGTGTGTGTGTGCGTGCGTGCGTGCGGCCACGCATCTTTATGCTGTGTTTGTCTATTTGAGGCGCGGATGCCTGGGATTCCTCCGGCCCGCCCGAGTGCGTCATCAGTCTACCCCGACTTCGGAGGTGGCTGTGAGGCACCAGGTGGCCCTGACAGACCATCAGGCCGTCCGTCCTTGCTCCTCCTCCCTCCGGACCCTCCAGGGATCCAGACAGCGGCAGCGTGAGCAAAGCGCGACTTGTCGTGTCAGCGCAACACCCGATTGTCTCAAGTTGTGAGTCACTGTCTGGCTTTTGAATTCTCCTCCGGGCCATCACTGTATTCACGCCACACACACGCAAGCAGGTTTCCTTCACACACCCTCGCCCCCCTACTCCGTTCCCCCGGAGGCCGGAGTTTTCCTGCATTTGTTTGCATAGCTGTCAGACCGTCTGAACTCACAGTCACGATGAGTTCACACCTCCGTGTGGCTACCTCTGTGTGCGTGGGATCTTTATCGCTGTCGGGTTCGCTTCGCGTCATCGTCGCCGAGGTCCCAACTTTTGATATTTGAGCTCGTGGTTCAGGTTGTGACGAGAACGCATTTTTTAAAAATGTTATTGCGTATGGCAACCTGTGAAATGGCCAACTGAGGGTCTCACATTAATACCATCTTCGCAGAATAAATCAACTTCAAATCTCAAAATGGATGAAAAACAAGGGCCTCGGTCAGTTAGATCAGCTAAAATCATTTTTGCAAACAATATAAACGTCAACACCCTTGTCCAGCATGTCCACCATAAATAAAGCAGACATTTATAAATGGCTACTGTGCAATTTACGCTCATCTTTTTACTGGGGATGCCCATAACGACACCAGTATCGGGTATCAGTACCGATACCAGGGTTGAGTACTCTACTTGTACTTGTAAAACACATGCCGATACCACAACAGGATACCAGTTGTAGATGTACATGACAATTTTGTTAAATTTGTATTTGTACTGCAGTCAAGACAAGACAAGCTGAGGAATGTTGCTGAAATAACAGAACATCTGTGGAAAGTAAAAGTAAATATATTATGTGTTATGGCCTTATCGGATACTCAGTATTGGTAAGTGCTGAAATGCAAGTACTCGTACTCTACTCGTTCTGTAAGAAAAAAAAAAAAAAAAAAAAAGTTGTATAAAACAAGTGGTATCGATGCGTCCCTATCTTTTATGACCAACAACTATTTGTAGGAGGAGTTTACAGGTTGCTGACATGCAGATTGTTAGCAGCAGCAGCAGCAGCGAGCTACAATCACTCACTACTGATTGGAGCTATTGTTCAAACTTCACATTGCTTTTGTGATGATTTCACCATTTCATTGTTTCTTTTAGTGATACCCCCCCTTCCCCCCATCACCCTCAAGATAAGTTCTTAAGTAAATTTCCTGCTACCTCTGTTCCTTATCATTTGCTTTTATGGCCAAAGTGAAATGTCAGTCAAAGGCCAACCCGACGAGACTGAAACCGCCCATAAAACGCATTATGCAATCAAACCTGCACGTCCACAGAATTGGAACTACCGTGTCGTTATTGACAACACAGCCGCGAAAAGCCGAGCAAATGATCTTTCTCCCGTTTCTGCGATACGCCTTCCGGCTGCATCGCACGGGCTCGCGGCCGGTCAGAGTTGTGACGTTTCAACGCGGGTTGGACGAGACAAGACGAGGGAGCTGCTCGCAGGAGGAAGTCTCTGCGCCAACCAGTAGAAAAAAAAAAAAAAAAAAAAGTTAAAAAAACAAAACAAAAAACCAGTGTGGCGCAGGCGTGGAGTCACGCTATGCCGGGGAGGGCGTGCACGCCTGTGTGCAGACAAGGCCGGACTTGCACTGCTAGGTGTTTATTGCTGCCACTGAAAGGGGAAGTCCAGCCTTGAATCATCCGTCGCTTTCACTTCAAAACAAACGTGATCTTTTCAAAACACGACTGTGTTTTCTTTAGGCCAAGTCGAAGCCGTCTCTGCCTTGTTTGCCTGTTTCACGGTTTGACGGGCGACTGATGCCGTCAGCCAACTTGGCTGCTTTGACATCGGCCTGCTTTCAGAAACGATACTGGCTGGACTTTTGTGTGTTTTAGCTGTACTGTGTAAAGGACTTTGTCGTGGGCTGAAGTTGCAATTTTGTGGTTTATGCTCATGTGCTACTCATATTTACTCTAACAGCGCAGCAGGATATGATCCAACTCTAATGACTTCAGGTTCTGAAACGCAGGAATAACAGGGGGGGGAAATGTGATTGTGATACAGAGTAGAAAACTTCTTTCGAGGCATCACTTGTTTTCCCTTAAGGCCCTTATCTCAATCTAAATACCTCCCATTTCCCTTCGGGTCATAGGACTGCTGGACTGGAATCCACCTGAAAGGCCTGTTATAATTTCCCCTTCTGCTATCAGCAGGAGTGCTCCACAAAAAAAAAAAAAAAAAAAAAAAAAGTTATCAAACTTTCCTGTTTCAAACTTCCTCATGTGACGCTTTCCTTTCCTGTGAAACTCCGTTCCTCCAAGCATTCTTTACACAAGCAGGAAACGATGGCGTAAAAGCTCCCCTTTACGGGAATTCGGTGCTTGGGTCTCTTTGAGGAGCAGTGTCTGCCATATCTTTACAGACGTATACAGAAAATATGAACAGCTGCCTTTTTCAGTAAGGCACTTTTGATTTATGGATCACTTTTTGATCTGGTTCAGCAAAACTCAAGCTTTGTAATCCTTCGATTTTAAAACACACAGATGCATTACGAGAGACAGCTTATATGGATGCACTTATTAGGATCTGATATATGCTGATAATCTTACTAGGACAGGCCCGAGTGTTTCACAAAGTAGGAGGTGAAAGTAGGAACAGCCCCCTCAAAAGATAAACACGATGAACCGCTGGGCAAACACGGGCCGGTTTGGCAACCGACAAACAGTTTTGGGAGCTCTTTGCCCTTGTTGTGGGTTTGAGTATCATGTGAGTTTCAGCATCCTGCTCACCAGGTTGTTCGGTTAAGTAAACCTCTCAGATGATCACTTAATTGCAGAGTACCGGGCTACCTGTGTGCAGACTGCCCACTAAAAATAGCGCTCTCACGTCCAAACAACAGGTGGCCGACAGGAGAGGAGAACAAACACAGTGACCCAGAGCACATCTAACCACAGTCAATGCACGCAGGCAATTATTTTGTATTACCTTAAACATATATTTTTTAGAAATGAATAATGATAATAAGCGATAATGATAGAAGCCCTTACCAGTCTCCCAGATCGTTCCCTTGCTTTCTTCACCTTGCCGTACGTTCCTTTGCCGAGAGTTTCCAGAAACTCGTACCGGTGCTTCAAGTTGTGTTTGTGGTGGTGCCTCTTCACGGCTTGTCTCTTCACGGGCACCTGCGCCGGGACTTTGCCCACCGGTGGGTTCGACGACAGTCGGCCGACGCTCAAGCCCTCCATCCCGAAGCGTTAGCTCTGCTCGGCGGCACAGGTGACCGCGAACACGCTCATTCCTCCGCGGCTGGCAAAAAAAAAAAAAAAAAAAAAACCCGTCGAGCAACTTGCCCTGACTCGAAGCTGTAATAAAACTTAACTTGGTAAAGTTTCCCCCTCTGAAAAGAGTCAGCAGGACGGAGTGGCTTCTAAGTGGAAGACGCCAGCAAGGACTGCTTCCCTCTATCCCGGACAGGACCAACTGCTCGTTGGGAACAGGCAGGTGCTCTGCACGCTGCCACAGGAGCGGAAACGAGCAGCCACACGGACACGTCAAAGAGCGGAGGGGCGGGCCAGGTGCGAGCTGGGAGCGTTTGATATAGGACCCAGCCAGCACCGATGTCCAAGCGCGTTCAAGTTATCCGTTGAGTTTCTCATTGTTGAAGAAGCCCCCCCCCCCACCCTATCCCCTTACATTTTTAAACATCCGATTGTACTGGTCCTGTCTCATTTGTATTATTGATTGCATTAAAGCAGACTACAAGGCTGAAGCTCAGCTAGGAGGTACCAATGCAAACACCGCACACTTGTTACCGGCTGTGTGAATCGGTGTGCGCCAGGTACAAGAAAGAAAGCGCACGTAAAAGATGTCGCGTGTTTTCCACGTTCTGCTTTAATAGCAACGCCAAACTGAAGTATTTGATAGTCTATCATTGTTTGTTCGCATCTTAGTTTGAACTGAGTCATGCACATTTATTGTTTTTTGTTTGTTTTGGTTTGTAGAAAGTACCTATGCTAAATATTGTTTCTACAAGTGTTTCTTTCTACTTTGTTTTACTTTATTTATTTATTTATTTATTTAGTTGTTTATTTATTTATTTATTTATTTATTTTACTGAATTTCAGTTTATTTTAATGAAACATTTACCTACATTTGCACCAGAATTGAACGCCAATGTTCACTTGGAAGGAAAAAAAAAAAAGTAAACGACAAAGACATCAAAACATCAGCGCAGGAAGGCAGGAATCCCAACAGTGGCAATATGACGCACTGCTTTTCTTATTTTATTCATCTAAGCGGCACGTTTTTGATCTGCCACAGAAGAGAAAGTCAAAAACATTTTTCGCCATTGGGTCTAAAAATGTTACGGCAGACACTGTTCCTTAAAACTTGCTTAACTCGTATGTAAATCCTCGTGCATGGAAATAAAGTTAAACCATCCGTGGAGAAAAATCTAACAGTAATTTCACAACTGGCAGTGCTATCACTATAGCTTGTAGATAATGCTGCTCTGCGGACCAATGCAGTTGCCTTTCCTCTGTGATCTTCCCGATTCTCCTTGTCTGCAATTAAAACTGAATGGGTGGAACTAGGATGTGGTTATTTGGCTTCAGTATTTGTACAGTGTGTACCGTAGAGCCAACAAGAAAGGAGGAAAAAGCAAGTTGTTCGATGTCGTAGCAATAGTTGGCCACTAGAGACCAGTATGTAGTAAGTCTTGGCAAGAATTTCCAACTATCGCATACAGTTGTCAAGAAGAAAGCTTCAAAGTCAAGGCCACGGTTCTTTACCAAATAAAAAAAAAGTCAATATTCTTCTGTATAATAACCCACAGTTAAGGTAATGGTATTCTAGACATTGCTGATAATTGCTCACACAAAACCGGAGCTTTCAGAACATAACTTTTGTACTTATTTTGAGTCGGTTGGCCGTGCCCTCATTATTAATTGACCCCCTACTAACCCATCAGAGACAACCATAGTTGTTTGCCTTTCAGTTTTCGGAGTAACGTGCCAGAGCGTCGTCACTCATGCGTGCAGAACATTGTGCACTGAATGAAGCCACCAGACACAGATGGTCTACACACAAAGTAATTCCGTAGAGGCGTAACGGAATGCAGGCAGCCTGTTTGAAATCAAATAACATTCTGTTAAACTTCACTATGTTGTTGAGTATAAGTTTGTGTTTACAAGATACGGTAGTTATGTGTAAAGCACGTGTGTTTTCTACGCGAAACCAACTGTTGGAGAATTTTGAGAAACTTAGGTTCAGCTGTCATAGTGAGCAGCGTAGAGAGTATGGTGGGGAAAAACTGCAGCACATGATCAATTAGCCACAGAATATACTTTTAAATGTAATGATGTAAATGTTCCAATGGTTTACTGAATAGACTGTGGAACTCAACTTAGATGTCTGGGATTTCCGGAGTTCTACAACCAATATACAACTCAACAGCATTTATTTTATATTTATCTAATGAAAGATCCCAATCATTTGGTGAGCAAAAAATACAGATGGTGTCATCCAACATGAATTGTACATTTGAACGTTGAAACTTCAAAGTTCTATTTAAAAGAATTTGTCACAACTTCATCATACATCATGCCCTGTCCCTCTGATAGCTTTTTTTTTGTTGTTTATGTTCAAATGTATACCATTTGTCTATTTCCAGCCATTTTCCCATTGAAATATGTAAAAACTAGATGTATAAACGTCTGAGCACTTACAAAAGTCTTGAGTCTATAAATCTTGTTCTATTTTCATGAATATTTTGAATTGGTTTATTTATGAAAGGGGTCCCGTGGCATCAAAATCTAATAACATCAAAAAATGACAACAACAAACTTTCTTTGTCATTTGCCCACAGACGTTTCAGTCTTACATTATGTATTTAAAAAAAAAAAACAGTTTTAGGAGAGAGGGTGATATTAGTAGTGATTGTAAACACAACTGAAATAATACATCTAAGATATAAAGTGGAATATAAATAATTTTTAATCATCTGGGTTAACATTTACAAGGAACTTGGTTTGAGTTGACACAGTTTCTAGCTAGCATCAAAGTGGGATGGGAAAGTAACTCAGCAATACTCCTACATATCCCAGAGTGCAGCGCGCCTGTCGGAACCCCGCCTTCTCCTCTCCCCAACTTCGGCCGTGTCGATTTTCTGTTTTGCAGTGATTTGATTGCTCGCTCTCGGATTGGACTCGGACACACCTCGCCCTGCTGCACCGCCGACTCACATCTTCACTTTCACCCACGACAGAAGAAACAGTGAACTCCTTTTTTTTCCCCTTCTTTTTTCTTTTAAATTGCTGTAGTTCAATTGTGCCGTTGTCACTTTGCGGGTGGAAGATGTCTGCTGGCTTTCCCGGCCCGGAGCCAATTTAGGAAGCTCTAGTTCCCCGAGCGTGTTCAGGAAAAAAAAACCAAAAACCCCCGCCGTGTGTTGTCGCTTGTTTAGAGCAGCTGTCAACGTTGCTTCCTTCCTTCTCCTCTCACCGCTGAGCTGCATGGCTGTAAAACTCTCCGCTTCGGACTGTTGACGTTAACTTAAGGGCCATGTCTGCTGTGCCAGGCCAAGGCGGGGACGGACGAGCGATGCCTTTTGGCTAGCGGCGCAAACATTATCCGGACTGACGTGACGGCTCCGCTCCGGTCGCTAACTGACCGCCGCTGGCGACTCGCCGCTAGCACGCAAGCCACCAGCTCGCCGTTGTAGTCAACGACGCTGCACACTTAGCAGTCAGACAGACAGACAGACAGACAGACAGACAGCCAGTGGCAACTTGGAAAGTTGCTAACAACGGGATGACGAAATACAGACTCATTGTACTTTGTTAGCGAACTTGGCTTAATTGTTCAACTTGCGCCTCAAGCCAGCGCCGTTCCCTGCGCTCCAAGGCTCGGGCGTCGGAAATGCTAGCGACGCTGCCCAGCTTCGGTATCCCACATCGAAAGCCAAATGCCTGACTGTTTTTACTGACCGCCCTCCCCCGAAAAAGGACACTGTGGGGGATTCCGTGCCCTTCTGCGGTACCCTCATGTTAACCCTGCGGTGAAAGGAACTGGCACGTACATTCAGGTGTCGTGAATTATCAACGTTGCGGCTACGCAATTAGCTCAGTGGCACCAGTTGAGGACAGCAAGGAGATCAAATCTGTCGAGCGCCATGGAGGGGAACACACAGCAGCAGAAAGCAACCCGGGAACTGGCCAGGGTGTTTAACGGCTACAACAAACACACCGGACAGCTGAGGAGGAACCTGAAGGAGACCAATGCCTTCTTTCGGGAAATTAGGCAAAACTACAGCAACGCCTGCGCATCGACCATAAATTCGGATTCAGCTTCTCTGGACTCAGGTGGGTTTTTTTTTTTGTTGAACGCATGCGCGTTGCAACGGCATCCGTTGTCTTGTCTGCCACAAATAAAACATGCCTAAAGTACCCGAAGTGGGTGGAAAACGTTGCTCCATCCTCGGTGATTGTGCACCGCAAGTCGTATCCTGTTGTGAAAAAAAGAGCAAGTGGCTGCTGCTAAGCTGTTCTCCAAAAATGCCTTAATCGGGGTCAGGGATTAAGCCGTCTCTCACAAGCCTGAGCAGACTGAATACACCCAATATTCTCCTTTTTATTGCACTTGCTGGTTAGCTGCGAGGTGGGTTTATATGACAGTTGTTGTTTTGGTTGGGATGAAGCGTGCCTCAGGTATGTGTTTACAGCCAAGATTCAAATGACACAAAAAGTAGTAACATAGCTTGAGTCAATATTCATTATTTATTTATTTATTTATTTATTTTTTAAAAATATGATAAACATTTAAATTCACCTCCAACCCCTTTCACACAAAGCTTTTTTGGGGGCTGCATAAGGGAAGCTGTTTGGTGTGGATCTGTGTGGAACACATGTATGAAAGTTGAAACATACATAACAAGGGATGATGAAGGAGGAGCCCAAACGCTTGCTTGGGAAGAAATGCATAGAAAATGTAAATTCTGCATCTGCGGCTGATTTAATATTTCTGATATCAAAAACAAATTTGCGTCTGTGCAGATTACACTCAGAGTAGCCCTGGTATTCATCTCAGCCCCAGTGTGAATTTCTTCTTCTCTGTCATACGTACATATTTTACATTATATTTTGTTATATTTGCGAGAAAAAAAAACAGAAATGAAAGTTTTTACTTTTACGCTTTGAGGGCTTTCAGTGCTAATCACAAGCTTGCCTGTCAACAGCAGAAAATTGAGGCCACGATGTTGCATTTCCTGGTCCAAGCTCAACAGATTTATTGGCTCCACTTATTTGAACATGCATCATATGATACCAAAGGGTGCTTAATCAATCATATGCCTATGTCAACCCTAACTAGCTTTTTAACGTACTCTCTTCACACCTTATGTGACTCGCGGTCAGATGTTCTGCCCAGGGCTCAGTAGGAGTTATGATGGAGTGTGAGGTCAAGGGGCCGATTCTAAGAAGATAGAAGACAGATTAGATAACCGCTGGTTATAACCTTTACTTAAAATGGATTAATTATTAATGTAAGCTGGAGATAACCAACTTATGATCTAACTCCTCCTGCCTGCTGACCTTTATTTCCAGGTCAGTTCAGCTGCATCTCCTTCCCAAGCCATGAAGAAGAGTTCCTGCGCGGCACCGTGGGCGCCACGCCGTACCTCCTGGTGCTGGGTCAGGACTGCGCCGCCCGCTACCAGCTGCTCAACTGCCTCCTGGGGGAGAGGCGGCTGCCGCTGGGCCCGGACGCCGGCGAGCCCTGCGAGGGCGTCCAGGGCAACGTCTGCAAGAGGCGAAAACTGTGTTTCACCCACGGCAGGCAGACGCGCCTCAGCCTGGCCCTGCCCGGCCAGTACGAGCTCGTGCACCAGCTAGCCGCTAACTGCGGCCGCTGGGACACGGTGCCCCGGGTGGATCTGGAGATCCAGGACGAGTGCGAGGATCCGGCCCACCGGCTGGCGGAGCTGGAGATCACGCTCCACCACCCGCTGCTGCAGGTAGGCTCGCAGTGGCTGGCTTTGCATTTGGAGCCTTCAGCATAGCTGCGCTTGAATGTTTTTTCTTTTTTTCTTTAAAGCGACCATTTGGTCCAGGTCTGCAGTGACGTGAGAAGTTGCCGGTTCCTCTCACAGCAGAGCTTCTCAAACGCTATTTGGGAAGTGCACAGGCGGAGGATGTCAGTTTTCTCACAGTGAGAACTGCTAAGATTAAATTTTTTTCTATTTATAGTCAAATAGTGCTCTGTAGTATGGCACTCCCATGCCCGGGTCACACCACTCCCACACACACACACACACACACACACACACACACACACACACACAGAGGCATAAACTGCTTCCTTCGCTGAAGTTGCTGTCATGGACTAGCTGGACAACAAGCTGTTTAAACGCAGAACTTAATCTGGTGCGAGACGGTGCAGCCAAACAGCAGACACAACAGACTTCTGTGTGCGTTTGTGTGAACTCATGTTGTGTTGCTCTGCACTGTTGTCCACGAGATGTTGAGCTCTCTTCATCTCTCATGATGATAAATGCTACCACAAGCCGTGAAGAGTAAGGCCTTCAGGGGAAAAGCGCTTTTAAACAATTAGCATGGCTGCTATCGGCAGAGCATTGACGTTTTGCCAGTGTTTAATGCTCAGTGTAGTTGTAGTAGCTGGTGTGAAAAAAAAACAACAACCTTGAGGGTAATTTTCTCTTTAATTTCTTTCCAAAGTCCAGCTTTGCCGCCGCCGCCGCTCGAAGCTGCGAGCGTTTCCCCAGATTTGCGACACCTCTCGCTCCGAACAGTCAAACAGAAAGTTTGTCCACATTCCAGGCCGAGATTGCCTGAAATCATACGAATCCCGCGGGGAGAAGCCAAACAATGCCATGGCGAAAGCTCCTCTTCCTGTACCCACACCGGACACACTCTCGCTGCAGATAACGACGACAGGAATTCGGCTGATGGCAAAAAAAATGAGACAGTTTGGCCTCGAGTCGGCCATTTTTATTTTTTTTGTGTGTGTACGTGTGTTTCTAATTTTATTAAAAAAAAAAAAAAAACACACACACAAACAAGCACCACAGCAACACCAGTGATCTGTTGTGGTGCCCTGCGTATCTAAAATAGCAAAAAAGTAGTTGTGTAACAGACGGCAATTGTTCAGTCACATCCAGTTTTTCTTCGGCGGTGTTTGAGCCTGCAGTGTGTTGGTGTTCGCACGCGGCCTCGCTCTCAGAAAGCTTATTGAGCAGAGCTGATTATTTCTCGCGTTGGACTCAAAACCTCCTCCTTCTGTTGCGTTTGCTCCGTCCGGCATTCTTTGGCGCTGTTGGAATCAGAAGTGTGCTTGCCGTTCTTTCAGTTTGATTGGCCGACTTAACGCGCTCGCCTGTCGGGAGGCGATGGATTTCCGCTGAGATTGCCGTGACTCCTCGTGTGTTTTGTGCGATGTGCCGACATCTGTCTCTAACTCTTTGGCTTCGGCTCCCGTCGACAGCATCGCGCAGCCACGAGAACTAGGCCGGCTCTCGCCTCAGAGAAAGCCCACCCGCCCAACCCCCCTTACGTAATGCCACTGGTCTGGTGCGATTCACATGACCGGGTCTTATTAAAAAATCCCAGAGCCTCAACTGTGATGAAGTTTCCCTGGTTACGCCGGGGACCCGGGACACAGTTCTCGCTTGTCCCGGATTGTTCATTTAGCTTTGCATGTTGGAATGACTTGTTGGTTGTTTTGGATTTTTTTTTTTTTAATCGTTTTAACACTTTTAAGCACCCATTGATTTTCTTTGCTTTGATTATATTTGTATTTTTTTTTGTTTCTTTTTGAAATGTCATGTTTCGCAGCCGTCGCGTGCCATAAAATGCCGGCGACTTTAGGAGAAACTTTCACTCACTATTGTTGAACAACATTGTGCAGCAGCTTTGAATTGTAGCACGTTAACGCACACTGGCTTCACAGAATGCTTTGCTTTGCCGCGAGCCTGAGGCACTCGTGCACAAGTGCTGCTCCTCACATTGCGGCGTAATTCAGATCAGCTGAACGCCGACATGTAGATTGAACTGGCAGTAGTGGCTCACTGAAAACCCCTTATTCTGCAGTTACCGGATGAATTTGCTGCAAATATAAGTATCTGCATTTTTTATTTTAAATTTCCTACTTAAGTTTTTTTTTTTTCTTTTTTTTTAGGTGTCTTTAAGCCGCAGGTACAAACTGTTTTTCTTAGTATTATTATCGGTTGAGTTACTCAGACACTGTGACTGAATGAAGAGACGTGTGGAAATCTCTGCATCTCCCCGCCTTAATTAATTTTTTCCTCATCGTTTTTACTCCACAGTTCAAAAAAAAAAAAAAAAAAATCCACAGAACTGACAACATGGCTCTAATCTTGAGGCTTCAGCTGTAAAGCATAAGCGAGCAGCATGTCTGGGTTTGACTTAATGAAGGCACAGATTCTCTCCGCTCGCTGTGGTATTCGCACGTCCGTGCAATTGTCACAGCAACCCGTTTAAAGGCAAGCGAAGGGGAGGCGTCTCGCTAATTATCTTTTTTAGCCGATCTGGAAAACCCAGGAGGAGCCCGTCAGTGGTGGCGTCCTGTCACGCTGTGTCGAAAATCCATCCGAGGCACATGCGTGTACGGCCGCCGTGTTCCTTGCCGGCGTTCCACGAACGAGAGAAATCCTCGGGTTAGCGGAGGCCCGTGACATTAGCGGTTACCCTTAAACTATGCGCCAGTGCTAAATCTTCCCTCTGTAGAGGCCGTTCTTCGTCTTAACCGGCGCAACTTTGTGAAAGTAGGTCAGACCGAGGCTTTAATCCCCCGCTCGTACAGGTGCTGATGAAACCCCAATGTTAGCCATCGGAGTCGGTCGGGTGCGGGTTTTTTTTTTTGTTGTTTTTTCTTTTTTTTTTTTGAAAGGTTGTTGTTGAAATCGAAACGCACCGAGGCGATTCAAACACTGCGTTGGTTTTCGATCGGTTGGGAGCAAATGTTTGGAGGCGATGGCTGTTCCAGAGCCAGCCGGGTTCTTGTTCCCTGGAGACGGCACTGACTGTCTCCTTTGTGTGGCGGTCGGTGGTTTCTCTCGCGTCTTCCTCTCACGCCCCTCCCCAAGCCGTCGCTGACATCCCTGTCTGCCCTCCCTGTTGCCAACACAGTCATCTAGCAAGACCGAAGAGCTAGGGATGCAAGTTATTGGTTAGTTCACTAATCGTTAGTTGATTGACCTTATCCATCGATTGACGATGAATTGATAAGCTGCGATTTTTCCTGAGAACCTAAATTTCACAATGGAAAATGTGTAAGGAACACATTAATGAACCCATAAATAATGTTGAGCGTCCAATGTGACCCATTTCTACATTGGAGAACAATAAAAACACCCAAAACATTTCTCCTCTGACTTCTAATGTTCTTCTAAGTTGACTTCTAATGGCTCACATTTCAGCTTTTGTTTTTTTTGTTTTTTCTTAAGTCAAATCTACAGTTAAATCTACAGGTGAATTGCTCTTTCCTGCCACTACATTGTTATATGATATTAACTATCTGTGTAAAAAATGTTCAATTAATTGCGACTATTTTAATTTAATCGATTAAATTCTTAATCAACGATTAATCGATAATCGATTAATTGTTAACATCCCTATTAAGAACCCAATACCTCGGCGTTCCTTCTCTCTCTCCCACATTACAAACATTATCATCAGTATTTTTTTGTTGTTGTTGTTTTCTTCTGCAGAGCCGTCCTTATTACCATTTTGATAACCTTTGTTATCAAGCTTTTGCTCCGCCTCCGGTTGAAGTGCCAGCCATCAGGTTTTTCTTGACATGGAATGCAAACCTAATTCTTTTGTTCATGCTGGATGGATGGATGGATGGATGGATAGATAGATGGATGAAAGGATACATAGATGGAGAGATAAACTTCTGTCCAAGGTCTTTGTGCCATTGTCGGATATCAGCAAACATGCTTCTGCTGTTTTTTTTACGTCTGCTGCAGCTGTTTGTTTAAAATCCCCTTAATGCCTCAAAAGAACATTTTCAAAATAACAATCCTTCCAATATATCAATGCCCGTTTCTTTTTTTTTTCTTTGTTTTAAGAAAATACAAAAGATTGAATTAATCATCAAGAAAAGATGATTTGGGAAAGAAGAAAAAATGTGAAAAACGTACAAAGGTGAGAATATGAACTAATCCGTCTGTGAAGTCGGGCCTGTGTGGTGTCACAAATGATGACTCACAGCTCCTCGGTGAGAGGCTGTCAACAGAGCGTCTGAGAGTGCTGTTTTCAGGGCATCCATTGAGTTTTAGGGGGCGATGACTCACTCAGGAGAAGCTTCACTGATGGAGTAAACATCTGAAAACGGGTCAAATATGGCAACTTATTACTTACGCAGATGTAGTTAAAAAACAAACAAACACCCTTCAAGCAATTCCTTGTTTTGTTTTTGCTGCTTTTAACTACTGTCGATTGTCTACTGGCAAATTATGGTTGGAACAGTTTAGCTGTAATTGCCACAGTCCATCGCCTGGTGCACTTCAATGCTGTGGTTTTGATTCAAATCATAAAAAAAAAACCCTCTTCTAACTGAATATGGAACTGAAAAACTCAGTATTGAGTTTCAATCGGCGACTGATTTATTGTGTATTGTTCTCACCCTGCACACACGCATGCACGCACTTGCGCGCGCGCGCACACACACACACACACACACACACACACACACACTCGGCTGCACGCTTTATCCTGTAATTCCGTGCATGTGACGAATGAAAGTCTTTGAATTTCTGAATCCATTTTCCTCCATCGTGCTTTACTTCCTGGTTGTGAATGAGACATGAGTGAGACTTGATTTGCCACATTGCACTTCTCCTTATATGGTCTATTTTTCTCACGGACCGCTGCGGACTGGCCTTACACCATAAATGAAGGTTAAAAGCTGCTTGAGGAATCGTTCTCCCTCCTTTGCTAAACTTTCTGTTTAGAGGAGAAACGAGACCTGCAGCTGTGATGCAGCTGTGGAAGGGTGAAATGACTCAGCTTTGGGTGTTGCCATTAGACGTGCATTTTTTTTTTTTTTTTAGCCCACACCTTCTCAAAAAGTGGAGCAGATTTCTGGAGAGACAGTCAACTGTTAGAAAAATACTGCAAAGTGAATGATGGAATCTCTTGTCTTAACCTTCTTTTGCAGGCAAAGTGTTTTTTTGTTTTTTTTTTGCAAATGCACACAAATTTGCTTGTGTTCTACAACCGTTTTTCCTTCTCCTTCGTCCCCAGGAGGCAAAGGTGATGGTGGCGCCGTGTCGGAGTGTCCAGCCGTTAGAAGAAGCCCTGGAGGACTGCACCCGCAGCGTCATCCCCGTCATCCTCTACGCCGTCAACCAGGACTCTCTGAGTAACGACCAAGTGGCTGAGCTCCACAGGGTCAAAGAGATTCTGCCCTTCCCC
Source organism: Nelusetta ayraudi (assembly GCF_046127955.1). Taxonomy (NCBI): domain Eukaryota; kingdom Metazoa; phylum Chordata; class Actinopteri; order Tetraodontiformes; family Monacanthidae; genus Nelusetta; species Nelusetta ayraudi. The sequence goes on along the minus strand of NW_027466100.1, from coordinate 2,821,269 downwards.
GTCTGTTTCATCCGCATGCCCGCCGCCGCGCCGGCGGCCTCGCCGGACCCGGCCCGCCGCCTGGAGCGGGAGCGGGAGAGGGAGAGGGAACGTGAGAGGGAGAGGGAGCGAGAGAAGAGCGTCCTTCACAAGCAGCTGCTGCAGCTCGGCCTTCTCAGCGGCCTGACGGGAAACTGCACCTGCGGCGCCCCCGTACAGGCGCCCGCCCCGGGTGCCAAGCCGCAGAGCGTCCTGGCCGAGGCCTCCGACAAGCCCCCCCGCCTGCTGCTGTCCTTTGCCAAGCAAGTGCTGCAAAATCAGCAGGTGGAGGCGGCGACGCTGCTGAACGGCCTCCACTGCCGCTGCCTGGACCTGTTCATCAACCAGGTGAGAGACCTCAGCACAGGTTCGTTGTGTGTTGATGTAGTGGGGTTTTTTTTCCCTTACAGAGGTGGCAAAAGTATCCACATTCTGTACTCAAGTAAAAGTATGGATACCTATGCAGAAATATTCTGGTAAAAGTATCAATTCACCTCCTTTACAACTCCTTTACCTGTACTTCCTTACTTAAGGAAGTACAGGTTCTGAAATGTAAGAGAGTAAAGTAAATTAAAGTTTGGTTTTTTTGCCCATTAATGAAATAATACATTTGTTCATAATTTGAAAAAAAAAAAAAAGGTTGTGACAGAATAGTCTGGACTGAACTGATCAGATCATCTGGATCATTTTTAACAGCTTTGGTACCCTTAATAATAGATTTAATCCAATTCAATCCAGCTGTGAGCAGTAGTAGTTCTGATGAGTTATTGTCTACATTTACATATTTATGTCTGAAAACGTACTGAACAGTGACCCCAGAGCCAAAGCACTCTCAAATAATCTCCCTCTAAATTATGATCCACTTTTATATTGAACTACACAGCAGCATAGCTCAAATATGCTCCACTGTAAGCAACAACAACCATAATGAAAAATAATAATAATAATGTGAATTACTTTGATAATAATTTGTATCTTCCAAACACAAAAGTAACAAACACGTTTGTTTTTTTCCAATGTAGGAAGTAGAAAATACAGATGTTTGTGTACAAATGTAGGGGGTAAAAGTAAATAATCGTCTGGAAAGAAAAAATAAAGTACAGATATCTGAACAATCTACTTAAGGCTCTTTCCCACTGGCCAAAAAACCCTTTTCAACCCGCTGTTCGATTTGGCTACGTTCCATCAGCTCTCCAAAAATGAGCTCGTTGTCCTCTGGCTTTTGAGGACAGTCAAAAGTGGCCAACACCAGGCGACCCACTAATTTCAGTGGGAAAGCGGCTTTAAGTACAGCAGCAAAGTATTTATACTCTGCGACTCCCCTCTTGTTTTTCAATGCTCGCAGCTTCCAGGCTGTGTTGACCCTGGGCGCCCGTAAGAAAACCTAGCCCCTCCGCCCCCGCCCCCCCCTGACGAGTCCTCCCCACTCTGCCCCCCCGCAGGCCTTTGACATGCAGAGGGACCTGCAGATCACGCCCCGCCGACTGGAGTACACCCGTGAGAAAGAGGGCGAACTCTTCACCTCCCTCATGGCCATTGCCAACCGCAAGCAGGAGGAGATGAAGGAGATGATCGTGGAGACGCTGGGCAGCATGAAGGAGCAGCTGCTGGATGACGCTGCCAACCTGGAGTTTACCGGTCAGTGAGTGACGGTGAAACGCGACACCGTTCCCAGTGGGTTTTGCACGTTAAATGACACGAAGGGCTGCTTTGCCACAGATGCTCTCCGAGGAAATGATGAGCTTCTTGTCGGTCTGACTTATTGCACATTCCCTACATCAACACCCAGGACACTAGGAATGTCTGCCAAGTCTCTGTGGTCGGACTTCTGTGCATGAAACCCCTCAAAGACACCTATTGCTAATGCTAATTGCTAATGTTGGTCACCAACAAGCCCGTCGAGCTGCAAATCTGCTCCTCATTCCGACTCCTGGCTTATACCTGGAAATCCACCGACCAATGAGGACACAGTTGTTGTATTTTGTCTGTGTTACTGCACAAACTACCATCTGTCATAATGAGCGGCATAATCCACCTCTCTCTTTCGGAACGAAATTTCTTACCGAATGGACCGAACCGGATCAGAATCTTCCGATTGACGCGTTTTCAATCTGATTGGACCTTTATTCCGATTGTTTGTGTCCATGTTAACATAGCTAGTGATAAAGAAGACATACTGTAGGTTGGTAACACCTTGTAATAAGTCGCCCTTTCAATTATAAATCTTTTTGTTGCTTGAGTATTTTTATTTGATTTATTTGTAGTTGACAAAATTTTCTCCTTTCGCCGCAGACATCATCGTGACGACCAACAGCGAGGCGCTCACGTCGAAGGAGATCAAATCTTGCATCCATCAGATCCAGGAGCTGATCGTAGTCCGACTCAACCAGGCCGTGGCCAACAAGCTCATCAGCTCCGTGGACTACCTGAGGGAGAGCTTCGTGGGCACCCTGGAGCGATGTCTCAACAGCCTGGAGAAGTCTCACATCGAGTCCACGGCCCACAACATCACCTCCAACCACCTCAAGCAGGTCAGCGGCTGCTCTGGCGTAGATCTGCTTCGGTTTTAGGACTCGGGCTGCGTTCACACTGCAGGCGAATCTGATTCAAATCAGATTCCTTCTCACACTGTTTTTTTTAGCAAGTGTCCAAATGGGATCTGGTTCTGTTCAGACTGGGCCACATTTTTGACCCATCTTGACAGGCTGCTGTAGCAACGACGTCGGGGCGGAGGCGTCGTGTGTGTGGCGTCCAGTGTTGGCGAGTAATCTGTTACTAAGTAATCCACTACTGTAATTGATCTGCTTTTTAAATAACGGTGTAATGTAATGGGATTACTGTGGCAAAACTGGTAATTATATCATTAATACTTTATCAAGTAACGATTCCCTTACTTTTCTGAAATATTTTGCAAGCTAAAATGCAAAATGTCTTATTATCCACAAAATGTCTGAGATTTAGAAAAACAGGCAGAAACATCGATGTCGCAGATTATTTTAACAATTTGGGCTGTGCAGAAGGCAGCAGTGCTGTACATGAGTTTGCTCTGTGAAATGTGCAGTTTGTTTTCAGAGAGCAAACAGTCTTTCATGTTAAAGGGACAGAGGCAATATTTAGAATTGCAAAATGTTCACTTTGTAAAGTTCATTCCAAAGCACTGAGAAACTGTTACTTTATTTATTTATTCATTTATTACAAAAGTAATAAGTAATTGATAACTTATGAAACAAAGTAATCAAAGAAGTAATTAGATTATTATTTTAAGAGTTATCAGTAATCAGTAGTTGGATTACTTTTATGGAGTAATCCATCGGTGTGTTTGGAGCCGTTCACACTGAGACGCATCCGTCCAAATGCGAACGGATTTCATGCCATTTGTGACTGTTCAGACTACAAAAGAGCCACCTGGTTTCAATCTGGATGGGCTGAAAATCGGATTTTGGCTGGCAGTCTGAACGCGGCTTGAGTGTAACGACACAAAATTAGAATTCCATTAGAAATCTACACCTATTATTTTTTAGAACTCCTGTCTTATTTTAGGTCATATTTTTATAACTTGTCGTCTCACTGTGTATGTATGGGCCAGTTCTGTTTATTCAAGAAAATCGATAGAAACGGGCCCTCCCTAATAGAAACATTCATAGTAAAGAGGTGCAAGGCCCAGACAATTCCATCCAAAAAACATAGAAAACTTCCCAAACACAAAATCGTCAATGATGGTCTCACTGGCAGGCACCTAGGAGCAAACATGGACGCGGTTCGATCAAGTCTTCCCCTCTGTGTATTCTGAAAGATGGTTGTGAGGGTTTCGGGCTGTTTCTCATTTCTGTTCCCGGTTCTCTCCCTGGTCTGTCGCAGCTGCTTAACGCCGCCTACCACGTGGAAGTCACCTTCCAGTCCGGATCCTCCGTCACGAAACTCTTCTGGGAGCAAATCAAACAGGTTGGGTCCCCGATCGATCAGCAGCCCGAACCCCTCGGTGTGACCCCCGTCGAGGAGGCGCTCACTTCTGCCCGTGCTCCTGCTCCCAGATCATCCACAGGATAACGTTCGTGAACCCCCCCGCCATCACCCCGGAGTGGAAGCGCAAAGTGGCCCAGGACGCCATCGAGAGCCTCAGCGCCGCCAAACTGGCCAAAAGCATCTGCTCCCAGTTCAGAACCCGCCTGAACAGCTCCCACGAGGCCTTTGCCGCCTCCCTGCGCCAGGTAAAATCTCCCCGTCCGTGGTTATTGGAGAATTTGGAGAATTCCGACGCGCCGACGTGCCGTTTTCACCATGTTTTTATTTCACGAGTAAAGCGAGACTCCTCCCTCCTACGTCGCGGCTCAGTTTTCCTTCTCTTCTCACATTCTCCTGAAGGTTATCTTCCGTTTTGTTTTTGCGCTCGGCCTCAGTCGCCCCTGGTGACGAGAGCCAACCACAAAACTGAATGCCTTCTGCACGTTTTATTTAAACAATCGGTGAGTTAAACAGGATGAAGGATCTCGCCACAGAAACTTGGATTGAATTCTGATAAAAAAACAAAAAAACAAAAAAACAATCAATAATAAAAAGTGAATAAATCATGCGCTGGCTATCATTAAATGGGATGTGTGTTACAAGAAGGATCACTATAGTTAGCTACCAGCTGTCTGCAGCTACAAGCATCTTTGGACCCAAGTTGAGATGGTGCATTGCATTTGCCGGATTGGGACATAGAATTTGGTGCTCCGAAAATGTACGGTTCAAACTTGGACTTTCCCTGTCTAAAAATGATTGATTGGTTGATTGATTGATTGATTGATTGATTGATGACTTTTGTACTGTGATTAAGTGGTGGGAGGTGGCGACGGGGGACACGCCCCCCTCACCCCCAGTCCCATCTGCGCCCATGCTTGTCACACTCTCCCAGTCAAACCCGGCCAAAGTGACATCACATGCAGATCCACATGGGATCACACACACACACACACACACACACACACACACACACACACACACACACACACACACACCCCACTCCTTCAGTCAGCAGTTTGACCCTTTCACCTGCACAGACTGTGTCAGACAGTCAGTTACCAAAAACCAACCGCTAATCTAACGCAAAACAAAACCTACAAAAGTTATCTAAGTTCGACTTCCTCTGCCGGCGTTTCACCAGAGAGTAGCCTTGGACACACACACACACACACACACACACACACACACACACACACACACACACACACACACACACACACACACACACACAGATTTTCATGAGAGATGCCACCTCATCACATCGTCCTCTCCTGCGGCCCGCTCATCAAACGTTAACCCCCAATGTACACCAGAAGCGTCTGCGGCGCGGAGCGGAAACCGCTTGATGTTTCACAATAAAATCCAGCACATATAAAACCCAAATCCAGCACATTGTACATTAGGATGAAAATCAACCTGATCCAGCGTGTTTTCCAGTCATTGACTTCCCGCCGGAACGATTCCACCTGCTGCCGTTGACGCGTTCGCAAATACGGATGTATTACAAGAACTGGATACCTGACTAGCAACATGGCAGAGCGCTGATTTTCCCAGTGGCCACTCGAGGTACTGCAGCAAAAAACTCCCATGGGCCCAAAAAGCATTTTCCCATAGACCGCAATACAAAATAAACGCCTTTAAAACAGCCCAGTGGACGACTGTGACCTGAAAGGCGGTTCATAGCAAATCTTTCCATTATAGGTTTTTCAGTTCTGGTCTTGTAGTCGTTTAAAAGAGTTCATTCCCAGCGTGACGTCGCGCATTGCTCTACGGGCCCTCTAATGCGGGAACTTTTTGGGCGTATGGCGAGCAACTTCCTTGAAATGAATGCGCCTGATGTGACCCGACACACTGACTTTAATGGCCGTGTTCTGCTGCGGAGCCGCGACCTCGCTGCAGGCGCTTTTGGTGTGAATTGGAGGCGGCGGCGGGGGGGAGAAAGGCTCCATGTTTTGCTTCTACACACTTTTAGGACCCAGATTTCAGACAAGTGGGTGGCTGAAATGTCTTAAAATCACAAAAAAAAAACAAAAAAACCCAACAACCTAAAAGCAAACTCTGGTGCTTCAGCGCCCTCCGTGAAGTCCACGGCAAATTGGTTTCAATCCAATTGCTCTCATGATAATCCTCACATGACAAACCGTGTGGGGGACGTAACCAGACGCATTTCCATGCTTGCCAGCTGTTTGGTCGTATTACAGTCAGACAGCATTGTGAAGTGATATTGTACCTAACCGGCTTCATAAGGCCACTGGCTGATAGTTTTTTGTTGTTGTCTGCAATGAATTTGATTGACCGAAATATCAATGTTTGATCGAGTTGAGCAACCGGCAGGGGAGTGGGGTTACGCACGCATCACATTCCTGTCCATGACTATTTGAGGCTTGCACACTGACTTGGTTAGTGGGACACTAGATATGGAGGAGGCCATATGAAAGCAAAAGAGAGCAGAGTCCACCCCCCCCGACCCCCCAGCTCTATCAGAGGAAGGATTTTATTGTTCGCTGGAATTTGAAGAGAGGCAGATTTTTTTTCCCCCCACTGTGCAAACATGGAGCAGGCTGTGTACTTTCACATTCACATTCTGTTGGACCTTTGTAGTTGGACTTTTGTGGCGGCCAGTTCTTGGAAAGACATGGAAAGCCCTCCAAAAAAAAGAAAATAATCTACCCGTTCATAAAAAACTAACCTGCAAAAGTCAAAGTCGTCTTGAAGAGAAAAGACCGAAGATTGTTTCGTACCCGGCGGGATCAGAGCCTTAATGTTTGAGCCTGGTGGCTGTTGGAGGAAATCCACACTGTTGAAATGACATCAGGTGACCTCGCTCGTTCCATTGCATCTGCGCTCTCGGCGCTGCGCTAGCAGGGTTGAAAGCTCATTGTGAAGAGATAAAGTGTGTGTGTGCGTGTGTGACGAACGCTCTCATTCTCTCTGAGTCGGAGGCCTCTGCAGGTCAAACTCCACGGCGATAGCAGAAAGTGAACGCAAAGTCGATAAAACCGAAAGCAACAACGAGACACATCTGTCTGCCTCTCTCTCTCTCTCTCTCTCTCTCTCTCTCTCTCTCTCTCGCTCTCTCTCCCTCCCTCCCTCCCTCCACCCCAAGCGAAAATAAGAAAACAACCTTGCTGCTGTGCTGTGTTGTGCCTTGCCTGAGGTGTCACGTGTTGGTATTTTGCAGCTGGAAGAGGGCCACACGGGGCGGCTGGAGCGCACCGAGGACCTGTGGTTGCGTGTGAGGAAGGACCACGCCCCCCGCTTGGCACGCCTGTCCCTGGAGAGCCGCTCCCTCCGGGACGTGCTGCTGAACGGTGAGTCAGCTCCACAATCCTCCCAAGTGACTCCGCAGGTCGGCTCAGTGCAGTTCTGCCAAAGGTCTGCTGGACACCCCCCCCCCCACTCTATGTGTATTGTTGTGCATTTTGAATAATAAAAAAAGATCCAGTAGTAAAGTCCAAAATTTGCATTTGTCCAAGTTTGTTGGGTTCGAGAATTTATATATATCTTAAACATAATAATAATAATGATAATAATAATAATAATAATAGATTTTAATTAAATATCAAGATTTTATTTAAATAAATTAGGGCTGTCAGCGTTAACGCATTAATCTCGATTAATTAGATAAAATCTATAACCCGTAAAAAAAAAATTAATTGTATTTTAAATGTAAGGCCGGGTTCACAATGGAAGCGGAAGCGCCGCGGAACGGAGCCCGCTTCCTTTCGGCGCCCTTGTTAACCAATGGTTCGGTCAGACCAGGTGCGATCGTTTCGACGTCTGCTCTATTTTGTGCGCGAGCGATCCGCGTCAAGCTGGACAGGAAGTGACTCAAAGAAACACCAGAAAATTCGATTAGGTCTTCAAAATGAAAACAATTTTCAGAATAAAATACCGCTAAACACACGAACAAACGCAGAAAGAGTGAGAGAGAGGCAGAGAGGAGTTGTTGTCAAGTCAAGACAGACGATGTGAGATTAATCTTGATGGAAAAAAAAAGATTTGCTCTGAATTGGGAGTAAACAACAGCTGAGCAGAAGCGCGGAGAAATGTGCGTCTGGTCTGAACAGGAGAGCTGCGGCTCGCGGGCAATTTCCGTGTGCGCGGCGCTTTGCGGTGCTTCTGCATCCGATGCGAACCCAGCGTAACCTTTTTGTCCCTTTTACTGACCCGTAGTCGGCCCCTCTGACCGATTTCTGGTAATGCTTTACATTATGGTGTTAAAACTGCCTTGAAATGCAAAATAACAGAATTTTACTCATGCAAACTGCGATTAATCGCAGTGAACTAAGAAGCTTCTGTGATTAATCACAATAAAAAAAAAAAAAAAGTCTTTTGACAGCCCTAAGATTCATACATTTTATCAAAGAAATGATCCCAGAGGGCTTTGCAGTGGATAAGAGCATTCAAAAGCACAACATTGGATATAAAATCTTGCAGCTCTGACATACACACGCAACGGCTTTCAACACATTCAAGTGCATTTTCCCGCTGCGTCCCGTGTTGATCTCCCGGGGCCGCTGATCACACAGGAAGTACGTCCGCAACCGCTTATCTGTGATGCGTCTTCGCGCTTCGACAGCCATGTAACGCAGGTGCGTCGCTCTGTGACAGGCAAGCCCAAACTGGGCCGCGAGTTGGGCCGGGGCCAGTACGGAGTCGTCTACATGTGCGACAACTGGGGAGGGCACAGCCCCTGCGCGCTCAAGTCGGTGGTGCCACCTGATGACAAACACTGGAACGACCTGGCGCTGGAGTTTCACTACACCAGGTGAGTGATGAAGCTTTTACGGCGTCACAGTTGGAATGGTCGTCACTCTAAGATACACAACCGTTCAATAGTTTGGGGGTCACTGAGTCGTTTCAAAGCTTTGTATTGTAATTACATTTTAATTACAATGTAATTACATTGTAATTACATTGTAATTATACATTATACATTGTATGTTGGGCTCTTTAAAACTGCCTACTGTTAGTATGTTGACCCAGAGTTTTTGCACACACAGGGATTGAATTCTCTCAATCCCTTGTTGATGAGACATTGGAAATGCTTTTCATAACTGTTCCTCTACTTGTAAAGCACTAACGATGGCACAGGATCGTTATTTTCAAAAACTGGTTATATTGGAGTTGAATGCAAGAAATGAGTCAGCGAGGCCAACCCTTTGAATGGTTGTGTGTGTGTGGAGCCTGATTGGCCGCCAGTCAGCAGGTGGAGCAGGCCAGTCAGCGCCTTGTCGTGTTCAGCGCCTCAGTCGGCAGTAAACCAGAGGAATGCGGTTCTGTGTGAAAGTCCTCTCGGTGCACAGCCGCTTCTGATAGAACCCGTTGGAAAAGAAATGTGCCCTCCGATTGTCTCCGGCTGCAGGACTCTGCCCAAACACGAGCGGCTGGTCGACCTGCACGGCTCGGTCATCGATGACACCTACGCAGACGGTGCCAGCACTGCCGTGCTGCTCATTATGGAGCGGCTGCACAGGGACCTCTACACGGGACTGAAGGTCCGTTACAGCTGAGCACTCTCTGGTCACCCCAGGTCACTGTTCACCACCAGGTTTTTTTCAACACCCCCCAAGGCACTGGTCATGATCAACAGATATACACCAAAGCACTACATCTAGTAACATTCAATACATTTGTACGTTCAACTCGACATAATAATTCCAACATAGAAATGTAATATTGCAAATATAATAGCACAATATGCTATGATGCATGATGTCAAATATCTGATTCCAACATTGTGCAAGGTATACAATGAAATTACAGCAGTAAGTCTCATTTCATAAATGAAAGAAAATCATTTAAGATAGGTAAGAAGTGAAATAACTGCAGGTTCACAGTGCGCAGTGCAAATGTACCAAGAAAAGTAAATGACAATTTAAAAAGTGCAGCAGGTTATTGCACTTGGCTCTCATTACGGATCGGTTGCTGCTTGCAAGGAAGTGAAAGCGTCACTTTGTGAATCTCTTCCATTAAATTCGCTTTCCACGATTTCTTTTCTCCATCACGGGTTTACACCAGGCCGGTTTGTCGATGAGAGAGAGGCTGCAAATTGCTCTGGACGTGGTGGAGGGGATCCGCTTCCTGCACAGTCAGGGCCTCCTGCACAGAGACATCAAGCTGAAGAATGTACTGGTAGGTTCAGACAGCCGCTGCAGGAGCTGGTGTGCACTCACTAATATGGCAAAATGTTGTTTTTTTTGTTTGTTTTGTTTTTTAAAGAAAAGGGTCTTATTTATTTATTTATTTATTTATTTATTTTTCAACAGATTTCTCTGCCTCGTGGCAAAGAGCTAAACACCAGATATTCACTATAGCAGCACTATGTATCATTTATTTGCCTGCGCTAACATGATGATGATGATGATGATGATGATGATGTTTTAATCCTTAATCCAGTTAAGGTCTAAAAGTGAAAATGAAAAGAAGGTCGGGGACTTGCTGTCTATTTAACTTATTCATTTTTTTTATCTTTTATTTTCCAATTTCATTTGCAGTCGGTTCAACAAAGGAGCAACATCCAAAACATTCCAAAAAACAAATTCCAAACGATAGCATTTTTTTTAAGCTTATGTATTTACGGTAATTGTCATTTTAAAAGAAGCACAAAAAAAAATAATCAGATTTGCTAAAATGTTACAATGACAGCATAATAATGAAGAGCACATGAGGAAATGCAACAATTTTCCTGCCTGAACAACTCACACACACACACACACACACACACACACACACACACACACACACACAGAGGATTTGGCGCTGACAGTCTTGGCGTCAGCCCTCGTGTCTTGTCTCTTATTAAGTGCAACCGCTCGCTTGGCACCGGCTCTTCTCGATTCATGAATCCGTGCTCAATTTGTTCCCAACTCCCTTCTCTAGCTGGACAAGCAAAACAGGGCGAAGATCACTGACCTGGGCTTCTGTAAACCAGAGGCCATGATGTCTGGCAGTATCGTCGGGACCCCCATTCACATGGCCCCGGAGCTGTTCACCGGTACGGCCCGCTCGTTGCGTCAGACCACCGTCGTGTTAGCGTCGCACAAGCGGCGCTGCGGTAATTGGCCGCTCGCGCCCACCCGCTCTCCTCCTCCTCCTCTTTGTTTGACCCACAGGAAAGTACGACAACTCTGTGGACGTCTACGCCTTCGGGATCCTCTTCTGGTACCTCTGCACCGGCTCCGTCAAACTCCCAGAAGCCTTTGAGAAATGCTCCAGCAAGGATCAACTCTGGAACAACGTCAAAAAGGGTGAAGCCGTCGTCGCGTTGGCTTTTCTTTCGTTCACTGCTTCTTTCAGTGAGCTGATTTATGGATGATTTTTATAGTTGACTTATTAGATTATGTAGTTGAGCCCCGTCTTGACCCTTGGGATGAAACTCAATTCAGTTGTCTCGTACCATATTAAAAATCTCGAGACTTTAGCATAACAGCTTGTTAGAGGCTCCAGGCGTGCAAGGTCTGCCCCAAACTGGAGGACTGGCAATGCTTGCAGTGACATGCCCACTGAAGATTGTTTTATGAATTTCACTGACCAGCTGCTAAATACAGAGGAATACAGGAATGATGGGTCACGAAGCTGCTTGTAAATCAGGTGAAACTACGAAAATAACCACATTTTTCTGCTCTGTTCAGACCAGCATCAGTGAGTGTCTCACATATGTGTCGCAGAGGGCCAGTGGGTATTTTCTTCTTTCATACAACTGTTCTTTCATCGTTTTGATATTGGAGGAGTTCAAATCAAAAACAAATCTTCAAAGGTTTCAAAGGGCAGGACGGTGTGGTACCATCTGAAACGTGAACCCCTGCCATGTGGTTGAGAAAATGTCAATGTATAAATAGTCAGATGAGGGACACAGTGTCACTCCGGTTGTAAATGCAAACATTTCTTCAGTCAAAAATCACAGTTGAAAACACAATTGACAAAACGACAAAGGAAGAATAAGGATATAAGGAAGCACGTCCACTTGACTGCTAAATTGAGTTGCTGTGACTCATTTGAGTTCTCAAAGTCGCAGCGAGGGTTTGATCTTTGTTGTGTCGTGAGTAAACACCTCCAAATTGTCACAAAGATGGGAAGGGAAGTCAGAAGTTATTTCAGGGGCCCAGAAGCACCATAGTGGAACTGTGATATTCGCAGGAACTTTCTTCCAGATGTTGTTCCTCTATTGCCAGTGAGTCACTCCGGCCTTGCAGCGCAGTCCCACTTTGAACAGCGCAGTTTGTTGCTTCCCTGCAGGAGCCCGGCCGGAGCGCCTGCCCTGTTTCGACGAGGAGTGCTGGCAGCTGATGGAGGCCTGCTGGAACGGGGACCCCTCCCTGAGGCCCCTGCTCGGCATCGTGGAGCCCAGCCTGCAAAGCATCATGGTGCGGATGTGCAACTGCGACTCCAAGCAGAAGAGCAGCAGCCTGGAGGACTCAAACTAAAAAAAAAAAAAAAACAAACAAGCAAAAGCGTCAACACTCCGGCAAGCTAACGCACACGCGTCGTCAGTCAGGTATCTGGGGGTATTTATGCAGAGTGGCGATGAACCGGTGACCAGTGTGTGATGTTAGAGCTTTCCTCTTAGTTCCGTCAGTAGATATTCTATTTATGAGGGGTTGACATGGACCGAAGGTTTTCACTCATTTTATTGTTTGCGCTTTGTGTATTTGTATACAAACTCTACGAGAGGCTATCGTCATGCTAATTGCTACTTGGTCATAGAACTGTTACTAGATGCAAATTCTTTTAAAAGTACTCCATTGTCAGTATTATGAAATATGAAATATTAATTTTAGATGATATTTAAAATGAGCATGTCTGCATCTATACAAACCCAACCTTTTTTTGTTTTGTTTTGTTTTTTAAATAAAATGATCTATTACAGCACAATTGTCTCCGAAGCTGTTTTACTCGCAGGGTCACTGACTCGGGATGTTGGCTGATGTGTCTCAGCCTGCAGCTCCACACTTAAAAGAAACACTTCAATCATACTGGCAAGAAAGAAACAGCAAAGACTTCATTGAGCCTGAGAAGGTTCAATAAATGACTTTCTGTTCAACGACGGAAGAGCCGCCTTTTTTTTTTTTGGAGGATTCACAAGTTAACATGCTTTAATGCTTCAGAATAAATTAGAATTCTGATGCTTAAACTGATGCTTAAACCAAGCTAAAGGCAAAACTGGGCTGGAGGGCGTAACGGTAACAAGGAGCCTGGTTGAACTGTTTTAGTAATTAGTTGAACCTCTTGAAAATACGCGCAACACGTTCAATCTGTGCAGGGATGAGAAGGTTTACGGTCTTGCACCAATTGCATAATTGGCTAATGATTCCTCAAGAAGCAGCTCTAGAGTCTCCACTGTCCACTGCCCGGGGCTACTCCACACTACTGCGCACACAACCCTTCAGTCCATCTTCACTTGCTGCAGGTTATTCCAGTGCTCCAGTACAGTCAGTTTCCGTTACGTGCAGCCTAACTCGTCAAATAAACCAGCTGCAAGACCACGTGGCTGCAGCAGAAATATTCTTCGGCAATATAAAATTAAGATGGAAAAAAAAAAAAAGAAAATCCCCATCTTGAAGTTCATAGAGAGTTTGTGCGATTTCGACAAGGAAAGAGTCAGGTTGGTTTGGCTTTATTTTAAAAAGTGAAACTAAGTCAATTCAAGAGAATTTCTTTCCATCTTGCGCTGAAACAGAAAAGAAGGCAGTGGTGCAGTGGTGCAGTGGTCCCTGGAGAAGTGTCTATACTCTTAATTCACGTCCTTATTAAAAAAAAACAAAAACAAAAAAACAAACCAACCCATTCAGCAAAGGGTAAACTCAGTGCTGACTGAAACATAAGTGTGTATACTCCATATACCTGTATACACCCCGCATTTCACCAGTGATAAAAGGATAATCCTCTCCTTCCAAAACTCCCAGTTAGGCTTGAGCACTAGCATAGCTAGAGCCCGGACTGTGTAAAATGACGCTGCATATCAATAACAGGAGTTCTTGGAATTGAAAAGAAAGACATGATGCAAATGGTAGAAAACATTTTAATCTGTAAAAACAGGAGCTGTAGAATAAACTTGTTAAACTTCCCTGTTTGGGTATCTGGACTGGAGCCACTAGTGTCCATTCTCATGGCATGGGATTTATACATTAAATACACGTGGTTGATAAAATGGCATCCAAAAAACACCACAAGTCTGGCTGAAGGTCGTGACAAAAGATAAAGACTTTTTTTTTTTTTTTTTGTTCTGAACAACTCCTAAAAACTTTTTTGTTGTTGTTGTTTTTACTTACATTAAAAGATATGTCCTCAAATTCATTTACAGGCCACTCTGTACAGTCCAACTCAAACACACCTCAAATAGTATTACAGCACAGTTTTGCTTCAGTATTTTACAAACGACGAGAGCTCTGCGGCTAATCTAAAAATACAGCAGTTTAGTCAGAGATTCCGATGAACCGGTGAACTGGAGGAGGGGAAAAGAACAATGCAAAAGGAGAGAGAGAGCTTTGAATGTCTATAAAAATGTGCCCTCGAGTGATTTACAAAAAAAAGAAAGAAGAAAAAGTCCATTTGAGTCCCTCTCAGGTTTTTCTTCTGCAGGTTTTTCTTTTGATTCCCGGGATGCGAGTCTGTGTTGCTCTGGAATCGTCCCTCGAGATTGACAAACAGCTTCGGACGGAGGACACGGACGGTTTTTCCTTCCTGGTTTTGAAGTCCAGAAATTAACCTTTTTTTTTTCTTTTTTTTTTTGCCTTTTGGAAAATGTCAAGCAGACGAGCCTGAAGCTCTCAGACTGAGACTGACAGCCCTGGCAAGCGAGCCAACCAGGAAGTAGTTACGCGTGGAGAAAAAAAAAAGAAAAAGGAATTTCCCTGAATGTTTGCAAATCAGAATATAAATGTCCCACCTTGACAAAAAAAATATGAAAAAAACAAAACAACGTGACCACTTCACTGTTCCACAGTCTTCACAATAATAAAAAAAAAAACACTACAAAAAAAAAACAGACCGACCGCTACTAAATCTGAGCGGTGAAATTTAAAAAAAAAAAAGAAAGAAGAAAAAAAAAGAAAAAAAGTGCATTGCTTCAAGTAACGTAAACAAAATGATTCTTTCGAGTTAGAATGAGACTCATTCTGTCAGTGTGCGTCAGTCAGTCAGTCAGTCAGTCAGCGAGCCGGCGACTCCTGAGGTTTGGCACACATTGGATGGATGGACACACACACACACACACACACACGTGCACGCACGTGAAAGACAGACACGCTTCTCTCTCCAGAGGACGGTGACGGCGTCTCGATGCGCTCGTCTGCCTTCTCACAGTAGAGTCCCGCTGTGGGGAGGGCGGTGGGTGGAGCTATGACCTGTAAAGACACGCCCCCTCTGTCAGCGCAGTCACATGGAGGTGTTGCAGTGGCTGCATGGCGGGTGGGGGAGGGCGAGGAGGAGGGGAGCGGAGGGGAGGGCAGGGTGAGTTTGCGGGTGAATGGGCAAAAGAAAGGGCAAAAAAAGGAAGAAGAGAGAGAAGATAAATTAGTATGCGAGCGAGCGAATGGGACACGCAGCAGGCGTGCGGGTGGCAGGATGAGGCGCAGGGGTGGAGGCTGTGATCCACACCGATGGAGGAGTGAGGATCAGAGCTTCAGGGAAGAAAATTAAAGAATAAAAATCTATGATTTTTCGAGGAGGAGAAGAGCAGAGAGGCTGGGTTAGTAGACTGCAGTGACCACAGCGTCTGTTCACACACAGGGAAGCCATATTTACAGTATCCATTTATTTGTATTAATCTGTTGGATTTTTTTTGCCATTGGAAAAAAAATCAACATACATTGAAAAAAAACAACATACCTTAGTATGATGATTTTTTTTTCAATTTCAGACATGTTGATATTTTGCATTGTACCACTCACGCTAAAGTATCATCGGACGGTCATTTCGGTGAGTCTCAAGCTGTTTACAGGATTTATTTATTCATTTATTTTTAGACACCCGATTAAAAAAACGTGACACACTTTAGGACGTTGATTTTCAATGTTGAGATTTTGCGTTCTACCACTCGGTGCTAAACTGTCACAGGATGATCACCAAGTGATAATAATGATCAGGAGACAGATGCACTGCTGAAACGCCTGTGTGCTGCCTGGGCTGTGACTATAAACTGGAGGGGCAGCGTCACATTGAAAAGAGTTAATAACCATCATTTTCTGTTCCAAATAGTCCCCTAACTGCCTATGTGGCTTCGTTTGGGGCTCCAGATTTATCTGCGCCATTGCAACTGTGGAACTCCTGGAGCTCATTTGATTGACTTAACTATTGATGTCCGATATTGACTTTTTCTTTAGTGTTCGAGTGTGGACACTCACTCTGATCCTGAAGAGTCTCCGTCCACCGTTCCCGCCTTGATACTCAGGGCCACGCCGTTCAGCTGTTCCGGCAGGGAGGTTCTGGCCGGCCCGGATCGGCCGTCGCTGGAGGTGGATCCGTGCGGGGACGCTGTGCCGTGGTGGACGTTTCCCCGAGGGTCGCCGTGCACGTGGTTGGTGGGGCAGCTTCTCTCCACGATGGGGGACAGCTGCTTCTTCTTCAGAATCCCTGCAGTGGAGGAAAACAGTGTTAGGAAAACAAACAAACAAAAAAAACAAAAAGAACTTACATTTTGCAGATGCTTATCTGCAACTTTGTGGCACTCGAGGCTACCTTTGTAAGGATGGGCACTGAGGCCCGGCACGCTGGGCAGCATCAGCATCACGCCGTCATGCATCCTGCCGTCTGGGAACTCTGGGTGGGCCGGAGCGTCTGCCGTGAGCTGGCCGCCGTTGCTCACCGCTGCTGCGCTTTCCGTGGGCCACGGAACCTTGTTGTCTAGAACACCAGGAGGCCACAGAACACACAGCCCTGTCAGAACGCAGCTTTTTTTTTTTTTTTTTTTTTTTTTTTAAGTCCCGGAGCTGCTGTGGTTAGCAAAATGCTAAACTGTGTTTAGCAAAATGCTACAGTTTTTTTTTGTTGTCTATTTTGGTTGTCGAGCTAATTAGACAATCGTCTTGTTTCAAGGTTTTCCTCCCCCAGCCACAGTCACTTCATGCTTTCTCTGGACTAATCTGTTGGTTTTATGACCATTTCCCTTTTCTTTTTTAAAGCTCAAAGTCCTTCGAGTCGGCTCTGGGTGTGACCCAGCGCTATATAACTGAAAGTTGATCGACTGGGAGACTAACTGACATGTTTGAACAATCGTAGCTTTTGTCCCACTGGAAACAGTCCATTCAGCCTCTGTAGCAACCTGTCATCAGTCCAGCTGGCATTGTGTTTTACCACCCAACCAGTTCTGTTAGCCTCTGGCCCAGGAAAACCAGTCCAATTAGCCTCTGCGTCCTGCCGCCGCCAGTCTGTTCGGCCGACAACCAATCCTGTCACGATGCCACGACTCTCTTTAGCCTCTGTCCCACTGTTGTTACTTTGTAGAGTACCACTAGAGCGTTGCCATTTACAACTGGAACCAGTCCACTTAGTTTAATGCAGTGGTCCTCAACTGGTGGAGTCTCAGGAACCATATTGTTTTTTTCCCTTATCGTGAGGTCACGACCCAAATTTCCATCCATCTATCCATCCATTTTCAAAACCTGCTTCTTCCTGAGCTCAGGGTGACGGGGGTTTGCTGGAGCCAATCCCAGCTGTCACAGGGTGAAGGCAGGGTGACACCCTGGACAAGTCCCACCCAAATTTCTTCCACAAAAATAAAAAACATAAGCCCACTTTGTATCATGTCTAGTATAAAAATGATTGGAATTATTGAATTGAATTGTGCGTCCTGCAAAATAAACACACATTTTCTCTATTAATATGCACATTTTTAAAATCCCTTCAAAAATGGGGGTGAAACAGAGGTCAACGTCCAAAATCCACAAGAGACCTGGAGCGAAATTTTCAAACAACAATGGAAAGAACAAATTCCTCACTGTGGAGAGAATTTTTCATGGAAAAACACCATCCCGCTATTTCTGCACTCCTTACCAAAAGAAAAACCAAACATACTCCAATCAGCCAGAATGCTGCAGATGCTGCGGAAGCAAAGAGGCGGATCATTATCATGTCGTTTGGAGTTGCCCTGTTTCAACCACATTTCTGGCTACGCATACATCAACTCTTAAGAGACGGCGTTTGCAACAAAAACAACTGTATGTTTCAAACGGTTATTTGCAGTTGATCTGGAGGAAAAAAACAACAACAACCATTTGCTGGGAATATCACTGGTAGCTTGCAAGAAGTCCATAACTAAGAAGCGGCTGAAGAGGGAGGCACTGGTGTCGATGAATGGGGTGATGTTGAGCACAGTGTCTTTGTGATGGAAAGAAATGACTTTTAACCGAAGAACACAAAAGGAGGTATTTACTTGAAAACTGGCAAAAATGGATCACATGCATCTCTACCATCAGACCAGACTTCAAGTAACCTCGGATACACTTGTAGATGCTGTATGTCTTTACTCACCTCTTTGCCCCCCTTTTGCTTTCATAACTTACTTTCTTCACAGGATCTCTGTTTGTGAATTTTTACTTCCCCTGTGATATTTTTGCATCTGTCTCAAGTTCTTCATGTTCATTTCTTGTTTGTTATATACAAAAATTCCAACTCAATAAAAACTAAATGACCCCTCCCCCAAATAAAGAAAAAAAAAATCATTAAAAAAAGTGGGGGTGAGAGGGTAACTGGCCACGAAGCCACGATCCAATCAAAACAGCTCCACGACCCCCCAGTTGCGAAGCGCTGCTCCGATGCCATGGCGGCAGGTGAGTGCGGCTGAGACGGGGCTGTGTGGACCCACCCTGCGACGCCGGCGGTCTCTTGCCCGCGCTGGACGCCAGGCTTTCCCAGCACTCCTCCCGGGGGAGAGGCCCCTCTTCGTCCTCGCTGTCGGAGGAGTGAGTGGAGGCGTAGGAGCCGCTCTGGTCGTCCTCCAGGGACAGGTCGCTGTCCGAGTCGCTGTCGCAGTCTGGACACGGAGAGAAGAGATGCGAGAGGAGGTGAGTTGGGGATGCGATGAGACGACCTAAAAACTGAATCTGAAGGGGGGGGGGGGGGTGCCAGAGCGGAGAAATACCCCGGAGGCGCTCTTTAGTCTCCTGGAAGAGGGAGGTGTGGTCGTTCAGAGCGATGTGCGCCTGACTGTTGTTCAGCCCGTCGTCCCTGCAGAGTCGGGGAGTTGAGGGGAGACACAGGAAGTGAGTTTGCAGCAGCAGCTCCCGTCCTCCCAGCAGGAGGCTCAGAAGACACTGCGGGATGAGGCTACCTGAGCAGGAAGGGGACGTAGCTGTGCTGGCTCTTTCCGCTCTGCATGGTGCCGTTCAGGGACAGGCTGGAGTCTCCGAAGGGCAGGTGGTACAGCTGGCCGTCCATGTAGTTGGTGTTGCACTTGAAGCCCTGGAGGCCACGGAGACGACAGAGCGGCAAAGATCAGCTCGGACACACAGCGAGAGTGACGAGGCAAAGTGGGACAAACGTGGGTTGTTGTCACGTGCGATTCCACGATGCCAGTTTATAAACTGCGGGGCCATCTGGTGGCGACGGATCAAACAAACCATTGCAAAGTGCTATTACTAAAATACAAAAAACAAAAACCAAAAAACAAAAAGGTGAACTGGTGAAAATGATGTTGTAGGGCTTCCTGAAAATGCTTGATAAAAACTTTATGAAAGTTTGAATCCAGGTCTTAATACTTTTCCTCCCACTGTTGTAGTTATTCTCACTGTCCAATTGATGCACTGTCAACCTTTGATCGCCAACAAAATCACAAACTTCAAGGTTTTGCTGTGCCTGGATGTCAAGAAAGTCAAATTCAACAACAATATTTATATTAAAAATGACTTTTTTCTTCTCAGGTCAGTGTTTATTTCTGATAAGTGGGCGTCAGCAGCAGCTAAAGTCGGGCTCCACATCTGCAGGGTGTCTGGCTCAACGGTGTATTTGATCAGATTTTGTTTTCTGTTTTCTAATTTTTTTGGGGGGGGGGGGAGTGACGAGGACTCACTGCGGCCTTCGATTTGATCATGTGCTCCGGACGCTTGCGGCTGCAGCAGTACTTCATGGCATTGCGGGCCTCCTTGTTGAAGACGATGCGGAAGAAGAAGACGAAAGGGCCCTGGAGGGAGGAGAGCAGGTCGGGGAGAGGGTCAGCAAGACAAAAAACCTGGCAACCCGTCCCAAGCTGCGTCACTGACAAGTTGTCGGACAAACCTGCAGGCAGTTGAACCCGGCAAACAGATAGTGGAAGATGATGATGTCGCTGTTCACAGACAGGAGAGCCATGAAGCACGTGACTGACACCAGGAGGAGGACGCCACCGGCTGTCTTCAGGCCGGAGCTGCAGAACATGGATCACATGAAGCAGGGGAGACGTGGAATAAATGGTGGGAAACTAGAAACTAGAATTCAGATTTTTTTTTTTTTTTTTGACGAGACATTAATGATTGATTGATTGAATTCTTTATTCGAGCAAAAAAGAAAAAAAACCCCACAGATGCCGTCAATAAAATAAGAATAAGAAAAAAATACAAGCCTAATACTCAAAGAAAAACAAATATCCATGAACTTAAATATTTATGATTCATCCTCATTTCTAAATGGAATGACCTCAAATTTATATTTATATCAGCTTTGTCTTATTTGATCTACGGTATTTAAAGTCAAAGCTGAACTGAAGAAATATTTTTCAATGTTTTATAGTTTATCAATATATTACTGTAGGCTCTTTTCAGATCTGATTTGATATTAGGCCAAATATGTGTTTTTCATCAAATGCCACAGAGTTTTGTTATAAATATAAATTGTAGTGTTTTTATGGTTCCAGTATTTAAACTGGTATTTTTTGTGTATTAGCATTTTCTTAATATCTAATTCTATTTGTTTTTATTCTCTATGCTTGCCTTTTTATACCTGCTTTACTAGGACAAACTATTTCTAAAACGCCTGCATTGAAAATAAATTGAAAATAAACTAATGCATTCTATTCTCCTTAATGGACTAACATGTTTTATGTGTACAATGGGAGTGTTTTTGACCCTGATGGGGTCAAACAAACAAACAAACAAACACTCACACACGGGGCTCCTTCTTGTCCATGCTGTGGCTTCTGCTGGTGCAGGAGGCTCTGGATGACAGGATGCACAGGAAGATGTTCATCTGCAGACAATCAGGAAACCGCATCAATGCGACGGCACTGATTCAACAGGATTCTTTCCACCAGCCTGACAACAAATCCCGTGCGTCAGCGGCAGGACTGTTCCCTGAGGCGACACCTGCGGCTCCGATGACGTCGTTATGACTCAGCACCATCAACTGACAGAGTTAAAGCCGCGCCGGGCGCTTTTGTGCTCCAAGTCAACAGCTCTGGCTGACGCTGCTGGCTGACACAGGGGTGATTGTCAGGGACTCACCGACACTGCCATGGCGATGGGTCCTGCAAAGCTCCAGATCAGTGTGTCGTACATGGAGAGCCAGCAGAAGTCTGGGTTCCCGTAGCCTTCAGGGTCCAGACCCACAGCCAGACCTGCAGGCACAGACAGACAGTCGCTTCAACACCAGATATCTTGCTTTTTTTTTTATTCTTCCTGAATTACTTCTTGGAAGGTCTTTGAGAATCTCCCAGAGGTTATTTATAGAGTCGGAAGGAATAAAGGGTCATTGTTTGAGGATAAAAAAAAGTCTCAGCTTTGATCATTCATTTCTGGGAAGTGACTCTGTAACAATTGCACAAATGACATCCCACAATGTTCCACTGCTAACTTTGCCAACAGAACACAAAGACGGAGCACCATTGATGTGTGCCATTAAAACTATTCCATGGTTGTGTCCAATGCCATCGCTCCAGAGGCATACGGTATTTTTCAGAAGTTCTGCAGAAAAGCCTGGAAGGTAACTGAGTGTAATTGAACCGGGTCAACCAGTAAGATGTTTTTGTTACCAATGGAAACACATCTCATTAACAGTTTCTCATTTTGTCACACAGCTCTCACCAATATCTCCGGATCTGTCTCCTTAAAAAAAAAAAAAAAAAAATCCTGACTGATTGGGTCAAACGGTCAGATGCGAGATGCGAGATGTCAGCCAAACTGGCGTCGCTACATGAATCTCTGTCACGAACGAAACATTATTTAATCATTTCTAACAATGGTTCTCAACAGCTACACTTACAAGCTTTAATTGTAGAACAGAACAGAACAAATTGGTTGTGACGCTCTCGTAATATTATTACTGGGGTAGAGCGTTACATCACATTAGCTCCCTCTGCCTGTTGATTGCGAGACTTTTCTATCCTTTAGTTTACAGAGATGGACCAGCGACACGTTACTGCATCTGGATCTCTGCCTCCTCCCGCCCATAGGAACAGCTGCCCTACCAGAGTTAGAAGTAGTGAGACGCAAACTACACCCTGGAGCAGGCAGATGCAGCGCAACTTCAGAAAACATGCAAATATCATGATATTCGCATATATACAAATGCTAACAGTGGCTAAAATGATGCTGAATACAACCATTAAACTACAGAGTTGCCATTTGGGTTGGGTGTGTTTTTTTGTTTTTGTTTTGGCTTACATGCTATGCTGAGCGGCGCTCTCTAGTGGTAATAAAAAGAAATACACATGTTGCCACAAATCCCTCTGAAATCCCTCTCCCAGCCTCCTCCTCCTCCTCCTCCTCTTCCTCACTGCTGTGTTTCTGCGTCTCAAACCTGTGATGAAGGCCGGCACCCCCCAGCCAATCAGGTAGTAGAATCTCATTGGCCCGTAGTTGATGTCTCGCACTTCGCTGATCATGCGGTAGATGTGAAGGCCCTCCAGGAAGAGCCAGGAGAAGGTGCACAGGTAGAAGAAGTGCAGGAGGATGGCGATGACCGTGCACACAAACTGCAACCGGGGTGAGACGGCGACAGTGAGGAGCCGCGAGGGCGACGACAGAGAAGAACGGACAGAGAGTGAAAAAAAAAAACCCCCGGAGGGATTACCGGGTTGTCGGCCTGGTTGATGCCCAGGACGAAGACCAGCTCGGAGAAGAAGAGCGCGGCCGCTCCGTTGTTGATGATGCTGGTCTTGTTGCACTGCATGGCTCTCAGGCAGAGGAGGAAGACGGAGGTGAGGAGCAGGAAGCCCAGCGTCACTCCCACCGTGCTCCACGTCAGCACTTTGGTGGGCAGAATCTCTCCGTTCTGCAGGGGAGACAAAATGATTCACATTCTGGACTTAAAGTACGGATACTTGTGTAAAAAAAAAAAACTGGTAAAATTAAGAGTACTGATTCAACTCTTTTACTACAGTGAAAGTACAGGTTCTGTTTTTTGCCATTAAGGACAAAATACATATGTGGATCATTTTAAATTTAAAAGTTTTTCTTTTAACAGCTTTTCTACTCTCAATTTCATATTTTTTTTTTTCTTTTTCAACAGCAGCACAACCAAACTGTAATCAGTGATCAATTATTAGACATTGACACTTCTAATATCAATAACCAATGCTATTTTCTACATGTTTATTTTTCTCTGTCCTGAAAACGTACTGAACAGTAGCTGCGTTTCCATTACAATTTTTCACAAAATAAAAGCGATATTTCCAAAACAAGTACAATTGCGATTTGCAGGTGTTTCCATTGAATGGTGTGAAGCGCATGAGCCGTAATTCTCGTGAAATGTCGTCGTGCGAAATTTACAAGAAAAATGTTTGCTTTTGTTTGTTTACGTTTGTGTGCGGTCCTGAAGGGTTGTTAAATTTTTCTCTTTGACGACTTGTAGAAAACATTTCGTCTCCTCCTCCGTCCAAACATAACGCGCCATTTTTACTTGACGTGAACTGGTCACATGACCCCCATACGTCACGTCAGGCGACACGTAAATGTGAAAAAAAAAAAAGGGTTTCCATGACACTTTCGCGATATACCTCTCAATCGATACGTCTGAAACCTCATGAGAGCGTAAAAACCTTTTAGCGATGTTTGAGAGGTTTTTTGAAATTTAGATGTTTCCATTACCAGTTTTTTTATTGTGATATTTAGGTTTTGCGCAATTCTGGGGGTTATGGAAACGCAGCTATTGACCCCAAACCCGAGGTACTACTAAAATATCGTCCACTTTTCTATGGAACTACACACAAACAGCAAAGTATCCCCACTTCAAGTTCACAACAACTATAGTAAATAATAACAAGTGAATTACTTTGAACAGAATCTGTGTCTTTCAAACATAAAATGAGTACGTTTTACCAATGTAAAAAGTGAAAAATACTTTGTGCACAAATGTGGGGCGCAAGAGTAAAAAGTCATCAGAAAACCTGGAAAACCTCCTAAAGTATTGTAACAAAGTATTTGTACTGATTGACACAGAGCGAGTACAAAAATAAAAGCTTTAAAAAACAACCAAGGGCAATGTGACGGCCGACTCACCTCCCTCCTGGAGATGTCCATCATCACAGCGAAGCTGGTCATGTGGTAGCACTGACAGCTGATGTGAGTGCTGTTCCTGAACACCACCTCGCAGCCCTTGGCCGACCAGCCGCCCCTCCCGGCACTGCCACGACACACACACACACACACACACACACACACACACAGAGGGTGACTCACAACGCCAGGTGAAGGAGGGGCACTCATCGGTCGCTCTGTGTCTGCGCCATCAACTCACAGAATGGTGTGGTTCCAGAAGACGCAGATGGGCTTAGAGCGCTCCTCGGTGGCCACCAGGCGGAACTGCACGGTGATGGGTTTGTCCAGGTGGTGCTGCAGCAGCGCGTCGTTGTCGTGGACGGAGATGCTGACCACCGGGGTGTTGATGACCGGACGCTTCGGCACCCTGCAGCAAAGTGGAGGGAAAGCTTTGACAAAGGGTCGACCCCACCGGAGGTGGAGGGTGTTTTCACATGACGCCACACGGCTCAGATTGAGGGCAGGTTGCTGAGGATCGGCCGTACGGAAAAATGCCAATGTTTTGTGTCGTGTACAGAAGCTTGTTTAAATGTTAAGTGTGCAATATTTGGAGATTTCGGAGAAGAAACAGCGACATCGAGTGGTTACATTTCACATTACTTCGTTCACTCTCTCTTCCCTCCCCTTGAGTTATGGCGGCCTGCACAACCAAGCCTGGATACCTCGTCCACCTTCTTCTTCGTTGGTTTATTTGAAGGCGCAAGTGTTCACACTAATTATGAAAAGCGGCTGTCAGGCGACCTGGATTGTCCACATCAGGCTTCCATAGAAAGATGTAAGTTCTCATATGAGAAGTGTTCTAAGGGTAGGAAAACCAAAAGACTCTTATTGTATGGTGATTATACACTTTTATTCATGTATTTATGCGCAGTGTGTTAAACTTTTTCCACTATAAAAATTATAAATCAGGCTAAATATTACACACTGGACCTTTAACTGAGAAAAAAAAGCATTCTTTTTTTGTGAGTTCCTAAGGTTGTTATTCGCAAAGGTGAAAAGAGTAAAAAAAAAAAAAAAAGCTGACAGAACACCGCTGTAGTCTCTTAATGCCTGCAGCGATCACTTCATCAGAGGTATGCTAGAGAGCTGAGTGGGTTCTTGACATATTAAAACAGGCTTCAGGTCTGTACAATAGGGACTCTCCTCAGTTCCCTCCATAGGTTTACTCTCCACTTCCAGCCCTCCATCTGAATTCGCACCACCACCGAGCAGAAACCCAGAAAACAAATTCTCAGATCTCAGAAGATCTTGGATCTTTCCTACCGCAGGCTCCTCTTGTCCGGGTCGTAGCTCTCGGGCAGCAGCGAGGCCAGGCTGTAGAAGATGATCACGCTGGCGATGGCATCCTGCTGGTTGTCATCCGGGTGCCGCCTCCTCCTGTTGGCCGAGCCGTTTCTCGCAGAGGATTCTGGGAACACGTCCAGGTGCCTGTGTCCTCTGGTGTCCACGGGCGGCTGGAAGACCGAGTCTGGCAGCGTGACAGCCGTCTCAAGGTCTGCGGGACGGGGGCCCCGGAGGGACTGGTAGCGCGGGAGTCTGGCTCCGGCGAAATTCATCTTCTTCAGACGGTCCACGGAGACGACTGCGTGAGAAAACATACACACATGGACGCGCAGCTCCTTTAATGTGAGCCCAGGAGACCTGGGAACACCTGCTGAAGAAGCTCGGCTATCACAGGGATCGTGCCAAGTCCGAGAGCTGCGTTTCAAGCGCCGAGGGCGCACAGAGACAGGGAGATTCAGTTTGAACACGTTTTTGCTCATCAAGTCTTAAAATTCTTCCATCATGCAGCGTCTGTAATGCTAGGAAGCGTTAGAGAGACTCACTGGACAAAACTGAATGAGTTAAAAGCTTCAGCGTCTTATCAAATCAATGAAATGTATATTTGTATGGCTCCAAGTGTGCAAAAACAATTTGCTTCAAAGGGCAAATTGACATTAACATTTCCTGCATGTGCGACATCGTCTCCCCTTAGAAGCAGGTGAGGAGCAACTAGAAGAAACTTCAGATTAGAGAATTTATGTCTGGAATATATGTTCATGTAAATGACATAATATATCTAACATAATGTTCATTATTTGTAATGTGTTTATGTATGTACAGTATATACTGTATACATATATATTATGTATGTATGTATGTATGTGTGTGTATAAATGTATGTATGTATGTATGTTTTTTATGTGTGTGTATGTATGTATCTAAACATACGTATGTCAACACATGTCAATACATCTACATATATGTGTACACATACACATTACTGTCATCTCTAAATGAATGAATATCTTTAATAGTTACTCATGTATGTTACGTAACATAAATATTTTTTGGTTGTAATCAACCGTTTTAGACAAGGAAAATACAATTATTTTTCATAATTGAGAGAAATGCTATAACGCAGGAGAAGAAATTGGGGTAAATGAAGCAAACGTTTTCACTGTTTTCACTGTTCTTGTATGAAAGGCAGTGCTTCTATTTGTAACGTGTCAATCGGTTCAACTCCTCTAAAGTGGGTCTCCTGTGACTTGTTACAGGATTTTCCACAGTCGGATGTAATTCACAGGGTGTTGTGTCGTGCTGCGAGGCCACAAGAAAAGCCCCACAATTCCACCACACAGCGCCGAAATCTCACCGATGTGCGGCGTGACGAAGGTGAAGGGGCTGAGGTAGGTCTTCCGCATGTTCTGCGCCAGCGTGTTGGCGTACTCCTCGAAGTGTCGCAGCAGCGCCGCCGTGCCGCCCTCCGAGTGCTGGATCATCTCCCAGTGGAGCCGCGTGTCCGGCGACAGGATGGCGCTGCCCACGCGCACCAGATTCTGCGAGGAAACAGCCAGAGTCGCGTGTGACAGGAGGCCGCGGCCGCGAGAGGGAAGCGAAGTGTGATGAGCTCCCTGCGGCTACGCAGCAGGAGGCTGAAGAGACCGAGCAGGAGAGAGAGCCGCCTCCCTCTCCGCTACGGAGAGGAGAGGACGAGGGCCAGAAGAAGGGAAAAAAAATTATTCCAGGAAGGAGGATTTTTTTCGTTGTTTCTGTTTCGAGTTTGAATAATAAAAGTCAAAATTTCAAGCTTTAAGCTGAAGCTTTGTTTTGGTGAATAAAGTTGAAATCTCAAGCTTAAACTCAAAGTTTCGATTTCATGAATGAATTGAAATTCTGAGATTATCGATATTGTGAATAAAGATGAAATTTTGAGATTAAAGTCGAAATGTGGAGATTAAAAATCAACATTTCGTGATTAAAGATGAATGTCCGGTGAACAAGCATTGTGACACACTTTCGTTATCCGGAGTCAAACCATAAAATTTCGACTGTAATCTTGAAATTTCGACTTGATTTGCAAAATCAAATTTTGACTTTAAACTCGAAATTGAAACTTCAATTTTAATCTCGAAATGTCCTCTTTAAGATGGAAATTTTGACGTTATTCACAGATTTTCAATATTTATGGACAAAAAGTCTCCTTCCTGCACTTTTTTTTCTCTTATTGTTGTCCTAATCCTCTTCCGTACTCCAACACATGAACTGTGCTGACTCCCAAAAAAAAGAAACGTAAATAAATAAAAAGGCGGCGCCGGTCAGTCGGAGCTCGAGCGTGTTCACCTCCGTGAAGTGGACGTCCTGCGTGGCCGTCAGGTTGAAGCCCTGCTGGTTGCTCTCGTGCTGCAGCAGAGAGCGCGTGAGGCGATAGGCGACCTTCACGTCGCTGCCGTAGTACTTCTCTGTGTGCGAGGTGGCGTTGGCCAGCAGGGCGGCGGTCTGCGGCACGTTGCCCGAGTCCAGAAGCGATGCGTTGCGGTAGAACCTGTCCGACTGGAAGAAATGAATGAAAAAAATCAAACCGGCCGTCGTTCCTGCAAGAAGCCTTAAAGCGCTCAACCTTAATTCACTTTTGTCAAAAATGTTTAAGCTGGTCCAACACTAAATTCTACAGTACGGCCGTGGAGAAAAAGGAGAAACACCCTTAAAATTTGACTCAATCCCAATTATTGTGATTAAATATTTGCCAGAGAATTTTTTTCGTGTGTGGTTTCAAAAGGTTTGGCTGCATCAGAGGCCCACGTGGAAATGATTGGAAATGGAAACCTCAATTCTTGTAGCTTTTCTTGTTCTGAACTGGATAATTCATCTCGCTGAAGCATCCAGTTGTGAGCTGGACAAACAGACTGATTCTTAAGTGCAGTACAGAACATCGCAAACACATTAGGTGTCCAAAAACTTATCTCCGCCGTGCTCCAGCACAACTTCCAGCCAAACACAGAATGTTGTTGAAAGCTAAACTGAGATGGCGACAAAAAAGAAAGTCGCTGCCTCTGAAAGCCCACAGCACAACTTCACACTTGTATTTTTTTGACATCGTTCCCAAACGAGGGGCGCGATCGTGGGCGCTCTGGACGGAGAGGCGACGAGCTACACACCAGGAGCTTGAGCTTGCTGAAGGTGATGGAGGTGCAGTTGAAGAGGTTGGGAGGCAGCCAGCCCTTGTGCTCGTCACAGTGCCGGACCGCCGTGCCTGGGTGGACGGACGGAGGAGGGAGGGAGGGAGGGGGAGAGTGAGGCTGGATGATGGCTTCAGGGCTTCGCGTTGCTCTATGCTAATTTGGCGGGAAATTAGCATAGACGAGGGACAAACAACAACATACCCAGCGTTCCCCTGGGACAGGAAACGGCTGCGGGGAGCCCGAACTTCGTCCGGGGCCACCAGATTCCGGCCTCGATGGCCTGAGGGCAGCTGTCGTAGATGACTGGGGGTGTGGGGCGGGGGAGGGGGAGGGGTGGAGAAGTCAGTCAGGCTAAGCCCAAATCCCGCTACGAGAAGCCAAAGATGCAGAAAGAAAGAAAAAAAAAAGAAGCAAACACCCTCCTACCTTCGCAGCCGTTGGGCGACACCTCGGCGAAGGGGTTGTCGCAGCGGTCGCACTGGCGCCCGATCACGCCGGGTTTGCACTGGCACTGGCCGCTCTCCCGCTCGCACGCCCTGGAGAAGGAGCCCACCGGGTAGCAGTCGCACAGCAGGCAGGTGCCGCTGCCCTCGGGGCGGTAGTGGTTGTCCTGGTGACCACGTCGGGGCAGAGAGAGAGAGAGCGCTCATTTTCATTTTCATCTCTCTATCTCTCCGTCTCTCTCTGTCTACACACATACACACACTTCCACCTGATGGCTGTGACAAGCCGCAGCTGCTTATTCAACAACATCTGCTACGGGCAGAGGTTCTCAGCCCCTCCTCCGCCCCCCACAGCACCACCGCCATCCCCTAATGAGACGTCCTCCGCCCCGGAGCGTCCAGGCCCAGGCGGCCCCCGACAGCAGCAGCCTTCGGGCAGATCAGCTGCAACACCAGCGCTTTCAGTCTGATACGCTCATCTGTTTTTGACACTATGTTAATGAGAAGACCAGGACAAGGACGGAACGCGACAAGCTAAAATTACCATATTAGGTTTAACACTGCAAAATCAGAAAAAAGCGAAAAGGACATTTTGTTATTATATTCAACCTTGGCATTGTCAATGCAGATGTGCAGAGTACATTATACAAACAAAACTATATATCTCTTGAAAAATAGTACTTTTTAGCCCTATGTTTAATGCCATCTCCAAAAAAAAACACTGTTTGTTTTCTACCTCCATCACACTGAGAAGAGCAAAAAAACGAGGCGGCAGGAGGCCATCGCACAGTGCTTTCCAGTAGTGAGACCAAGAAGAAGTAAAGGGTGGATTCGTGTCGTGTTGCACCACCTTGCAAAACACAGCTCTATAAAAATCATGACTGTTGCTTCACGTTAGGTAGCATTTTGGTTTTACGTCAACAAACCAAGATTTTTTAGGCTTTTTTTTTGTTGACCATCATCTTCATATTTTGACCTTTTTCCAACAAATACCTGATCATTCTCAGCTGTAAAATGTTCCCTGCATCATGTGGCTAGGGCGGCTAGGTCGTCGCTCAGATATGTTGGTCGGAAGGGGGAAGCAGCTGCATGACAGTTTAGAACGGGCATGGGCAAACTACGGCCGGGGGGGCCATGAGCAGCCCGTTAAGCTTTTTAATCTGGCCCGCCAAACTTGAAAAAAGGAATTAATAGTGAGTCATAAAATAGTTGTATTTCATCCATTTTTTCCAATGTTTTTAGAGTCATTTCAATAAAGAGCTAAATGCCGTGGGGCTGTAACTTTGCTTTTGTTGATTTTCAATAGACATTAAACCACATGTTGTCTACATATCCCATGATATATTTTTTTCTTCTATGAGGCGGGTCACCAAAACACTCCATCCATCTGCTGCTGCTCCGGCCCTTCTGTCAAACTGGTCAGAAGGTTTGCCCTGCCCTGTTTAGAACAATGGCTCCGGGTCGATTGGCCAACTCGGACGATCACATGACCTCTGCTCTCACCTTGCACCGACACTCGCCGTTGGTCTTGTTGCAGTCAAAGTCGAAGCCCTTCTCTGTCTGACAGTCACATGGGCCGCACGTCTTGTGACCCCAACGACCTCTGGGGCACGGAAGGTCAGTCCTGGTAACACACACACACACACACAGCTTTAAATTTCACTCACTGATGGCTCAAAGATCACACAAAGCAGTAATCTTCAACGTAATAGTGAAGTTGGACAGGATGGTGGCAAAAATACTTTTTCTCGCAGTAGTGGCCGAAGAAGTTCCTGGGACAGTCGCAGGTGTAGCCGCGCGCGGAGCTCAGCTTCCTGGTGCACGTCGACTCGTGCTCGCAAGGCTTGAGCGAGCACGCATCAGTGCAGTTGGTGCCGTAGTATCCTGTCCAGGGGAAAGAGGTAACAACGTAAAAATACTTTGTTACAGTACTTACATTGATTTTCTCTGGTATCTGCAATTTACTTGAGTATTTGTTTTTTTTTTTTGGACAACTTTTTACCTTCACTCCCTGTATTTGCACACAAATATCTGTATTATCTACTACTACTGTGTTAAAAAGATCAAGTCATTTATTTTTTTACTATAGAGGTTGCGTGAAGTGGAGCTATTTGAACTATTCTGTTTGTGTAGTTCAATAAAAAGGTGGAACATATTATGGATGGAGATTATTTTAGAGTCCTTTGGCTTTGGGGTCACTGTTATAAATTGGTTATTGATATTAATGCTATCAACATCCAATAATGACTCACTGGTCAGAACTATTACTGAGAGCAGTTTGGGTGTGCTGCAGTTGAAAAAGACCTGTAGCATTGAGAGTACATAAGCTGTTAAAAACAAACAACATTTTTTGAGCAAATTAACAAATGTTTTGTTTTATTGATGAGTATTTTTGTAAAAAAAAAAAACAACAACACACTTTTTACTTCAGCGCATTTCAGAACCTGACTTACTTTTCCTTGAGTAAAGGAGTTGAAACCCAGATCTATCAGCGTTTTTATGTCCGCTTGGTCTTCTTTGTTACTTTGTCGGTGTCAGTTGTCCAATTCTTTTATCGTTTTGTTAATTTTTTTTATTTTTCATTTGTTTGTATTTGTCATTGTATTGTTATTTCTTCTGACCTGCCAGGGACTGCAGATGGACAGCAACCTTTGGGTAATTCTGTATGCATGTATGCACGCACTGTCCCTTTAAAGTAAATAAATAAATAAATCATTACTTTTTTTTTAAAGTATCCCTACTTTTACTGCAGTACAGAATGTGAATACTTTTGCCACCTCTGACCCTGTCCAACAGAAACGTTGGTTCTCCCCATCAAACTGTTGCAAGCCTCGGATGGAACTGATGATTAATCATTTTCCGCTGTACGTAAATGTTTGAATTCTTTGGGTTTGTGTTTGGGTGATGTGAGCGGACTGACCAGCCAGGCAGGTGCAGGAGTAGCTGTCCCAGTTGTCGCTGCAGTAGCTGTTGACAGGACAGGGGTTGGAGCCGCAGGGGTCGGGAACGCTGCAGCCCTGCTCCACGTTCACCTTCCTGGCCTGCGCCAGACTCAGAGGCCCGCCCACACGCAGGCCCTGCGGCCAAGCACAGCAACAAAACAAGCAAACAAACAAACATGGTAAAAATTCGCTGGAGCACAACACAGCTTGTGCAAATGCTGCGGATGCAATCGCGACGCAAACGCAGGAAACATGAATTGTTTTTCCTGTTCTTCAAACACAGCAAGTGAACGCACCACATCAATGCATTATATATTTTTCTTCACCTTGAGTGCCATCATGACATCACTATAATTCATCCATCCATCTATTTTCAATACTCGCTTCCTCCTGCACTCAAGGTCAAAGGGGTCTGCTGGAGCCTATCCCAGCTGTCATAGGGCGAAGGCAGGGTGACACCCTGGACAAGTGGCCAGTTCATCGCAGGGCCACATAGAGACAAACAACCATTCACACTCACATGCACACCTACAGACAATTTAGAATGTTCAATTGACCTGGCATGCGTGTTGTTGGAGTGTGGGAGGAAGCTGGAGAACCCGGAGGGAACCCACGCAGACACAGGGAGAACATGCAAACTCCACACAGAAAGGTCCCAGGAGACCCCAGGATTGAACCCAAGACCTTCTTGCTGTGAGGCGGCAGCGCTAACCACTGCGCCACCGTGTCGCCCTCTTGTTATAATAATAAATGCTTCTCTCCCAATTTTCTCCACATCCCATCTTTCTTGTTTTCTTCTTCAACAACAAGTGCACACGCAGGCATGAGCCAGTCCCAGTGAGGGGCCGAACCTGTATGCAGCCGCGAAAGCCATGCTGAATCTTCCCATCGGTCCTTGCCACGCCACCGGCGCTCACAGTCTTCATCTTGGAGTCTCGCAGCTGCCCGTCGACCTCCATGCTGGCCTTGAAGAGATATGCAGCAGTGACGCAGCTGGTAAAACGAGCAGGAGACCAAACTGATGACGAACTCGCAGCCCCCCCCCCCCCCGTCACTCCCCGGGACGCCGTGACTCACCAGGTAGAGCCCCTGATCCAGAGACAGCACGGCCTTGTGCAGGCTGGCCGCTCCGCCCAGGCTGCTGATGTCCAGCTGCAGGTGGTGCCACTCGCCGTCGTTGACCAGCACCTCCTCCACGCGGGACAGAGTCGAGTCTTCTCCTCTGTGCAGCCCCATCAGCACGCTGCCGCCACGCAGCTGCAGAGGTGGGGGTGGGGGGGGGGAGGCAGCAGGTGAGAAAGAGCAGGTGGACCAGAGGAAAGAACAGCACAAAAACATGGCAGGATGTCAGTCTGGACGGGTTCACGAAAAGGCCAGACCCTGCTGAGCACGCCGCGGATGTTACACCGCTACGATCTCGTTCGAGCAGCTCAAACTCAGACAGACTTTTTTTGGGGGCTCTCTGCTGCAACTGTCCTGGCCAACGGGTGGCGCCAACCGAGCCAACCCTAACCCTGAAACCTAAAAGTCAGGTGATTGTTTTTACTTGAGGAAGATGAAAGGAATCATATTGAACCTTGAACGGTCTAAAATGTGTTTTGGTAAGAGCAGAGGGGGCAGAAGTATTCACATTTTGTAAAGTAAAAGTACAGAAAAACATAATTGTGTGTTAAAAAAAAAAAACTCAAGTCAAAGTAAGAAAGTACAGGTTCTGAAATGTATGTAAGTTAGAGAGAAAAACTTGAAAAGCTTTGCTACTCTCAATACTAAATATGCTTATATATATGTGATAGCAAATCTTTCTGTTGTCGATTTTTCAGTTCTGGTCTTTCAGTCATTTAAAAAAATGATAAAGGCCAGAAAATCAGCAGAAAATAATTCATTCCCAGCGTGACGTCACGACGTCGTACGTGCTGCTGCGTCTCAGCTCGTTCTGACGGGTCTGTAGGTGACGTTCTCCAGAATCGTGCTGATTGGCCAAATAGATCATGTGAGTTACAGAGGCATGATGGGAGGTGACACTACTGTGAACGCTCTATGGGCCCATTAATGCGGAAGTCAAGAACTTTTTCGACGTATGGTGAGCAACTTCATGTGTTGCGTATGTGTGCATGTGTGAGTGTGTGTGTGTGTGTGTGTGTGTGTGTGTGCTGGGCTCACCTGCAGGGTGAGGTTGTGCTGCAGGCTGGAGGAGATGTGCAGCAGCGTGGCCGTGGCCTGGCGGGTGCGGAACATCAGCTCCACGTGCCAGGGGACGGACACGCCCGCCGCCGCCACCATGTTGTTCCACTGCAGCATGCTGCTGCCCACAAAACGCTGCGGGCTGGCCATGACTGCGGAGCAAGTCGGACGGAGAGATGTTTGAATTCAGGGGAAGAAAAATTCAAAAGAAAGAATTGGACGGATCTGACAGAGCTCTCATCATCAGCCACACGGAGCAGAACCTGGACTGATAAGACGGAGATAAGCTGTGATACAAGGGTAAACCTGTGAAGCTAATACATGATTAGCCCCCTCCTCTGTTGTAGGAATGCCATGCAATTGTCATCATATATTCAAATTCAGCCTCCTTATTGTCATTCATACAGTACATCGGAGATGCACTGCAGGATGAAACCACGGTGCAATTAGTCACGATACAAAAAAAAAAAGGGACAAGAACAAAAAAAAAAAAAGAATAAAGAATAAAAAAGGAAATAAAAAAGTCTGCCTCCTTCCAAGTGAAGGAGGCAGACTTTGACTCTGGGAAGCTTTGTGAGACACATCAAACGTCTTTCGCTCCGCAGCCAGTAATTACAACCTCTAATCATTCCAAATGCATCTCACTCGTATGGTTCATGAGTCAGAGGGAGGCTCCTCCGAGTCTCCCGCACACAGCCACACTCGGCCCGACGCGTTTGCATCTCGCCGCGCCATCATCTCCGCACAAAGTGCACCCGATCGAAATGATTGATTAGAGCCGGTGAATAAACACGACGCGCTGTGGCCGCCGCTGTCGGCTGCGGCGCAGCTTGAGCTGCAATTTGAGTCCATTAAGCGCGGCGAAGGCCCGGCTCTCTACCTCCTCCACACAAGCAGCCGCTGGTAATCACACTGTAGAGGCTTTGGCTTTACATTCAATGAAGATGGAGCAGTAATGAGGTAAAAAAAACCAAACATTTTCTCATCAATGTTGTCAACAAATGGTCTGAAAAGGTAAAAAAAACCCAGATCAAGATGTTCCAGGAGTGAACATTTATAACAGTTCTGCATACGTTCATGCAACTGCCAACGCAAGAGAGCAAGAAAAGCAAATTATTCAGACATTAGAATTAGAAATAAATCACCAACTCAACTATAATCAAGCAGAATAAACATCCAACTTATGCTTTTAGCTTTGTAAACTATCAATAATGATCCTCTACAGTATGAATTCACACTCATTGCACCTCAATGCAGCCTGTATTTATTTCACTACGCTGCACTAACGGGAGCTCTCATTTGAAAAAAAAAAAGCCCGTCGGGTCTTTGTACTTGAAGCAAAGAGCCACAGGTGCGCTTGTTTTGCTGTCTCTTCTCGGATTGCCCCGCACCATAAATCAGCCCCGGCAGCAGCTGGCGAGGATCAGGTGCGACGAAAACAAGACACAGGAGAACAGCGGGACACAAACGTTGGGACGCGTACTGTGTGTCTTGAGAAGTCTGAGAGCAGCAGCGAGACCCTCACATCCGATATGATTGTGTGAATGTGAGTCCGGTGTTGCCATTCACGGCACGCGATTGCCTCCCCTTCCGTTATTTCGCAGACCTCCCGGAGAGTCGCGCCTTTTCTTATCGTGACCTCTTGAACGGCAACTTTATACTCGGAAGTAGTCTCAGTTATGTGGGGGGGGTGGGGACGAAGGGGGATCAACCTGCTTCAGGTCTCGTGTGCCGACTGCACGTTTCCTTGGTTCTCAGTTTGCCACGTGTGAGCCGCTTACCTCTCTCACAGCTCTTCCCTCCAAACCCCAGTGGACAGTCGCAGCTGAAGGAGCCCCACAGGTTGACGCAGGTGCCTCCGTTCAGGCACGGGTTGGTGTTGCAGAAGTGCCTTTTGGCCGAGCATCCTGGGATGCGTGCGGGGAGAGGGGAAAAGAACCCAGTCAAGAGGCAGTGCAGCGAAACGCAGTGGGGACCCAATACAGCATTAGCTTCTGGCCGGGGAAGCCCTTTTGTAAACTTTACAGGCAATGTGACAAAACATGTAAAGAAACTTAATCAACATTTAGAATGTGTTTTTTTTTTTCTTTTCTTTTATTTGCGATTCAATCTTTGTTTCAGAAAAATCATGGCCATTTTTCTGTCCTGCTGTTTTATGCTGCCTCATATTGTCTTACTTCAGTGTCGTCCACAGCTGGGCTGCCTGTCTGTTCCTTCAGGATCTTTGTTGGAAAGCCGTTCATTTGTTTACTATCTGGGTCAGAGGCGTAAACCTATCATAGATTCTAATTGATTGATTATTGATAATAATGAAATGATGATTCGATTTTATAATTAATTTATCTATTTTTTTTCTCATCTTCTCTACAATTTTCGGCACCCCTCACTAGCGCCCCCTGGTGGTGAAAAACCACTGGTGTAGCATATAATGCCTTCATCGTGCCTACGATTACACTTCTGTCTCTTTCCTATTCCGCTCTCCAGTTTTTTTTCCAGCTCTTTGAGGAGATAAACGGTGCCAAAAATAAAGCCCCCGCACCAGGTCAGGGACGGACTGCGGTCAGTACACACCTGGCAGGGTGCCGTTGTTGGCGATGAAGCCGGCCATGTCTACGTGCTGGCTGTCCACACGCAGGTTCCTCATGCAGCCCACGAACTGCCGGTTGCGGATGGGAAAGTCCTCCGGGAGTTTGGGGACGCCTCCGAGGAGCAGCGGCCCCGTCAGGTCCAGGGATCTGAGAGGAGAAGGAACAACGTGCGTCTCGGTTTGCTCCTCTTTTGCATCATCAACATTAAGGGGCGGATGCAGGGGGGGGGGGGGGGGTTCGGGGAGGTGGAGGGACATGAAAAATTTATCACAGAGGCAGTTTTGCTTTTCTTTTCAAGCCTCCCCGGGGAGCACAACAGGAAAAGGAAAAGCACTCGCATAAAGGAAAAGAGGGATGATGCCTTGGAGAGGTTTCAAAACAAGTTCACTCTCTCTGTTAATGAGCTGGCTGAAAAAAAAAAAAAAAGCTAATTAGCAGAGTCAATAGAGGAGTGGCGATATGCAAACGAGAGGAAGACGAGCAGCAGCGAGAAGTCTTCCACGTTTGGACGCCACACTGAACCACCAAGCCGAACTTACTTCTTGGACCCCGATTGGCTGCCCTGAGCCGAGCAGGTGTAGTTTCCGATCATGTGACCAAATCGCAGGGCCACGGAGGTGTCGCAGTTGTCCACCGTCACTATGACGACCTTCTGGTCCGAGGGTCCCTGCGGCAGGCCGGCCTGGTTCAGGATGGGCTGTTCGGGGGGGAGGGGAGAAAGAGGGAGTCATCAGTGTCAAGACAAATCAGGCGGCACCTTCCTTTTCTCTCTGAGGGGGGCGCCGTCCAAACAGCGAGAAGACTAAAAGCATCCAAACTATAACGGCCACATTTATTCCCGTTTTCAATAAATTCATTTTTCCACAAGAGCAAATTAGTGCACCCGCATTTAAACAAGCACGACTTGATGAGGAGAAAAGCCAGGCTGTTGAGTGTTAATTACTTGGTGTTCCATAAGAAGTGTGTAAGAGTAAAGATTGCAAACAAACAAAACAACAACGACAACGACAACAACAAAACTGTTGTGCTGGACTATCGCTAAGACGGCAAAGTGTTTTGGTCACACAGCAGTTTTCAAGTGGACAAAACAATATCACAATTAATTCTGCTCCATTTAACAAGGGATTAATACAGTAACCCGAACAGGGTCTTAGGAGAGTCGCAGCGTGTCCTCAACTGTATGCAGATTAAAACTGCATTATACTCTGAGCCCTTAATGGCAGCAACTGGCAAACACACACACACACACACACACACACACGGGGAGAGGTTGCTCTCTGCATTGTCACTGTCAACAAAGGCTCCCCTTCTTTGTCTGAGGAAATCAATAGGGGGGCAACAAAAGGGGGAGGGGCATGTGGGGGAGAAAATGATGATCCTGTCAATGAAAGGTCGCGACCCGTTTTCAAACCAGCGGCTTCCCTGAGGTCACGCCGGGCTCAGAGCCGTGGGTTCAAGCTGGTGTCGCGGCCGCAGTCCTGCAGGGGAGGACGATAAGATAAGAGGACGAGAGGAGAAGAGGCGGAGAGGAGAGGAGGAGAGAATGAAAGGATGGACCGCCGGGCCGTCAGCTGGGCAGACGGGATGATTCAAGCAGGAATTAGCTCGTCCGCCTGTGCGGTTATGATGCAAGGAATTGCTGCGGGCTGGAAAAAGGGGCGCCAGGCGTCACGTGCTATCTGTCTGGCTGCTCGGTTCCCCGCGAGGTTAAAGCAAAAAATAGACGTTGGGAATCCTTGCTGCTCTGCTGCTGTCTGGTCCGCTCATCAGAACAGCTGCGGGTGGTCGTCAATGCGCAGGACTAGCACTGTAATTATATCCTGACAAAACTAAAAAAGAAAAATCTCTGAGATGTTTCCGTCTCGGAGTGAATCTGGTCACTGTTGATGCTGGTGTCTGTGTGATGTGACACGCTGTTTGTGAGCAGAGCCTGGAGGACGTTCAAAGCACCTGGATGTCTCTGAGACAAACGCAACAGGCAGTGCAGTGCCTTCAACTCACATGAGCTTAATTTAAAATACGCATCAGGGCTCACAAACAACAGCCAGGAGTGAAGCCACGCTAATGCTAACCCCTCTCTGAGGATACCATGCGGTCAACAACAGGCTAACATAGTCAGCATGCTAACTTGTACAAACGAGCTAACAGAGCTACCATGCTGAACAGTGCAGAAAATAATAACAATGATGGTGCTTTGGTGCATGTGTGAGTATGTGTGTCGCTAGTGTGTTAAGTACTTGAGTAAAAGTACAGATACTTGTGTAAAAAAAAAAAACAGAACACAAACGATTGTGTGCAAAAAAAAAAAAAGTAAAAGAAAAACTTGAAGTGTAAGTATGGATTCAACTCCTTTACTCAAGCAGAAGTAAGAACATAGAGGTTCTGAAATGCACTTCAGTAAAAAGTAAAAAACTTTTTTTTGTTGCAAATATTGAAACAATTCATTCATTGTTATATGCATGTTTACACATTCAATAATAACCTATGTTATTTTCGACATTTTTATTTTTCTCTGTACTGACGATGTTTAACTTGACCAGCACAGTGCAAAATTCTCCACTTCAAGCAACAACAGCTGTAATGATAATAAGCTTGTTACTTTTAACAGAATTCACATCTTTGAAAGACTTTAAAACACAAAGTAAGAAACATGTTTTCCAAATGTAAGGAGTAGAAAGTGTAGATACCTGTGTACAAGTGTAGGGGGTAAAAATAAAAAGTAAATACTCGAATACAGTACAGTGTACCAAAAAAATCTACCGAAGTACAGTAACAAAGTATTAATACTTTGTTACTTCCCACCTCTGACCTTCGTCAAAAGTAGAGAATAAATTCTAAAGTCCCGACTGCGTGTTTGGGCTGAGTTGTCTTCAAGCTAATCAGAGGAACAACGAATGTCTGTGCACAGCTAACGCTAATTCATCCTGTTGAGATCAAACCATTCAGATGTCTTTTTCACTGCCACTTCATAAATCAGCTTGTGTTCTTCAATCTTTCTCATGCTAACAAGAGCCGTCCTCCGTCTTCACCGCAGGTGACTGAGCGAAGTTTTCTGCCCCCGACAACAGGACCCCCGGTGTCGAGCCGTTCCCACAGGAAGTTGCACTTTGTAGCTCAAAACATTGAGATGTTAAGTGAGAACGGACGGAGCCGCGGGAAGGTGGGAAGGTGGCGTCCACTTCTCCCCGGACGCTAATTGCCGCTTTATGCAGATCCGTTACAAATTTGTGGATGATGAAACGAGCAAACACGCCGACGTGCATTTTTCTTTCCACGCTCGCCTCTCCTTCCCTCTCCTCCGCTGTGAAACAGGCAGCGCTCCAGCTTGGACGCTCCCTTCACTGGACCTCCGCTGTCATCAGTCACGGCTGTTGACTCTCCCATAATGACCGTCTGTCAGAGCGTCTCTCGCCTGGACAAAACCCCCGTCCTGTCACCGCTGATTGGAACGCACATATTTGCTCAGGGCCACATTGAGCGCCGCTCCCGGCCTGCCGCAGCCCGGCCCGGCCCGGCCCGGCCCCGGGGGATGATGGGAATATGAGTTCCCCTGTCACGCCACGGGGTGCGGCAGCCCGGCGGCACAAATATGGAGAGGTGAGATGGATTGTGGGGGAGGGGGGGGGGACCATGGCAACGCGAGGGGTCGGCCCTGAAGCGCGGCGTCCCCCCGTCAAAGCCCGAGTCAATACTTCTCCCGGCTTTTCTTTGGCCTTCCTCCGCTGCTCGGCTTTTTCTGCGGAGGCACCGTCCTCCCCGGGGCCGCATCATTCACTGCCCAAAGGTCCCGAAAGGGGAAGCGGAGCCCCAGCACAAAGGCGACGGTCATTGCCATTCTCCACAGTCCCCCGCCATCCTGAAAGCCACATTTCAATTTAGAATACCCCCCCCCCCTTCCCCCATCCCCACCGCCAACCCCCCCACCCCCCCGCCTCCTCCTGCTCCCCCTCCATCGCATCATCCTGCCCCGCCCACTGCAGGAAGACAGGGACGGGTCAGAGCGGGCCGCCGTGGGACACCTTCAGTGGGGGGAGGAGCCACCGGTGGTGCAGTGGTCCCTGGAGAAGTGGGTATACACTCTTAATTCACAGCCCACCCCCCACAACCCCCTTTTTTAAGCAGCCCATTCAGCGAAGGATAAATACCCTGTTTTATAAACAGCGACATCTAAGACGACTCTATTCAGTCTGGCCTAAAAATGAGCCAGTAGTATTTTGCACAGTGTCTGATACTTTAGTTTCTGCTCCTTGACCTCAGCGAATCAGGATTTATAAAATACTGCCCCAATACTGCCCCACAGAATTAGGCATTTTGAGTGAACTATGACTTATTTCTTAATCCATCCACACCTGGAAATTGGACAACCGCTCTCTCACCCTGCTAGTATTTCATCTCGGCCAGTAGTTTCTATTGTAAACTGTCTCCTAGAACAGCTGATTTTCACTAAGATACTGTAGGCCACTATTATATGTATGTATATATATATATATATACATATACATATATATATATGATTAGACGCAGTAGGGCAGGCCATGCCCTCACCATCCTATGAAAGAAGATCGGACTACTTGGCTTGCATGATGATCAGAGGGAATTGAGAAGTGGGTATATGCAATGCTGACTGAAAAATAAATGTGTATACTCCGCATACCCTGCACTACCCCACTGGGAGCCACAGGAAGCAGCACACAGGAAGTGGTCAAGGTCTCACTTATTGGACACTGTGGAGTACAAATGAAGCAGGATGGAGAGATTAAATAAAGCTTCTTGTGTCTTCACAATAACTCCTAGGCATCAAAATGATCCATAATTTACATTAGCTGCAGAAATAACTCTCAGGTGTTTATTAAAAAAAACAACAACAAACAACAACAAAATAACACAACCCTGCTCTGATGAAAACAGTCAACCTGGGCTTCAGTTCAGGCTGTGAGATCAAACCACAGCACACTTGTAATTCAGAGAGTTCATTTCATTGCAATCCAATCAGCTGGTCAAAAATCCAAACAAGCGGCACGGCCATTATTTAAGAATAACATGTGGTCTGTGGGAAGAATTAAAAAAAAGACTGATGAGACTTTAATTGGCTTCGCTCTTCACGGCGGCCAGTTTTCTGCCAAAAGTTGACAAGATTTCCCCCTTTCATCAATTCATCTGGCCAAAATGGGACACGGCCACGTTATCATAGGCGCTGAATTAAAATGTGGGGAACGGGGAAGGGGCAGCGTTGCCCGGCAACATCTTTATGATGCAAAGCGACTTCCTCAATGGGGGTGAAAAGTGACAGAATGTGTGTCGGGAGCAGCGGAGGCAGCAGCTCTGCATTCCACCACCGGCTTTCTACACGCAGATGTTTTCATCAAAACATATTTAGTTGGTTCTGAGCGTGTCGGGCGGGGGGGGGGGGGGGGGGGGGGGGAGGAGAGAACATCACCAGGCCACTCTCGGCTTTTCATTCATTCATTCATTCATTCGTTGGTTAGCTGAGCCCCCTCGCCAACCCCTGCTGTGCGAGTCTGTCAGTGTGGAGTCGGCGTGGTGGCTCTCTTCCAGATCCTCGGCCTGTCAGTGGTGGCAGAGCAGCAGCAGCAGCAGCAGCAGCAGCAGCAGCAGCAGCAGCAGCAGCAGCAGCTCCTCCACTTCACCCGACTGTAAGTCAGTTGCCATGAATCCCTCCAGCCACACAGCGGTTGGGCAGCGGAGGAGCAACCAATCACCTGCTGACACATTTGGCACAACGGGGCCCCACAGGGACTCCAAACTGTCCTCATTTTTGCCCCGCTCTATTTCCTGTGTGTAACTGATCAGGTTGTGCTGCCATGATTGATAAGCAATGACCTTTAAAATAAAAAAAAACTGTTCCACTTTGTATAGTTCACACAAAAAGGTTCAACCATAACTATAACAAACACTCTTCAACACAAGGCTACACCAAAAACAACCATTGAACCAAAATGAATGGAGCTGCCAATTTCAATAGCGAACAACCAAAACAATATGTTCATAATAGTAATAAAAGTAGTAAAGTAATAATAACTGCCTCCTTCTCCAGTGTCATTTCAATCACAACCAGCACCGAGTGCAACACCGAGCCAAACTCAACAAAAGCCACTCGCCCTCTGAATTACCTCAGTCAGGAAAACAAACCAACCCATTAATGAGCCATTGAAAGCCTTTTGATTGGACTATTCCCATATGAATATTTTGAGAGACTGCTTCCAGACGGATGTGGTTGTCCCAGTTGCAGCCCCATGTGCCCCATGTTTGTTAACTGTGTGACAAATGCAAGTCTCATATTTAAAACTGAGTTAAGGGAATCTGTTATTGATCATTTCCTGTGCAGGGCTGCAGGGCAGCTGCAGTCAAACAATAGAGAGCTTGCACAGTGTTATGTGTTGTTATGAAAATGTTATAATTACCATTACTACTTCTGCTATTATTCCTATTATCATTTATGTATTTCAATTTTTATTTATTTTATTTCATTTTATTTTTTTCTCTGTACCTCACACAAGGTATCTTAATATTATAATATTAACTTTGTTTAAAATAGTGTTGGATCAAGGTGAGGTCACTGTAAAAACCTTTCAGGCTTCCAACCTCACATGCACATTTCTCATTCCTTTCTCTCTATCAAGAGAGACAATTAGTATGTATTTGTGATGTTTTATACTTTTATGTGCAAATAATTAAAGTCTAAAAAAAAATATGCCACGCTTCAAACATTGCTTTTTAAAGACCGACAGGAACAAAAAGTGGGCAGGACAGTCTGATGGTGACAGAGGCAGTCTGATACCTCATGCTGCCACTGTTTCTATTCCCAAATCCACTCTTCAGCATCATCAAAAGCACAGCAGGAAATCCTTCATGTTTTTCACTGTTGTCAGGACCCTCGTGTTTTTCCACTCTTCCGCCTCCTTGCTTTTGAGGATATACAGTCTGCGCTTGTCATCTTTTCCACTATCTGTGTGTGTGTGCGTGTGTGTGTGTGTGTGTGTGTGTGTGTGTGTGTGTGTGTGTGTGTGTGTCTCAGAGAGAAAGAGGCAGTGTCCGAAATAACTCCCTCCTCCCCATAAGAGATATGCCATTTTGTAGCAAACATTAGTATGCACTACATAGTCCACTCAATGTATCCCACGGTGCATTGCGACAAGTAGTGGACAACTGGAGGTCACTTGGCCACACAACCATACACTCGCCAGTGCAAATGTCCCAGCATGCAGTTGGAAACAGGGTAAGGGAGACAGAAAAAAATAACAGGAGTAGCATGTCTGTGCGAGGCAAGTGGACAGAGATGGAAATCATTTTATGAAAGTCAAAGTTTTCATATTTCATGTTTTTTATACCCTAGAGTTCTTACATGAGGTGAAGTAAATAG
Organism: Nelusetta ayraudi; assembly: GCF_046127955.1. Classification (NCBI taxonomy): domain Eukaryota; kingdom Metazoa; phylum Chordata; class Actinopteri; order Tetraodontiformes; family Monacanthidae; genus Nelusetta; species Nelusetta ayraudi. The sequence goes on along the minus strand of NW_027466100.1, from coordinate 2,776,825 downwards.
CCTTACTCACTCTGCTAGTTTATAAGGCGTTGCGTGATGTAGTTACTTCGCATCTCACACAGTGCACTGGATGGAACCCTTTATGTAGGCAGCAGAGTGCAGCGAGTGTTTGTCTGGAGGTGGGCGGAGCCACAGTCACCTGCCACTCGCACACCTCTAATCAAGCCACCTGTCAGCAATCAAGCAATCAATCAGCTCAGACTCACATTCCTGAACCCACCTGAGCCTTGAATCTCTCCCAGAGTCCACTGAACCCCCCAAGAGACCCTCAAACTCCTCAAAATCTCGCTATGCTTGCATCATGACAACAAAAGCGCTTGAATCTTGAACAGCCTCGTTAGTGTGGAAGCTTCAAATTCATTAGTCTCTCTCGCATGGAAAACTGCAAAAAAAAAAAAACAAAAAAAAACAAAAGAAAAAAGCAAGATGTGTTGGTGGATGGTACCTTGTTGTAGTAGTGAACCTCCACCACGTGCCACTGGCCATCGCTGACCCCTCCAACAATGTACGGCGACACAGTTGTTTTGGTCTCGCCTGAATAAGAGAAGAAAATATTTCATTAAGGATCAACTCAACTCCATCAATCAACTTTTGGGATGTTGCAAATATCTCTTTTTTTCTTTTCTTTTCTTTTCTTTAGAAGAAAATTCTCTTCCACCTGCAGAGAATGTGAGCTGTATCTGTTCGTTGATGATTTCCATGGCGATGAAGTCATGCTTCTCATTGAAGCGGCCGTTGTAGAGCAGCAAACCGTTGGGCTCTCTGGTTGCAAATCTGGAGAGAGAGAAAATAAGAAGCATTTTTTTTTTTTACTTCATTTGTATGAATATAAGAATTAATAATTGACTGTGACACCACAATGAGACGTGCCAGAGAGATACATTGCTGCTCAAGGCTCAAACTGGAGGAAATTTATCAATGTTTTCAGGGTTAGGGTCAGAAAATGAGTGATCCTCCCACCTGCATATTTCTCTTTGGACACAAGCTTAAGAAGTTAAGGACAAATTTAAATATTACAGGTTTTGGCATTTCAAAAGAGTGGGCAGTTTTCAAATATGTATACGGCCTTCTGTATTTAAGTTCCAAAAAAACTCGTACAAGAAAACTCAGTGGGCAAGATCACCCTAAAACGCTCTGTATCAAGTTCTTTGCGAGAAATATGCAAATGATGAAATAATAATTCTGGCAAAATGAAGATTTCTGTCATTTCTATACAGCCAGCAGAACTGTCCACACAATCTATTGCATTTTCCGCTCGAAACTTTAGAAGATTATGTTTTGCTGCATGCATTATCATGTGGGCGAGCGCGAGTGAAAAAGATGGCCGGCCGGCCGGCCTGCCAGCCGGGGTCACCCGCACCCTCCTCGCCTCTCCGTCACACCCCGGATTACAGAGCTCGCCAGCGCCGCGGAGAAGAGCAGCCGCTCTAACAATGCTGTGGCTTTTCTTTTTTTCTGTTTCCAAAGATCACTGGGCAAATAATGAGGTTAATCAGAAACACAAGGCGGAGCCAGTGCGGAGGGAAGAGGAGCGGAGGTGGGGGGGGGGGGGGGGGCGTTCCGATACTCTGCGTGCCGTGAATAGATATGGCGGAGGCAGGAAACTAGGGCAGCGTCGGAGCGCCGGGCTTGGAGGGGAGCACGAGGAGCGCGAGACGTCTCAGGAAGCCCAACAGATGCTCACGTCCGCACTGGGCGGCCTCGGCATCGCCGCGCGCCCCTGCGTATTAACGTGCGTTTGCATACACCTGCGCATGGCGGACGGAAGCTCGCTGTCAGCGTGGAGATCGGAGCGCTTCGCTGGCTGTTTACCTGCCGCTGGCTGTGCGGAAAATGGGTCACGGCGATGTGTGAAAGTGTGTTACAAGATCATTCATGAAGGGAAAAATATATACATATATTTAGCAGTAGTAGATTTGTATGTAACCCACCTCGCTGGGGACGGACTGTTAGTCTCCCCTGAGCATCTGTGCCTCCGGGGCCATGTGTGTGACTCATTAAAGTATGTTTTTCCCCCCTGGTTTTTTCCATGTTTAATTAACATCCTGATTCCAGATCTGCTGCAATATTACCACTGTTATTGTTATTATTAGAGCGTCTCTAGAAAGCATAAACTAACTCACGGCACCGTCCTCAGTCTTTGCTTCCTCTGTTCATCTACACTAGTGTTGAAAAGTTTGGGGGTCACTGACTCATTTCTGCACTGAACTCCATTATAAGCAGCTCCATGAAATAATCTAGTCGAGCATCTAAGAACATTACTAGTGCAGCAAAATCAGTCAGGATGTGCTGAACACATTATGGGATGGCTTTCCCTTACGGAAGAAACATATATTGCAATATATTGGAAGATATCATACAATATATTTGGTAATATATTTCCATCATCATATCAGATTTAGTATTTGTATTTTACAATAAATTGCAATATATTACATATATATATATATATATATATATATATATATATATATATATATACATATATATATATATATGTATATATATATATACATATATAAACATATATATATATATTGGATAATATATGTATTATCAATTATACAATATTACACAATACATTTCAAATGTATATAATATATTGGTACATAAATTTTCCTTTTGTAAGGGTTGACAGCTGTTGCGTTGTTAGTCTAACTGGATGTGACTTTAGAGAATGAATATCAAGTGTGCAATAAGCGGCCATCATAAAACCGGTTAGAATGGAGCTTATTGCAGAGAGGAGTCAGTGAAGCCAAACTTTTCAACGCTAATGTGCATTCTGACACGTGAACGTCTCCCTATGAGCAGCTGACCCCCCACCCTCTACACACACACACACACACACACACACACACACACACACACACACACACACACACACACGCGCTCCTCCCTCCCAGTGGTTGCAGGCTACACTGTAAATGATGCTGTTTGTGCAGGATTCTCCAGCTGGAGCAGAGCCAGGGGGGCCACGGCACCGCTGACCTGCTTACTGACATGAAAAAATACGACGGTGACCTCGGAGAGGGAAGAGAGAGCCGTCGGACGGCTACAGACATCAGGGAAGGGAGAAGGAAAAAAAAAAAGATTTTGAACGAGGGTTGCGATTTACAGTGGGCGACTCCTCGGGGCGTCTTCAGAGCCTCTGACGGATCGATTTAAAAGGCTCGTCCACGTTGGCCCCTGGAGCCCTCTGAACTATGAGAGTAATCAGGCGCGGCTAAACAGTGAGTGAGCCGGGGAATCGCTGCATGACACATTAGGCAGCCATCAGTAAGAATAACAACCAGTCTGGCCTTATGTGGGGAACTGTGTCATGCTCCGCTAACATGCTGCCACACATAATGCGTGTGCAGTGGGGAGGAAGAGCGAGAGACGCCCTCGTCAATGCGCGTCTCACGCGATCTCGGAGGGATGGAGGTTAGATTTTTTTTTCTTCTTTTTTTTCACCGATGGATGACAAATGAAAGTTTTGGCTTCATGGGTGGCAGCAGCGGTCAGTTCAGCACCTGAATCCTTGGACATTTGGTGGTTTGGGTGATTTTTATGTGTCCAGTAAGATGAAATAGAATTTTATCCCTGGAACACGTGTTCTCTTTCCTGAAGCCTAACAGCAGTTCCACGTCTTCTCAACTGGACCATGAATGAGATTGAAAGAAATACAGTAGGAATGCAGAAAAACTGGGAAGAATTATTCCCATTTGTTCAAATAAACCACCAAAAAACAGAATTCAGAAGTAATATTCATCCAACGAATGAACAAACTTGAAATTATTAAAGGGTCTATTTGTCCCAGTACAGCATTTTAACCTGGTGCAGGTTAAAATGCAAACTGCAAACTGAGGTGGATCATAAGAGACAGTTGTCCATTATGTGAATATAAGCAAAAGGTTGGTGTTGTGTTGCCAATAGGCTTCCAAGAGTTTTTTAGTTATAGTGAAATCAGATTTTAAAAATGCACTCATTTCTGAAATTCTGAATGTAAACTAAGAAAGTGAAGAAAAGAAAGTGATGTTTTCACTACATGCGGTGTGTGTGTGTGTGTGTGTGTGTGTGTGTGTGTGTGTGCGTATGTGTGTGTGTGTGCGTTTGTGTTTGTAAGAGCGAAACAGAGAAGAGATCAATTGTATTTACGCTCACAGACTCTACACTATCATATCCATGTGATTCAAATCCCAGATTAGAGTTAGTTGGCAATATGAGAGAGCTGGACGCTGACTTTGTCTCTGCTCCATCACTTCTCTGCATTGAGCACCGCAACTCATCACGCCGAGCTCTGAGAGAGCAGCCTGAAATTAGCCGGCGCTCCGAGACGGCTGAACAAGAGCCGCATGGTGAAGCGCTCAGAACCAGGGGAGCTCGTCCTGGGAGAACCTGATCGGCCGAGGCTCAGGTGACACCTGTTGACCTCACCCGCCTCCAGGGCGCTCGGTATCGGCGCCTTTGTACGCGGCAGCGCCACTTCACAGCTTCTTTGACCCGCCGGTGAAATGTAGAGCGCCTCCAGAACTGGTCGGTGCGGTTCCCCATCAAAAAAAAAAAAAAAAAAAAAAAAAAGCCTGTCATCCTCACCTTACTGAGAGGCAACAAAAGCTCGCAGGGGGAATATCATTTTCACCAAAAGCTCAAAGCTGCGAGTGTCCCGCCAGCGCGTCTGAGGCGACGCCCGTCAACGAAAAAAAAAAACGGCCGAAACGCGACGAGAGGCGCTACTTGTCGTCGCATGTTGTAGCAGATATCAAACAGGGAGGACGTTTTTTTTCCTTCTTGTTTTTTGGCGGCAACTGCGTTTCATCCCATTGAGGACGCTGGCGCAGGCTGTGAGTCCTGCTGTCTTGGCATGTGCTCAGTCTCCACCGCTCGTCTCATCTGCTCGCCTCTAAACGGACCTGCACCTCCACCACACAAACCCCAAAACAGGACAACGGAGACGACCCACTTGAGACCCTTTCTCGTTTGTAAAAATGAAATATGAATATAAATATCTAATAATGAAAAATACATAATGAAAAAATATATATAAAAGGGCAATATATAAAAAGACAATTGCTAGAGGGGAAATTATTAAAAGGAAAGACTTGCAGACTCAGCCTTCACACCCAATCAAAAGGCTCTGCCTCCAAAATAAAGTGCTGCTCGTATCCACTCGATTACTGTTTGCACCTCTTGATGACTTGATGACTAAAGGGAAATGTTCAAAAAAAAGAAAATTCAACTGCCTGCAGAATTTTGGCAAGAAGACACTGTAGCTCCAACTTTTAGGCCAAGCAAAATTAAATCTGGAGTCACAGCAGGGTGCATGACCTCACTTTAGGAGGGCAAGCGTTACTTTTACACTACTGACAAGTGAGTGTTTTTGAACTTATTTCAGGCTCTCCGTTTCTCTCTTTTTCTCCAATCTGCACATTCCGTCTTCCTCCACTTGGCCCATAATGTGTGCACAGTACTGCCACATACTGCTCACTTCCACACATCACAATGTTTCTGACGAATGCACGGCTGTCCCTTTGCTTCGCAACCAAACTATATACATTGCAGGAAGCCAAGATGAGAAACGACCATGAAAAGTAGAAAGAGTGAAGGGGTGAGATCTGATTCAAGCGCCTCAGTCCGATGCTCAATACGAGACAGTTGGCAGCCCTGTGCAACAGCCTGTAGCACTTAACTTAACTTGGCCCCAAGAACACACCTTGCAACATTAGCAGGGCTGAAGGCAAGCTCAATTAGTTAGAGAAAATTGAGGTAATGTAATTTCCATTTAAAGGCTCATTTTTTTTAATATTCTCTTTAGCTTTTTGCTAAAAGCAATGCTTTTTGAAGAAAAGTGACTGCTAGCTTGTTTAATAGGGCAGAATGATGTATTTTTAAGCCACAAACCGTTCTCATTTCTGGGGGTGTTTGATGAAAAGGCAGAGACAGACTTATGAATAGGGGACTTTTCGACATGAATGTTTGCACGGGGCATTCCTGAAGTATTTCAACACGGGACGTGCACTGCTTGTTGGGAAGCTTCGACATAAATGCAGAGAGAATTTAACAGGATGGCATACAAACAGTCCAACCCAAATAAAAATCTCAGCTCTTTTAAGGGAAGGAAATAAACTCGAGTTGACTTGAATACATTAAAACCTAAAAATATAGATACATAAATATTTTAAAGTAAACACAAACTTTCAGTAGTTACTTAATATATTGCAACTATGCTGAAAAGCAACCATCCGTGGAAGTCCTGGCAAGTAACGAAAAATAACGGCCATAATAACAAGCACAGTGACACTCTCTCCTCTCCCGGGCTTCACCTTGAGTGCGCGGACTGAACCGCTGCTGACTCACAGCTGCGAGTGACCAGCGACACTGACTCTAATCAGATCGGACTCACTCTTGGCTCTGGGATTAAAGCCCTGATGTTCCAGAAAGTCTCCTCGCCAAGGAAAACCCCCCCCCCAAAAAAAAACAGAGCCTTGCACCCTTCTGCTCACCTTCTGTCCAACCTTCACTCCATCGCCCTGCACTCGGGGGCCTGCTTTTCTCACGATACCTGAGCAGCGCTGCGGCAGAGCGAGCGACATCCCAGAGTGCACCGCTCTCGTTCGCTCGGCCCATTATCGCTATTAAACGGCACTACGGTTGCGTAAATGCATGTCGGGGGGGGGCGACTTGCGAGGGCGGACGCAGGGTGACTCACACCCGGGTTGATCAGGGTGAGCCGCGGATGAGGGGGTGTGAAGGGAGTAGGAGGGTGTAGGGGGCGGTTGTTGCTTACGTGAGGGAGAGGGTGAAGTGGAAGCGCTGGCGGAGGCCCTTGAAGGTCAGGAAGGAGTGCGGCGGGAAGTTGCGCGTGGTCATCTCGCAGTAGGGCTTCTCGAAGCCGCCCGGCGGACAGTCGCACTTGAAGCCGCCCACCAGCAGGTTGACGCAGGCGCCGCCGTTCTTGCACACGCCTGGCGCGCAGCGGCCGGAGCGGGACGACAGCTCGCAGCGGTCGCCTGCGGACAGAGAGAGAGGAGAGAGAGAGGAGAGAGAGAGGAGAGAGAGAGGAGAGTTGATTGTTTGTCCACCCAAGAAAATCTGATTTTATTTTAAGTCCGGTTTTGCCCTCATCTATCTCAACATTAGCAAGAAACAAACACCTGCAAAAAATGGTAAATGGACTGCACTTATATAGCACTTTTTCCAGCACCTTCACAGTACCCCAAAGTGCTTTCCAAGGCCTCTCATTCACCCATTCACTCACACACTGACACACCAATGGGTGGCTGCCGCCATGCAAGGCGCTGCCTAGCCCCATTGGGAGCAACTTAGGGTTCAGTGTCTTGCCCATGGACACAACGACGGACTAGGATGGAGCAGGGATTTGAACCGCCAACCTTTCGGTCATTGGACAACACGCTCTACCTCCTGAGCCGCAGTCAAAAAAGAGAGAAAGAAAAAAAAAACAGAAGACAGAAACAGAAACAAGGCCTTGAAGTTTCCCCCCAACTGAGTGTCAACCTCAGTATGAGCAACCAGGGCTCATTAGTCCCATAATCACTCCCTAATCATATCGTAATACATCAACCACTTAGACCATCTTTTATCAAATCATTTCAGGTTACCTCTCTCAATGCTCCATATCTTATATTTGTGAATGGTATGTTTGTATATTTGTTTTTGTTTTTTTCCTTATAGTTTGTTGGACTGCCTTGAAATAAATGTTCGTATTTCTAGTAGTTATCAAGGTTTATTTGTTGTTATGATAACAGGTTCAACATATCACTGGGTGGTAAATTCACTCACATCTTGTCAAATAACATTCTTTTGTCATTTATATGCAGTATATATTGCAAAAATATGCACAATGTGTGAATAAAATATTAATAATAAAATGCAATGACGATAAAGAGCATTTCAAAAACAAAAAGCAGATGATGTTTGCGTCCCGCAGCATCAGCACCAGTTATCGCCGCAGTTACCCTCCCCGCCCTGAGGGGCCAGCGGAGGAGCGACGCTATCGAGCAGGGAGACAAACCCGGAGGAAGCGACGGGAAGCTGATGATCAGCAGAGTCAGACAACTCCACCGGCAGAATAATGAACTGATTTATATTCAGCCGTTCCGATCATCTCTCGCCCTCCCCCACGTCCTGCACAGCAGGACTGTTCCCCCCCCACCACCACCACCACCCCCAATACACACACACACCACCACCACCACCACCTCCGGGGGAATCGGCTACAGTTTGTGTTGCATTTATATTCAATAAGAAAACATCCCGTCTGGGAAGCGGCGAAACGGAGGCGTTTATGTATTCAGCTCCCGGAAGCGTCTGACCGAATCTCGCCAGTCAAGGTGATTTCTTAGAGATCCATCCAACAAATGCAACCGCAGTTTGAGTCAACAGTCTGTTTTGATGTCCCGCGTTAAAAAAAAAAAAAAGATGTGCCAAAGTCTTAACAACATCCTACAAGCCATATTCCTTTATCAAAATACCATTCCTGGGGAATTTTTTAGGGTTCTGTCTGAGAATACTGCAGGAAGATTCACCTCTGTTTGTATGTTTGCCAATAAACTCTTAATAAGTAGGAATACTACTGCTACCTCTGTCATGAATGCGAGCATCTTGACACCCTTTTAGGAAAAAAATACAACGAATCGAAAAATCACATCGGGCAGCGAGAGGAGAAGCGCTGACGAGCGCAGCCAGACAGCGAGACCTCGTCCCCGCTGATTCCTCGATTCCAGCTCGTCTCACGTGCGCCATTTGCCCGGGTCGGACCCACGGGAGGCGCCGGCGGCAGCGGCGACGGTCGCTCAGGCAAGACTTGCGCGCTCTCCCAAGCGTGAGCGGGAATTTGTGTCAGAGCCGCTGGCTCAGCAGAGTGGAAGACTCGCAGCTACACTGGCACACTGACACTCGACACGCAGGCAGACCGGGCCTGTAAATCAACTGCCATCGCCAACGTTGACCAACGATGAGCGGCGCTGCTCGAAACACAGGCGCGATCAATAATTAACCAAGTCGTTGGACGTCTATCTGGGCCGAGACCTCTCAGTTAGTGAACATCTCAGGCGTCGGGCTTCTTCTGCCAGTTCCCAGGAGGAGGCGGCTCTTCCCGTGAACCGCTGACCTCCCGGCAGGAAAAAAAGGGGCTGCAAAGCATCAAGACACGAACCTTTAGTTAAAAATTTACTGACATTTATAGACGTAGGAGTGGCGGCCCATTGTGGAGCAGGAGGCTCTCAGGGCTTCATGGGCCGCTGATGTGTGGTCTGACTGCGAGACCTTGTATCTCCAGCGAGTGGTTTATTATTTCAGTCTTTACATCAAACAGCTGAAGATTCCAGAGTAACACGTTGGGGAAAAGTATTTTCTGCCAATAGAAACAAAAACCTGACTGAAGAAAAAGATCTACTGCCAATTGGAAAAATAGTAAAAGTTAGTAAAAGGATTTGACCCCCTTTTGCCTTCAGAGCCGCCTTAATTCCTCGTTGCCAACTTTCAACAAGTTGTTGGAAACATTCCTCAGAGAAACTCCAAAGATGTCTGTAGCGTCTATTTACTTAAATCTGAGTTCTTTCCTCCATATCAGCCAGTTTGATGAAGATCAAAGTGTTCCGTCAAAACATGCCAGGTAAGAAAAAAAAAAACCTGTGTGTCTGACACAGACAAAACAACTAAGATTCCTCAGAGATTTTGTTCCATATTGACATGACATCATCACACAGTGGCTGCAGATTTCCCATTCTATCCATCCATCCATACATCCATCCATCCATCCATCCATCCTGAAGGTGCTCTATAGGATCTGGTGACCGTGGAGGCCGTTGGTTGGAGAACAGTGAACTCATTGTCGCATTCAAGAAGCCAAGCGTGAGATGATACACGCTCTGTGACATGCACTGCTGGGAGCAGCCCGTCAGGAGATGGGATACGCTGGGGTCATGGTAGGACGGACAGGGTCGGCAACAATACAATACTCAGGTGTGCTGTGGCATTCAAACAATGCTCAGTTTGTACTAAGGGGCCCAAAGTGTGCGGAGAAAGATCACCCACACCGTTACACCAGCAGCAGCAGCAGCAGCAGCAGCAGCAGCCTGAACCGCTGATACAAGACAAGGTGGATCCACGCTTTCATGTTGTTTATGCCAAATCCTGACCCTGCCATCCAAATGTCACAGCTTTCCAAGTTTTTCCCATTGAAGAGCCGTCCTGCCTGGTTAGTGAAGGTCCGGTGTGCACAATTTGGCTTGATTTATGATTTTTAAATTGGTAAAAGCTTAACATACATTAATAAAGGTGTATGTTTGCAGTACAATAAAAGTCATTTGGTTTTCCTAACCTGAGAATGTATCATATATATAAGAATATAATAGAGCAATGAGCTCCTAGTTTGCTGCCATCTTGTGCTGCCATTTCTTAAGGAAGCTTGTTTGAAAGTGGCCTTCCATAAAAAATTCTACACACTGGATTTTTAATTCAGTCTCTTTCTGCTGCCAACAAACCGGCAGCGTCGCGGTCAAACGCCACATGGGCCAACGGACCCGGCAACAGAGGCCACTGCTGCGAGGGCTCCGGTGAAGACGAGACGCCGCGGTAAAGCTGCACTCTTTGGCGAGTGGCGCCTGCATCGCCTCCCTGCGGCGCTGACAAAAAGCTTTTAAGTGCCTCCGTTTATCCGTCCCGGGCTTTCAGGTGAGAGGCGCAGCGGCGGTGGAGGGTCGGGGGAGGGGCTCGCTTCCACGGCTCGCTTCCACGGCTCGGCAGGACACCGCAATCAATAATTCAGACACGTGTTCTCTGCTCTATTTACACCTGTGTGTAAGCCAATCCTGGTGCCCACAGCCAGCCTGCTGCCAACACATCACACCTCCTGCTCTCCACGTCTGCAGGCAATGAATAGGTCTTGCTGCACGGCTAACTTTCACCCTGACATACGGACTGTGCATCACACTGTCTGCGAAGCGATCAGCAATCAAGCAGCATGACTGTAAAGACAGTCACAGAGCGTGTTAAACCATTAAGTGCATGTTTGCTAAATTATTCCTGTTTTCCCCCACAAACACTAAACTGAGGTGATCATTTATCCACTAAAGGCTGTGCAGCATTAATGGCTGCTCCAGTGCAGCGTTAATGGATCCCTGAGGACCACTGCACTGCCGGAGTAAACACAATGTGACAAATAAGCCTAATAAACACGTGGCTTTTAAAAATGAAGACCCTTTTAATTCTTTTTTTTTTGGGGGGGGGGCTGGGGGGGCGTTCAAAGCCGTATCCACCAGGTGAGGGATTCATAAACAATGCAAGGTAATTAACTAGGAGTGGCGTGACACCGTGCACCATCCCCGAGTGCAAAAAAGTTCCCTCGGAGATGTCGAACACCTGAGCAGGTGTGTCTGCCGCTGCCAGGCAACAGATGAGGCTGAGCCGGTGGGCGGATCCCTCAGGGCACGGCGGGAGGGGGAGGGGGGGCGAGCTGGGCGAGCGGGGCGAGGCACCGCAGGGTCGACGCAGCGGCGGCACCACGGAAGGTGAATAATGAGAGAGGGCGATCAATAATGGAGGAGATACGCGACCTCCAGCGGTTCCTGTAGGGATGCTTCTCGTTATGCTGCAGGAGATCGACAGCAGCGAGTGAGCAAAGGCCACGTCGACTGATTACTTCTTTCAAAAGTAATCTAATTGCTTATTTAACGACTTGGTTTCATAAGTAATCAATTGTTAATTACTTTAGTTAAAAAAAAAAAGAAGATAAAGTAACAGTTGAGAACGTCTTGTTTCCTGCACACAACGAACAACAAAGCACCATATTCTATGATGAACTCAAAGTAATGTTTGTATTTCCAGCTACAAACGCAATCGCTGTTTTTTTCCTTTGGCCGCCGCCGTGCTTGTTTTGGTGCGTCAAATGCCAAATATCAATGACGTTGCATGCATCAATCTGCGACATCGTTGTGGAGGATAAAACATTTTTAGCTTGCAAAACATTTCAGAGAAGTAATGGAATCGTTACTTGATAAAGTAATTATAATATAATTACCAATTTTGCGTCAGTCGTAGTTTAATTGCAGTAGTGGATTACTTGGTAATAGATTACTCGCCAACACTGCTGATCTTAGATCTTGGGAACGGGAAGGTATTATTATATAAATTATATAAAAATTATATAAATAAAACGTTTTGAGAAATGCCTTCTTCTAAATAATGAGTGAGCCAACGGTCATCAAGCTAAAAAGCTACCACGACCTGCAAACTCTTTGTCGCGTTTGTTCAAGTCTTTCATTCAACTTCCATTCCACTGAATTCTATGTACCATTAAACCAGTCGCACCGGCTGAACAGTTACGAAATATCGCTTTGTTGCTTTCGCTTTCAAAATTACACAAGAGCATATAGTTTAGATCTACGTAAGCGCATTGCGAAAAAAAAATGGGCTCGGTAGCATGTAACTACGTGAACGTTTCACGTTTTTTAAGTGATCATTTTCACATTTTTGCTACACACTACAGCTTGTTCATACTTTAAGCTTGGTTTGAGACAAGATCCTGCTTTAATGACCACCGTCAATGACATTAGTATTAGCATGCGTACTTTGAGGAGGAGTTTGCACGCTTGCATGGGGTAACAACGTAAAACTTTTCATTCCATTGCATGATACTGAGATTTTCGCTATCACAAAATAATGAAATAATGGAATAAACAATAATAAGAAAGTTTCACGTGAAATGCAAAAACGATCACGTAAAAACATGAAAATTGCACAAAATTCTGTGATTCTGAGCACCCCTTTCTTTAGTATGGCAGCAATAGACTTCCATACGGATCAGACAGCAAAACATGAGTAAAAAATGTGAAAAGTGCAAGACGATTTGTTGCGGAGAGATCCAGCATGAGAGCCTAATGGAACGTCCCAGAAGTTCACCACTGCCTGATCCACAGCAGGGGTTGTTTTTTTTGTTGTTGCTAATCTTTCTTAGTAATCCATCTTTTTTTTTTTTTTTATGCTTGCCGCAGAATATATTATGCAGCTGATGGCTCTTATTTACTTAGAAATGATCCGCAGAGTAAAGTAGCTTTCAAAAGAAGAAAGCGGCGAGCTTTGGGCCCGCAGGGACCTTGTCAGACAAATAGAGTCTGGCAGGTGACTGAATAGAGCGCCAGCAACAGCCGCTAAATGCACTGATGTAAAAAAAAAAAAAAAAAAACAACCCTCCGTGTGTGGCCATGTTTCTTTAATCCATACCATCTTTGGGAGTTAGCTGTGATTTTTCGGCAGCTGCTGGTTTGAAACAGAGCGCTGCGTGTCTGTGCACGCACATCATCACACGCGGCAGACCCCCCACCCCCTCCCCGATTAGTGAATGAATTAGACAAGGAAGCAGACGGCCAGCTGATCAACAATCGTCGAGCAGCGTCTGAGCCTTTTTCTCAGGCCGCGTATTTTCAGGGAAACACGAGGAGAAAAAATATCCGTCAGTGGGCGGACTTCAATCTTCCAAGCCTTTAAAGAACAGCAAAGAGGATAACTGGGAGGGTTTTTCATTTTTTTTTTTTATAACATGTTACCATCTGGCAATGGTAACAGTCCAACTCCCTCTCACACACACACACACACACACATGCGCGCCATTAACACACAGCCATTTCACAGAGTTTCCTTCCAACATTTATCAACACAACCACAGATTTACAGCACTGAGTGACCAATTAAGAGTGCGCGCACACACACACACACACACACACACACACACACACACACACACACACACACACACACACACACACACACACACACACACACACACCAATGTGCCTTCAACATTATGAGTCCTCTCACTGACTTCCATCCACTGTCAGCCTCACCCAAACCCCCAGTGATCTGCCAAGTCCAACATGGCGGCCCATTACAATAGAAAGATAGAAAGATTTAATATGAATCACGTTTCAGGTCACAGTCGTCCTGTCAGCCGTTTTAATTGCGTTTATTTTTGTAGTGCAGCATACAGGAAAAATGCTTTCTGGGCCCATGGGATTAATTTTGCTGCAGTACCATGAGTGGCCACTGGGAAAAAACCGGTGCACCGCCTTATTGCCGGTCTGGTATCCAGTTCCTAGAATACATGCATGGATTTTCCTTGTTCTTCCATTCATTCCTTGTTCCATGATGTTAAGTGGACTCTGCACTCGTGTGATGCTCATTCTGCACCCCAACAACACCTCAAGTGCTCTGCACAGCCTCTCATTCACCCACACACACACAGCAACACACGGATGCAATTTGGCATGTGGACAGAGACAGAAAGGACTCGGACCGTCAACCCCTCAACCGTTGGTCGGCAGACTGCACCGACAAACGTGCCACAGCCGCCCTGCAGTCTTGGAGACCTTGCTTCCGAACTGAAGCCTTCACCTTTGAAGTATTGTGACAATACTGCGAGGAAAAGTGAGGAGTTGTGGCCAGGAAACAGCATTTCCAAGAATGACATCACTAAAAGAACACCCAAACACAGACACACACACACACACACATGCAGATTAGACACTAGTGAAGACACTAACTGGAGGTGACTCAATGAAAGCTACATGCACTTTATTGCCTCGCTGACCACATTCAGAACGGCGATGGACGCGCGTGGCCCCTCGGGTGCGAGCGCGTGAAAATCCACCCACCTCACCCACTCGCGCGTCGGCATTAAAAGCACCTGCCAGGTTCAGCTCCAACACCCACCGCCGTGCATAAGAATATGTAAGTGCCACTCAACCTTGGACCGCAGCGACTGAGCCCACACGTTGGGAAAAAAAAAAAACCCTGCGAGCTCTATTTTAGTCCTCATAAACACACGCGCAGTGGCGAGATGAGGGTGGTTGGATGGGTGGTGGTGGTGGTGGTGGGGGGAGATTTTAATGTTTGATAAGGAGTGATGGAAGTGATGGAGCCGCTGACTGCAGGACAAAAACATCAGCCACTTCGGCTTTTAGCGCTTGGCTTTTTATTTTTAGTGGCAGACCTTTTGTTTTGAAGACTCGCCTGATGGCTATTGTGAAAAGTCGGCGCTGGACGGCAGGAGAAAGGCAGAGACTGCTGCACTCAAGGAATCAAGAACTTAACATTTCCAGTGTGTCACAATGTTCATGAGGGAAATAAATGTTTTCCACAAAAGAAATCACAATAGAATGGATGTTGCAACTGAAAATTGGGATTAAAAAGGAACATTTTTTTTAATGTTTATCAGTGCCCTGTAAAGGGTTAACAGACAACTAGACCTGCTTATGTGTTTGGAACTAACTTTTGAGTTGCATCCATGAGCTTTTTTCAAGTATAGACAGTATTTAAACAGTTCATTTCCATTTAAACATTAGGAAATCTAAGCGCATTTTCAGTAAAAAAGCAACCGTGGCTGTGGTGCCTTTACGACCACAACTGCGATTAATTATTGCCATGTGATCAGTGATGCAGTTGTCATCATAAATAAGTCTCTACTTTGGCGACGTGATCATACAATTTTTTTTTTTTTTTAAAAATGCTCCTTGGTCTCCTTTGCTTTTTATTTTCATCATCACACCGCAGCTGTAAAACCCTCGTGTGACTGCAGACGCTCGTACGCGTGGCACACCAGGTCGGGTTCGATAAGCAAAACACGCGGCACTGAAGTTCCAGATCAAAACGGCAAATAAACGAACACGCAGCGATCTTCAAAAAAAAAAAAAAAAAAAAAACACGATGAAAAACACTGCAACATCGCAGAGTCCCAGCTTGACCCACTTAACCTCGCACCGCCGAGACGCGGGGCAATTTCAACGAATAGAAATTCTGTATAAATTAGCATATTAAATCATCAAACTTCTCTTTTCTCTCCACCAGAAAAACACACGCAGTATTTTAACACTTTAAGGGTGCGAATAATTTTTGGAGCAGAGACAGAAATAACAAATTCTGCTGCCAACAGTCATAAATTAGATCCCAATTACTCTGAAGTAGAAGCTTCTGTCCTCTCAGTTTGAACCTGCAGCGTCGCTGCCGCCTTGTGAATTCCGCTCTTCACCACCGGGCAATTTCCAGCCAGCGATGCTCACCATCTCTATCCATCTATAATTAATGGTTTCCTTCCGTTCCTCCACTCAGCGATACTACCAGAAGAAACGCCGTCGTATTCTTTCTTTCGTTCTTTTTTCTTTTCTTTTCTTTTTTTTTCCTGACACAGCACGAGCGTTTGGACTCAAAGGTTTTTCTCGGCAAAGCCGCGCGGCTTTAAATAGGCGTCAGCCGGAAAATAGAGGTCCGTTATATCATCCGTCTTGCCGTTGTTTGGATGTCGTTCTCCGAGGCGCCGTCCATTTCCCACAGCTCAGGAGGAAGAGTGGAGTGCAGGTATGAATAGCTATGAGGCTGTTTTCATGTCACAGCCATCCAAGTCGTCCCACCACAAAGAGAAAATAAATGACCCCCCCCTCACTTCGAGACAGTGACACCGGCCCAAACTGGGTGCCAGAAGTGCCCACACAGGACAAAAACAAACACATCGGCTGATTAAATAAGAAACTGGGCCCAAGTGTCAGCATTCTTATAATGTCAAATTTATAAAAGGCAACAAATGATTCAGAACTTCCCACTCATTTACTATTAAAATTCTATGATGCGAAATGGAGCCCGAGACTGGATGGGCAAGTGAAGATATTTAATCAAAATTTTCCTGATGAAAGAGAACAAAAAGAAGTTTTGTTCCTTTTTTAATCAATAGAGAAGGTTCAGATCAGATCAGATCAGATCAGATCAGATCAGATCAGATTGTCTGATTAGCCATTTGCGTGACCAAGGTGTTGAACATTTTACCTAATAAAGTGGACAGTGAGTGTTTTGGGAGCCTCTCCCCAAACCTGAGTACATCCAAAAATATCTGCCTGATAAACTGTCGCAGACAGAACAAATTCATTTTTCAGCAAAACTACAGAGAAACGGAACAAACAGGCTTTACGGCTCTGAATTTCAAAAGCAACTTCAAAACAGATGAACCGATAGGGCGTTTAGCTCCGCTTGACGCAACCCGCGACGGAAAACTAAGCGCAAGCCAATGAGTCAGTCAGTGCCAATCAGTGAGCTCATGCTCGTCTCTGTTGTGTCTGGCTGAAAGAGGGCCGAACAGATCGATAACTCATCACTTTACTGTGAGCAGTGTACAGGACAGCTTGCACTGTCAGGAGTCACATCCCATAAAGAGCATCGGAGGAGGGTGAGCACAACAGACGCAGACACTAAAAGCCCCCTGGGAGCTCTGAGGGGGCCCAGGAACTGAACCTCGGGCAGCTACGTAGCAGCGGCGTGTCAACTAAGAGGGAACCGAGACCAGTGTTGGTCCTTTCTGTCTGCGGTTCCTCGCTCGCTCCAAAGGGTTTTGCAGCAAAGGAGCAAAGTGTTAATACGTGTCATTCTGTTAACTTCATTAAACCCAGTAACTAAGCTTAGCCACCGCAATTGCTAATGCTAACATCTCCAAGTTTTCGGCAGGGATGGGTCCACGCAGACACGTTGAACCAGAGATCGTTCTACTTTTCGAATTCAAACCTTGATTTCTGACATTTTTTCTTTTTTTAAAAAAAAAAAATCAACCAACTGCTACCAGGACGCAAGAGAGAAACAACCGACAATGTTCCAAATAAGGTGCTGACGTGTTAATTGCTATATTGTCTGAAGTGGGAGGTCAAGTGCTTTGCTTGGGAAGTTTATGGTTATATTTCCTGCATGCCTAACAAATATACACTCAGCACTCTATCAAGTACACCTGGCTAGCAAAACCTTAGACCCCTTTTGCCTTCAGGCCTGCCTTAATTCTTGGTGGCGTACTTCCTAGAGGTTGTGGCAAACATTCCTCACATGTGCATGATGGTATTTAAAATCTACCAAATCTAAACTAATCTAATCTATCAAGCCATTAAACAGAGGTACCTAAATAAAGCGGCTGGTGAAGTGTGCATAACTTTGCTATTTAAAATAAAGAGAAACTCGTAACGGGCCAGTACAACAAACAAAGAAACAGCAACAACGAACAGGAATCTTGTGTTGTTGACCGTCAGCTTATGCAGCGACTCACCCGTGTAGTCGTCCAGGCACTCGCAGGTGTAGCCGCCCTCCCTGCTGCGGCACACGCCGTGGGCACCGCAGGGCTTGGAGTAGCAGAGGTCGATCTCCGTCTCGCAGTAGTCGCCGGTGAAGCCGGCGGGGCAGCGGCAGCGCAGGCCGGCGATGGGGTGGATGGGCCTGAACAGGATGGTGTCGGAGGACACGAACGGCGCCAGGCTGTCGAACTTGAGCACCGACACGCACTTCATGTAGTTCTCGCAGGGCTCGCGCAGGCAGATGTTGTCGTCGAAGGGCAGCACCTCCTGCGAGGAGATCCTGGCCAGGAGGCTGCGGTTGAGGTAGAGCCGCTCCTGGAGCTCCTCGGAACCAAAGAACTCCGAGCCCCCGCCCTCCGAGCCCCTCCTGGGCCTGCCGTCACCGGGGCTCGCGCCTCCCAGCCGCCGCTGCTGCTGCTGCAGCGGCTGCTGCTGCTGCGACTCGCCGAACGCAGGCACGGCCACTGACAGGCTGACGTTGAGGATTCGCGCGCTGACGTCCGTGTCGTCCTGGATGTTGAAGATGACCACGTCCTCGCGGGCGGCCGACAGGACGCGGGCGACGCCGTCCAGGAACTGGGCGAGCAGCAGCGAGAGGAAGTGCTCCTGGGAGGTGTTGGCCAGCCTCAGCGTGATGCTGTTGGACAACATCTCGTCGGTGATGATGGTGACTTGGAGGAGGCACTCGGCCGAAACTGAGTGCACGCCATCTGGAAACAGGGGGAAGGGGCAGTTAGCATCAAGGCAATTAGCATCAGGGTAATTAGCATCAGAGCAGTTAGCATCAGGGCAGCTAGCATCAAGGTAACGGGATTGGAGGCGACTGTATTAGACGATAGTTTGTAGAGATCCTGTTGAAGTCGATTTGCATCTTTTTAAATACAAAAGTGACGATCATGGTTTTTTTTTTTTTTTTTTTTATGTTTTCAAACCTTAATTTCTGACATTACTTCTTTTTTAAAAAAAAGCCAACCAACCGAAAATGTTCCAAATGAGGCGCTGACCTGTGTGGGAGGTCAAGTGCTTTGTTTGGGATGTTTATGGTTATATTTGCTGTATGCACCACAAATACACACTCATCTACCACTTTATGAAGTACAAGCTAGCTAGCAAACGCTTGGACTCCCTTTTGCCTTCAGGCCTGCCTTAAATCTTTGTGGCGAACTTTCAGCATCATGTTTTTGTTTTTTTTTTTCAATGTAAGCAGTAGAAAGTACAGATATTTGTGTACAGATGGACGGAGTAAAAGAAAAGTCTGAAAAATAAATACTCAAGTAAAGTACAGATGTGTGAAAAATCTACTTAAGTACATTAACTTTAAGTTTTTGTACTTTG
Source organism: Nelusetta ayraudi (assembly GCF_046127955.1). NCBI lineage: Eukaryota > Metazoa > Chordata > Actinopteri > Tetraodontiformes > Monacanthidae > Nelusetta > Nelusetta ayraudi. The sequence continues at coordinate 2,757,401 of NW_027466100.1, read as the reverse complement.
TGACTTCAAATCTCTGTAGATAACTGACATACTGAGAGAAGATCATTTCACATGGCAACAAAGTTACACCTCGTAATCATGCTTTTAACACGAAAAAGACAAAAAATGGATTGAGGCGGACAAACAGGCCTTCGACGTCCCTTTAATGTCAGGACGTTTCTTCGCGTCGTGTTATGAGTTAAAGTCAGCAGAGACCGGAGCAGCTGTGACAGTAGACAGAAAACACGCAGGTGAGGCTCTCGCTGCAGGACCGAACAGCAAAATTGGGACTGTTAGTTCAAAACTTTGTGACATCGAGGCACAAACAAACTCCCCTTCACACGGCTTCCAGCGCCCCTCTTCATAGCAGGCAACCGTTTCCTTTCTTCTCGGGGGGGGGGGGGGGGGGGGGCACAACAGGAGCTGTGCTCTGCCAACACGATCGGAGGGCGAGAGCACGTTCCCATCCAAACCCAGCTCCAAGTTTCCTCATCGCCCATTTCACGCCTGCATTCACCAGAGACGCCGGCTTTTCTCTGCGCCCGGAAGCAGCGATGCCGCGATGCCACGACACGACGCTGGCCTTACTGGAAGCCCCCCCCCACACACACCAGTCTCACATTCACCACATGCAGCCCTCCCAGCGCAGCCCCTCTGCTATCTGGCTGTGAACGTGTTATCCTCTGCACATCCTGTCCTCTGGCTTCTCACTCTGAACTTGTGCCACTTGGTCCGCACGACGCATTTATATTACAGTGAGGTTGATTCGGTTGCATTGTGTTGTTGCCCCACGTTTGACCTGATAACACAGTTATTCCACTGCTCGGCGCTTCTTTTCGTCCAAGGTCACGCTCTCTTAAAGGTCCAGTGTGTACAATTTGGCTTGATTTATGATTTTCATATTGGTAAAAGCTTAACATACTGCCCATAAATACATTATTACAAGTGTATACTTGCAGTACAATAAAAGTCATTTGGTTTTCCTACCCTTAAAAGGGTTCTGGTGTATATTAGAATATACATCGAGCAAGGGTTAGCTGCCCTCTTGCACCGCCATTTTTCAAGGAAGGCCGCCCTTAATACTAAAAAAAGCATGCTGTCAGGTGGTCAACCTTAAATACTGGGCTTCATTGAAAATTTCGCACACAGGACCTTTAATAAGTAGAATCAGGATCAAAACCTCCAGCATACAAACGCATCCATAAATCTCCTCTTTGCTCCTCCTCCTCGGCGTCAAACCTCAGGATCCTTCTAGTGGTACATTCACTGTCCCTCCTCTTGTTTGTGCCCAAACCATCTCAGTCTGGCCCCTCTGGCTTCATCCCTCCATCCTGGAAGCTCAACATTTTAGCATTTCCGCTCTCACCTTTCCCACAACTTTCTTGTTGACTCTTTTTTTTAAAATTTTTTATCACACATCATGCCTGACACTTTTCTCCACTAGCTCCAACCTATTTGCACTACAAAATACATTAAGGTGCATGTTGCTCACAAGAAAACAACATTTGCTCAGTAGTCATTTTCACCTTCTGTGGTGCAGGATGTGGCCCTAAGAGACTCCAGCATTATCTGGAGCGCAGTATTTCCAAAGTTGAACAAGACACATTTAGATGTGTCAATATTATCTTAATCCGAATACATTACCAATATATGGGTTTAGATCAAACGTATTGCACTGGTAGTAACTGTTTCATTCATTCCAAAGACGAAAAGGAATTGGTCCTGATGAAGGTCGATGACGTTGACCCAATGAACAGCAGAGCTTTAATGTGAGTGTGGGAGCAAGTTGTGATTTTTTTTTTTTTTTTTTTAACATGCAAAGACATGCTAAGGTGATCACTTTACCTGCCATTTGAGGAAAAGTAGGCAGAAATATGAATTAGGACAAAACAAATAATTCTGAAATCCATTCAGTTCTTCAGTGCACCCCCTCTTCTGGCTTGCTGGGCAGTTCTGAGTGGAATGACCGAAGCTGGCCAACAAGCGTGTTAACCTGACCCCTGGTTCTTTAATGGCTTACAAATGTAACTTTTCATTTGCAGATTATGTCATTTGGTCTGGCGGTGAGGTCACGGAGAGACCCCGCTGTCATTTTGTTCATCTCTAAAGTGGCCCGCAGGTTGGTTTTTTTTTTTGTGGCCTCCAGAGCGAAGACACAAAGCCCCCCAATCCAATCAAATGCATCATGAAAACGAGCCCCCCCCCCCCCCAAACCCAAAATAATCAATGCGCCGCTTTGTTCTGGGCATCTGGAGACCGTCCAGAGAGCAGAACCTACGAGCAGAACTCGCACAAACACACTGCGCCGTCCAGCATTCGCAGATCCCTGTTTTGGCAGCAGGCAAGTTTAAACAGCGAGTGCCAGGGGAGGGAGGAGGAACTGGAGGAGGAGGAGGAGGAGGAAGAGGGAGGGTCAAAGAGGAAGTGAGACAGAGAAGCATGTTTGACACGGCTTTAATCCCACTGCTTTCAGTCAAGTGTTTCCAGCACAGTAATAATACAGGGCCTTAGTGGAGGAAGTGGGAAAACAAATCAAAGGATGGCGACAATCAGGGTCGCTTCTGCAATTCACACTCGAGTGTAAACACACGCATCCCTCTCTGTCTTTCTCTCTCTCTCTCTCTCTCTCACACACACACACACACAGACAGACACACACACACACACACCTGTGTACACAAATACACAGAGGAAAACATGAGGGTGATGAGGAGAAACCTATAATTGGGGCTCAAAACTTTCCAGTCAAAACAGATTTTCAGCCATCTTACAGTGATGATTGTTTTCCCTTGAACACTGTCGTAATGGCGGACATGATTTACACCTCAAGGTTACGCTTTTCCACGTGGGGCGTCGAATAACTATCACACGCGGATGAATGGCGAGAGAGGAAAAGTGAAAGGGGGGGAAAGAGGTTTTGAAGGTTTTGAGGTTTTGTTTCCGAGGTAACCGCAGCAGAGAGGGAGGACTTCTACTCAAGTCCACTATTGGTGGTTCCATCCCAGAAGACCTACAAGCTACATCTTGCACAAACCTCCATTGCTTTGTCTCCATTTCCAAATAACCAAAAAAAGGGAGGACGACATGCTTTCGTGTTTCTGCTTTTTGCATAAAATTCTGGAGGCTCTCAGCTCTTCATGTTTCGCATTGACACGTTGAAATGCCGGACGCTGAATTTTCCTTCGTCGACATCAAAAACGTGAGAATTAGATTTAACAGAATCCCAAATTAGAAAGCACTATCTTTGCCATCTGGAGATCCACCGAAACCCACATCACTCGCCGTCAGTCCCACAGATGCAGTGCAGCTGAACACACAAAGAGCTTCATCCAAGCCGAGGTGAGTCGCCGAGACTTTGTGGGAAACAAGCGGAGCATTTAGTGCTGCGCTTGAAGACACACACACACACACACACACACACACACAGCTTTTATCACACTGGGCAAATGAATTAAAGTCATATGATAAGTGATAGTGTTGCTGCAACAGTAGCCGGCAGAACTCCACTCCCACAGGAGCAGGGGCTCTGAAAGGTTAGGCCACATATAAGCGCAGACATGGCCTTAATTATGTCCTCTGCCAATTCAGATTCTTGGATGGGCGCTCGGGCAGAGCTCCACGTGTAGACGCAGCGCTGGGAAACTGAGTGCGAGGAGAATCTGGCCTGAAAGGATCCAGACCATCTCTCAAAGAGGTCATTCTCCATGGAGGGGGTCCTTCGCTCAGTGGCGATGGGTAAACGGGGCGTCGAGGAGCCCCAAAAAAGAGGGATGTTTAGTTGGTGAGGAGACCAAGTGCCAGCTCTGAAGTGTGACACTGTTTTGAGCCCCCGGGAGTTGGAGCCCCTCTGGGCCTCTGGGTGCCAGGAATGCTCTCAGCTAGGAAGTGGCGCCAGGGGAAAAAAAGATTAAACACACACACACACACACACACACACACACACACACACACACACACACACACACAGATCTGTACATCAATACTTGCCGAGGACGGCGTGTACAGTGAAGCAGCAAAAGGTTTGGTCATCACAGGAACGTCCAGAGTGAGAAATAAAGCTGCATCCCAGTCGCTGAGCCTATAGGCTAAGTAGACCCACGTAAGAAAAGCAGACAGCAAAAGTGGATGGGACGTCGTCAAAGCCAAGCCGCCAAGGTGGCAGCTCCTTTTTTTTTTCTTTATCCTCATATCAAAACAAAACAACGGAGCAGAGGAGAGCTCCTTCGAGACACCGCCGCCGACACGCTGAGGGATGAACACAAGCGGCCTCCCCGGGGGAGCAGGGTCACGCAGAGGCCGGGGTTGAGTGTCGCTAGGGGTCTGCACCCGGAGACGACAAATTAGCAGTCAGCAGGTTCGGCAAGAAGAGGACACGGCGGCATTTTTCGAACGGTGAAATATTAATGCAGCAGCTGTCAAGAGCGACGGACACGCCGCAAACAACAGGTTGTTAGGAGCGAGTGTTTGCTTTAAAGACACGTATCATGGCAGCACATGTACATCTGCGCCTCACTCCCACTGCGGACATGGGTTTGGGGTTAAGACACAGGCGGGAAGGGAGGCAGGGACACAGACACGGAGGGCAAACGGATGAGGCCGGCCTAATTGGACCACAAAAAGCCATCAAATCTCCCAGCGCACTCCCAGAAAATGTCAACAAAGTCATGGTGGATAAAGATCAGACGGGCTGTGTGACCAAATTGCTGAAGACAGAGACATCAGCCAGTGCAGCGCGACAGAGAGCCCGAGCCTCTCCGAGCAGCAGCTCATCACTTATTTATGCTCTTCCCCCGCTGCTTAATTACCTTATTGAAAATCATTTTTCAGCTTTTCTTTTCTGCACACTGAAGACAGCCGGGGGAGTGTCACTGTCCACGAAGGCGAGACGCTGCGGATGTTGTGCGACAGTGTAGTTTCACAACAGGTAAGCCGTTGAGTGTGTTGTCGATTGCCGTCAACGACTTCACCTCTGAAGCCAATTAGCATCTTTCTGTCGTCTCACCTGTAACCTGTGTTGCATTTTATATATGCATTTTGTAATTTCTGCACTTCAATTATTGTAAAGTCTGGTGAGCTGTCTGCAACCCTTTAGGACACATGGGTGTATGAACACGCTGAGAATGATTGGCCCTTAGCTTTTAGCTTCAGAGAGAACGCAACGGGCTTGTGGCAGCTAGCTACAAGCTAGCTACATGCTAGCCTCAAGCGGAACGGCATTCACTCTTTTGCCAAAGGAAGGAGTTGAGGGAATGTCCACGTCTGAAAGTTCATTTTCCAAGAACGCGCCGATGGGAAGCAGACGAGCTGTTCGATCACAGACGAAGCAATTTGTGATATGCTGTAACATCTCTGGGAGGGGTTGCGTGACAAGGTACAACACGGGGCGCGAATGCAGGACACTGCAGTGGTGGAAGTCCAACCTGAGACTGATAGCTTAACAATATTAGCTGACAGATTGGACCGGATTCAAGTGATGTTCTTGTTGGATCATAATTCCAGCAGACATGTCGAGTAAAAAGAAATGAAGTGCTCAACTGTTTAAAACATTAGTTAATCATATATGAAATTCAACTGTTCATATGCAAATATCTTGCTCTTCATTTTTCTTTAACGCAAAAGAACGCTCGTTTATACCTACAGGTATTTTATTTTCGTCTATATCTTTAGTTAATATAATTCTTGATCTTTTGCACTGTAGCTTTTTTTTGCTGCTGTAATTATGCAAATTTCCCCACCGTGGGATCAATAAAGGTCTTCTTCTTCTTCTTCTTCTTCTTCTTCAATATGTGTGAGTATAGATGAATAAAAAAACACTAGTCTAACACACAATAGCAATGCTTTTTCACACTTCACTGTCCACTGCCATGTGCAATGGACACCAAGTGTGTGTAGCAATTTGCAACCACAGAAATTGTTGGAAAGGAGCTCAGTGCTGAGTGGATCTTGAATATTAAAAACCGGGACCGTCGGACTCGGGCCGAGCTCCGTCACTCATTCAAACTGGCACAGGAAGAGGTGACCCAGGCTGCACTACAGTGTTTAACACAGAAGTGTAATTCAGGATATAAAGAACGACTGGTATTGCTGCAGGCTTGTGTAATATGAGTCCACTTGTAAAAAAAAAAAGTACCGTCATAACTTTTCAGAAACGGGAGGCCTCGCTGAGCGCACGCCTTCAAAAGGTTCTTCCAAAATGCCGACATGCTGACGTCAGCCTGCCAAATAGCTGCATAAGAAATAAAAACTGTTAACGCAGAGATAATTCATAGTTTTATTACTCGAATCACACTAACAGCAGCAACAGTGGATATATGAGGCGTTGCGCGGTTGAAATTATACAGCTTGTTCATAAAAAAAGTTGACAGTAAAAGAAGGTGATTCTAACATAGAGGCTGGACTCCACAGAGATTTAACTCATTCTCCAAATGTACAGCCTCAAACCCAAGCACATGCAGACACCTGGCAGCCAGCACTAGGAGGAGGAAGGCGGGAATCACATTGGAAACTCTTTACAAATGCAAAACACGCTCTCTCAAATAAAAATATGAAAGAGGTGCAGGGCCCAGTCAATTCAAAGGCCAGCAACACTCAAGTGTTCATCTCAAACAGTTACTAAATAATGATCTAAGACCAAACACAAACGCGTGTCGAACAAGTCTTCCTGTGTCAGTGCCCGTCCAGGACACTCTTCGCACACGCCGTCTATCGCCAGCAGGGTGAAGAGCCACTAAACGAGAGCTCTCCGAAAAGCAGCCATCCATGCACACGCCTGAGTGAGCAGAGCAGGAGAAAACCCGGAGAGACCCGCGCTCCCCGAGAGGAAGCTGTGTGTTTCGCCCAGGAAGTGCGTCCCGTCGAGGGAAACCGCCGGCGACAGAGAGCAGCGAGGGTCCAAACGCGGCCCGTCCTCCTCGTTTGGGCGCCGCGGCGCGCGCGCGCTTGGCACATCAAACGGCGCCGCTCGGAAGATCAACAGGGAAGGATCATGAATTAGAGATCACTCTGGAGGTTCCGCGCAGTTCACGGCTCGCACGGTTTTCGGACACAGCCAGATACTTGGGGAAGCTGGCTCTTGATTTGCAGTAAATAAGCACGTAGCCCGGCTGACTAGTCTAGAATATTCTGTTAGATGAACTGCTGAGCGAGTTTGCGCATCGCAAACAGAACTCGTTTGGTAAATAGGAATAAACACACAAACGGAATCACCCTGAAATGACCCGGGCTTTCAGGAAGGCGATGCCTGAGAAACAGCACGAGGGTCAAAACTTTACGGTCGAGGCCACAAACACGCGGCACTCAGGTAATAGCGTGAACATAAACTTTAAAGAGGAGCAGTGTAAAACCCGCCATAAAAAGAAGCTTCTTCACGGTAAGTAGCATACTGTTAAATTGGAAATGAACCAAACGCGTGCCACCCTGAGTGCAGGAGTGAGCAGGTATAGAAGATGGGTGGGCGGAAGTGCAGGCGTTTCATTTCTCTCCTAAAAGGCAGATGGGGGTGAAGATTTTCTTTTGAGTGAATATGAACATCGGCTGTTTTTTTTCTCCTTTGTATTTTATTCATAATACAGACGAAAGGGCACTAAAATTATTAGACTATTTTCTCAAATCCACAAAATGATTTTTTTTACACTCAACTTAAAAGAAGTTTCATGAAGGTGCAGTTGACTGCATCTCCCAAATTATAAGGTGAGATAAAACATTCTGGTTCATCCTGTTCTTTCTTTTATGATCGTGAAAAAAAAAAAAGTCCTTTTGTAGCTGCTCCTCCTAAAAATAGACAAGTTGACACTAACAGTGATTATGGGAGGCAGGTGAAAAAACACAGTCTGAATTGGGCTGGGAAACACACTGTCAGTGTTGCACCTGCCAAAAAAGACTGTGTTCATTATCAAAGAAAAGAGTAGCCCACGTTTCAGCGTTGTTTTGTGGCTGCGCTCTGAATTACGATACATTTTTTATTTCATAACGCTTCAGATTCAAGTATTGGTGTTGCCTATCAGCAACATCACCACTGATTTACACCGGTATCAAAACAGCAAGGGGGGAAAAAAAAAGAAAAACCCACAAATCTCGTTCCATTCAATAACCGTGACCTGAGCGTGCGGTTCCCATGTGCCCAACAGCCAGACGCTTTTCACTTAATTATAATTAAATACCCTGTTCTGGGAATGGCCTTCAATCAAGTACAAGCACCGTGCGTGTGACCTTGGCTCATTTATGACTCCTTCTTCTCCTTCTCCTCTCCCACCTCGGCGCAGACCTGCTGCGCTGTGCTTGCCTGACATGTTGACAGCTGGTCTTAGACTGAACCTTACAGGTGCTGTGAGCCCTCGTCGCGGCACCCCACTGTAAATCTGTATTACAGAGGACAGCTGCAGCGCCGCCTACTTGAAACGACAGGGCGTTTGGTGTTTCTTTTTCCTGCTAATCTTAGAGAGGGATGTTTGTTCGTTCACTCATTCATTTTCTATAGCGGCTCCAGGTCCAGATATGTTTGGACCTGAGGATCAGGCAGCAGGAGACCAAGTCAGGACTGCAGTCAGCATGATGAGGATTAAGAGTAGAGAAAATAATCAGCCGTGAACACACGAGGGTCCAGTACAGGGAGGAGGGGGAGCTTCTCATGATCTCAAAGCTCTGCGCCACGGCGGTGTTTAAAATTCTACAATATCTCTCGGCCCGGGCAGATCAGATTCTCTTTCATTAAAACTTTGTGCATTCTGTTTGGTGTGGATTTCATTCGAAAATGTGGAATGTTGAGTCCCGCACGACCAAGGCGGAAGGCGGTAAAAATGCGGCTGTGGAGCGTCCGTCTTAAATTAACCACGGCTGAAAAGTGAGACCCACTCGACTGCGGGATGAATGGGGGGGCTGAGGCCTCGATGGGGGCGGCTGCCAGGTTCTTTTCTTTTTTTTTTTTTAATCGAGAAACCCATCGACATTTTTCCCTTTTCCTGACCTCCTGCAGCCAGAGCGACAACAGCCACCAATAAACTCTTGGTCGGCCAAGTTAAAGGGCCAGTAACGATGAAAATCTCTGTCGTTTCAACAAACTGCAACAAATCAGAACTGAGAAATCTTTATGTAAGAATACGAATAAGTGGAACACTCCATAAGGTAGATCAAAGTTGCCTACAGTCGCCCAAAAATACAATAAGTTATTATAAGTGTAAAATGTATACGAAGAGTATATAAGAACAAAGAAAGACTGATCTGATTATTTTGTGCTTAACGAAAAGAAAGGTATGGATTCAGTCTAAAAATGTCAAATGTCACACTTAGCTTATAAAATAGAAAGAAGAAAAATTGAACTTTTAGCATTTTATTCAGCAAATAATTACACTGCTGTTAACAAACTAACTCAAATCGGCAAGCACTGTTTTAATTATGTAGTAATAGAAACCAAAAGGTTTTTGTGGAAAAACGAGGAAAGGGAGATTTAAAGCAACCCACAAACCTCATCTGATTAAAAAAAAAAAAAAAAAATCTTATTTACGCTAAGAAACACTACTGTGCACAGAGGGGGCGCAGTGTGTGGTTCCTCCACCATGAAAAAAGCTCCTCGCCACAAACCAGGTGAAGAACTGCGCCCCTGGTGCCATTAGCGGTGATGGAGGAGGAGAAGGAAGAGAATAGTGGAAGAGGAGCGCAGTATTCAACATGTGAACGCCAGCAGCTCCTGTGCAGGAAGAGAGAAGCTGCTCGTGCTCTCGGAGGAGCGAACGGACAGCATGCTCTCACTCCTACGCAGCAGATTCGCTTCGAGCGACGCCGCGGCCTGACACGTCGAGCGCAGACACAAATGACACCCGACGGGATGAAATGACGGCAACCCACGGCGGCGTGCGAGATGCGTTGTCTGTTTATGTTTTTACTCAAGTCCTTTTTTCTTTTTTTAAAAAAAACAACATTTTTTTTTTTTGGTCAGAGCAGGAAAACAAACGTGGTGTTTGAACAAACATATCCGACGTTGTGTTTGCGAATGACAATAACAGCTTCCGGAGAGGGATTGAGCATAATTAGGCGGAGAAAGATCAGCAGGAATGAGGTACGGCGCTCAAACACCTCATTCCGCCGGCGCCCAGGAAGTCAATAAGAGAAAAAAGTGCCGGTGTGGCTCGATGTCAGCCGGGGGGGATTTCTGCACTGAAAAGTCGGGAGAGAAGCGATAATCCCTTTAGCTGATTTCTCCATTCAGGGAGGAGGGCCTGGCGGCTGAGACCTCATCCTTCCCTGTTTGCCGAGTCTGCCTCAGCATCACCTACTGACACCGCTCGCCTCGCTGTGGAAACCCGCGAGGGAGGGAGGCATTCCACGGATTCTTCCTACGTACAGCCGGGGCGGCTTTGGAGCGGCAGATAAAGGATCTCAACTCTTTCAATCGGAGCATTTGCATATCAAAGAGGAATGTGCTGTCAGCGCAGAAGTAAAGCGACATTAGCATGCCGGGGATGCGATCCGGGCAAGGCTTTTAGTCAAACATTCCAATTGCTGTTTGATAGATATTGAATACGCAGCATCGGGATGCACAAAAGGGACTTTGTGGCACGTTCAGAGCTACATCTCAGGTTCTGTTTCGCCGCTTAGAAAAGCACTTTGCCAAGAAATTATGGAGACAGACAAGGACAGCTAATGAGGGATCATTCACTTCAAGCACTTTATGGAGTCACTCTACTTCACCTAGACGGCAGATACTGCTTCCATCTACACAGCAGATGGATTTCTAATCGTTCGCTGTGACTGTTTTAAAAATAGGTCCAGTCAAGAATAAAAAAAAAAAAAAAATGTAAAAAAAAATGTAAAAAAAATGCAATGAATAAACCTAGGAGGTGATTGGATGAACCATCTGTTTGTTACAATCACCACTGGACACGCATCACCACTTTCTGCCAAGGCCAGTCAGTCTCCAGTCTCTGTGTGTTCTTCAGGTGAGAAAACATGATCCAGTTCTGATGAAACCGCCACTGCTCAGCAACCACACAAATCACTCAAGCCTTCAGTGCGTGTGTGTGTGAGTGTGTGTGTGTGTGTGTGTGTGTGTGTGTGTGTGTGTGTGTTCTTTAACGGCCGCTCTCAGCAGTCACCTCCTGCTTATGACACGGATTAGCTGTGGAACCTTAAACAGATTAAGCAACAAAATTTGATTAAGATTTGGGATCATTTCTTGCCTACATGCATCCATGTGGACAGCCACTGTCCTTCGCTCAGTGACCCCCATCATGAAATTGCCATCTGCTTTAGTAGCTTACACCCCCCCGCCTCCCTCTTCCCCCTTCTTGCTCCCACCTCCTCACCCCGGACTCCCAATCGACGGTACAAATAAATTAGACAATGACAAAACAACTTCTGGACACCCAGGATCAGCACCTCCACCAGTCAGTCACACCTCTCACCCACAGCTTGGTGTTGATGGTCTGAATTCAGTGTGAAGGCACACGAAAGCAGGTCACTGTGAAATCTTAAGCTTGGTTCAATATAAATGAGAGCAATGAAGCGTAAAGGTAACGGCCTGTTGATCGGACGTCACGGGAACCGTGCTAGAAGCGATGTGTACTTGCAGGGCCTGTGATGTTCCAGTGGGAGGTGGGGATTATTTTTATTTTTAACCAGAAAACACTTTGTGCATGTCAGGAACTCCTCTTGTGTTTTAATCATCTTTATCTCAGCAGACGACAGGCCGGATGTTCCTGATTACTGTTCAGTAAACAGGATGAACATGATTTTAATGTAACCATCACTTAGCCGTGTGATTATTCCATAGAAGTAATCCAACTACAGATTACTGGTTTTTAAAAGTAATCTAATTACTTCTTGAACTACTTTGTTTCATAAGTAATCAATTACTAATTGCTAATTACTTTAGTTAAAAAAGATGAAGTGACAGTGCACATAACGTACAATGAACCGCAATATTCTCTGGTTTAGACGAGATGAACTCAAAATAATGTTTGTATTTCCAGCTACGTTGCGTGGACGGCTGCATCATCAATCTGCAACATCGTTGTTTTTGGTTGTTTTCCTCAATTTCAGACATTTTGTGAATAATAAGACATTTTTAGCTTGCAAAATATTTCAGAACAGTAATGGAATCGCTACTTGACCAAGTAATTATCATGTAATTACCAGTTTTGCCACAGTAATCCTGCTACATTACTCCATTACTAAAAAAGTAGTTTAACTACAGTAGTGGATTGGTTAGTAATAGATTACTCGCCAACACTGTCACTGTCCAAGTCTGCATTTGTGCTGGTCTGGACTGTAGACAAAGATGAGTATTTTTTTTACATCATTTCAGTCAAATGCAACAGCTCTCTTTTATGTTATATCTCAGGTATATTAGGCGACTAAACACCAAGATTTGTTTTAATTTTGAGTTGTTGAGTAGGACCAGTTGAACAGCGTTTTTGTATAAACTTGGCACAAGCGCCACTTGGGGGTTTGTGTAGCGCAGTTCTATCAAACATGCTTAGTCAGACGGACTGAGAAGAGGAGTCCAGGACTGGACAGTGGAAAGGATTATTCATGGATGAGTAACAACAGGCTGGTGAGGTAACACCAAACAAGTGGACACAAAGGCAGAAGGTTGTGGCTGGAGGGAGGTAGGGGGGGGGGGGTGTTACCCAGACACAGCCAAGTCCCCATTGTCTGCTGGGACGGCCAGGACAATGCAGGACAACGCTGAGATATATGCAAGCAGCGCAAGGTCTCACCCCAGCGATGCGCCGGCCCTAATCCCCAAACACCACTTCCCCTCCTTTTACACACGGATGATGTCACCTCCCCCCCCCCCCCCCCCCCCGCCCCACTCGGCCCACCGTAGCTCATCCAGACCTTCCACGTAACCAAGCGTGGAAGAGCCGAGGCCCTCAGGAAGGTGTTCCGCTCTCGGGTTCAAAACAAGGAGGCGGCAAGAAACCGGATACTGGCCCGAGCGCATCTGTGTCACGAACCAAAGCGATGCCGTGCCGGCGCTGCGGGCGCTTTCGAGCTCTCAGAAATCAAGAGTGTTCACAGAGCCGCCGTCAGGTGTCGACTGAAGTCCTGTGAACGTGAGTGAAAGCGGCGTGCGGGACAGGCCGCTGCGTCCGCGCGGCTCTTTTCCAGAAGGTCCAGAGGAGGCCTCGCATGCTAGCACTGCCAGGAGGGAGGGCAGAGAGGGGCTGGGAGGAGGGGGGGGGGGGGGGGACATTTTACTCTTTAGAATTTTATAGGCCTTCCCTCCCCCCGATCTCCCCTCCACAAAAGAGAACTTACCCCTTGTCCCCACCCACAAGGAATTTCTCAGGCATTGCTGGGCTCACCATGACAACTGCGTGCTTAACAAAGCATTTCTCTTAGGCATTCTTCCTTTCACAGGGGAGGGGAGGGTTGGGGGGGGGGGCAACAGTCAAAGGAGGGGGAGACATCGTGGGGGGGGTACGTGTGCGTGTGGAGGGAAAAGTTAGGGTGAAGGAGCTTGAAGCGATGGGGAGAGAGCAGGAGAGAGCGGGAGGTTACGGGGGTGGGGGCGGGGGAGGCAGATAGGGGGGAAAATGGGCAGCGGTGACAGGCAAACAAAAAGAGGGAAGAGAAACAGGATCAAGGTGATAGGTGACGCCCGAGGAAGAAAAGGGAAACAGCGCGACAAACATTCCACGCAGGCCTGCGAGTGTGACTAATGCCGGTCCGCAGAGTCACAAAGGCGGGGACGGGGCGCGAGCTAACAGGCGACTCCGGTTGACCGGCGTTCGCCGTCAACTTCCCGCTCCGGCGAATCAAACTCGCGGCAAACAGAAATCCATGGACCGTGACCAGTGCCGGAAAGTGCACGAGAAGTAATAACACGACAGGACAGACTGAGCAGTCCAGCTGCTGGCTGGAGGCCACACACAAACAGAAAATATATATGGGATCGTGGCAGCCCAATGGGCTAGAGTTACAGGCCTTAATAGAAGTCAATGAAATTACGCTGGCTGTGAAAGTCCTGGCTCGTACAGTAATCCGAATCTCCCATTAACATTCCAGTGATGTATAATATTTTCAGACAGGGGTTGTATGAGGAGGACCGGTGGCCATGACGCTGTCACATTCGATCACAGACTGCTGTCTTTAAAGTAAAAAAAAAAACAAAAAACATCAAAACAAAACAACCCAAAAACCTGCAATCATATGCACTGAGCGATGGAAAGTTCCACGCCCACAGGTTTGACAGTTAAGTGCTTTATCCTTGAACGCCACTTCAGACTCACTCCAGAACCTTAAAAGGCTGGAGAGGAAAAAATATCCCCTCACCGCCATGCAATTTGTGCATCTGTACAACCTGCAGAGTGATGTGAGCTGAATCGAGCCGCCATCATTAGTTTGGGAGGCGAGTTAGTTAAATCTCACCATTGACTTTTGCAAAGTGTGCACAGTGGGGGGGGGTCGGCGGAGTTGATGCCGGCTTGGGCTTGCGACTTGATTTAAACAAGGACAATGTGTCCTGTAGGCGTGGTTGCAATCATGCATATTGTATATCTTCCATGCGGCAGGGTTCAAATTTCATCAGGTTCCTCCGACTGAGGCCTTTCATGGAGCCGTAAATGTGCAGGAACGGATGCATTAGCGTCACCGTGACAGAGGCGAGTGAGACACAACAAATCTGCCTCATATTTAAACAACCGAGCATAATAACATGTTGGGAAATGAGGGATAATAGAGGATTAGTTGTGCCTACTATAGGGAAATTATAAGGCTTTTCAAAATGAAAGAAGCGCGAAAATACAAACGCCAATTAATGCAGGCTCACGCTTGCCTGGGAAGCATATATCCCATCTAACAATGTCAACAGAGGTCCGACGGATCCCAGGATCCAGATGCAGCAAATCTAATCCTGCAGACGGCAACCAGCCACTTGCCCGGCAACGTGACCAAAATTCTCTCAATCGGTGACATATGAAAAATAGTCGTTGTCAAGAAGAGCAATTGGCGCGACACATCAACAGAATCGGACTCGATTTCAGACAAATCACAGGAACTTCATCCTCTTCCGTCATGTTCAGTTTCAGGGCAGAAAAAAAAAACTGCAAAGCGCTGCTGTAAACCTAAAACCATTACGGTAATTTGACGGTTACCTTCGCTAATTTATGCCGCCACACACACAAGACAAAGCAGGATCATCCCATTATGTGCTTCTCCGATGCTAACGGTTTTTGCATGACAGGAGGGACAATGTGAGAAGCAACGTTGTCTTTTTACCGAGGGACATGCATTACAGAAAAAAAAGTCTTTACAAGAAGCAAGGATACAGGGATTTGTAGGTAGTGAAAAGTTGTGGACACAAAGCATCTGCAAAACCAACGAAATGTGGATTTTGAGCCTTACTTAACTTAATTAAACCATGCATTTATATTACCCCGCTCTTCCCTCAAGAGAGTACTAAAGAGCACAAACGGTTGATGTGAATAGACACACATTCTCAAAACATAATTTTTGAGGCCCCATTTACACCAAGATGGGTTTCTCTGAAAACGCAGAAATATTTAGTCGGTTCGGCCTTGTGTTTACACGAAGGCAGCTTTTTCACTGAAACCTCACACGCCGAAACTGTACATTTTCGAAAACGCTCCTCAGGCTGGATATGTTTGAAAACGCCGCCTTGCCCCATTTTTGGGGGGGAAACGCTGATGTCACAGATGTCAATTCAATTTGCAAACCTCCTATTTTATCTTTTACTGATTTTCTTTCAGGTAAGCAGACTAGGATATCGAGACAGGAAACCTAAATGAAAAAAATGTTAGCAAACTTTTACTGGCACAACTCCAAGCCAATCTTAACATGGACCTTTTAAGGCTTTGTGTTCTAAAGCAATTCGAAGCAGAAGTTCAACTCTGTCTTTATCCACACCGTCTTTTCACGAGCGACCTTTCTTTCTGTTCTCAGTGGCGCAAATGTTGTTAGCGAGCTACTGTTTCTTTAAACAATAGCGCTTTGGGGGGAAGGTGCTGGGAAAGCGCTATATAAGTGCAGTCCGTTTACCATTGAAACACGGTGTGTAAGCAGACTGTGTTTAAATAGTAACCACGGTCTTCTTCTTCCACCTTCACGGAGTTAACTTGCGGTGCCACATCAGGCCTGGCATAGGTACTACATAGTTTTCAGTTGCTTCCTGCGTCTCCGAGTAAACAGGATTTTTTTTTTAAACGGCTTTGGGTAAACGCATTTTTTTGGAGAGTATTTTTCGAAAATGTGCGGTTTAAAAAAATGTCTCCCTCTAAACGGCGCCTGAGAGTGGTTTGACACTTAAAAAAAAATATATATATATATATACTATTTTTTTTTAAATTCAGTCTTTAAAATTATTAGAATAATCTGTGTATCATTTGAGTAAAAGATACTACAAAGGGAAATAAAGTGGAGCCAGTGAACCACATTAGGACCGTTACATGCAGTGCCGTGCTCAGAAACAATGTTAATCACAGTCCAGCCAGATACAAAAGAGCCCATCAAAAATCGTCCATCATAGGGGGCCTCTTTAAAGGCAGCATAAGGAGAAAGATAATGGGAAGACTTGGGAGGTCCCTGGAGGGAGAAGCCTTTGAAAATTGGGGTCAGCATCATCAGTAGGAGGAGCTCATCTTCTGACCAAATCTCCTCCTCAAGCAGCCTTTTTTTTATCATGACTTTTCACTGCCCAGTTACAATGCGACTGTGTTTTCCCACATATTTCCTGCTAAGAAAACAACGACTGAACCTTCCACAGCCTTTTCCGCCTCCTCCTGTCTCCTGCAGGGGTGCTGACACATAAACCCCAGCAGGTGTGAGACGCGCTGGGCAGACAAAGTCTCTAATTGGTCCTTGGTGGAGTCACAGCTGTTGCCCTGAACCACAAACTAGTATGAGCTCTCTGGCCTGCTCCTCAATTGATGGCTCACTATTGTTCTCCAGAGAGGCAAAAGCTCAGCTACAATCAATTTTAACAACTAGCCACTCTGGGAACGCAGTACCTACGAATCAGTTTCCAACTCAGCAGCAGATATTGAAGCACTTACAGCCGTCACTCACTGGACTGACATCACCATTGCACCATTCGGTCAAATAAGAAAAAAAGAAACCTCAAGGTTATCCCTCACATTTAATCCTTGGTGTTCCTGTTAATTATTAGATTCAGATCTTAGCTCCATTTTCCAATCTATGAAAACATGTCCTGGATCAGCTTCCTCCCCTTTTCTTTCAGGCTGTGCCAAGGTCAAAGTGAAGGAGGATTTACAGCAGATCGCACTGCTTCAAATAAGAGCGGAACAACAATACTCTCCGACTGCATGTTAGTGCAGCAAAAAAAAAAAAAAATCATAATGAAAAAAGCAAGAGCATGAATGACAGATTTGTGTCTCTGCCCACTAAGCCAAGAAAATGCTTTGCATGTCTAACAACTTATTCAGTCTGTAGCTCCAATATCATAGGAGCATCATTAGTGTCAAATACTCTTCCACTGCCAGCTTTTAAATTCTGCTTATTCAAAACACTACAAAGGTAAAATAGTGCAAATAATAATATTGTCTGTAGATTTAGACCATAATAGACCTGAATTTCTTCTTTCGCTGTATGGTGGGCAATTATTGGTATAATCACACTGCCCAGTGGAGTGTGGATCCCACACATTGCAGACATGCTCAGGCAAACAGCTATTTAGGCCTCAACAACAGACAGAGCTAAACCAGGCTTCTACAAACAAAGAAGTTCATTCAAGGGCCGAATTAATACACAACTTCACTTCACCCAGACAACACAAGCCGAATCACAGAATATAAACACCTTCTCTTTGATTTGGTAATCAGTCCAGTTTTGCAGCAGAGCGGCTTACACCAATCCTGCCGTCAGAAATAATAATCCTTCTTCATGAATAATTCCATTAAGAATAAATCTGTCTCGAACACTGAGGACAGGAAAGACATACTTAAGTCATCATCTCTTCATTATCTGGTGAAGTGAAGCGAGAATGTATGAGTGAGGAAACAAGATATGCTCATGGAAACAGAGTAGACGCACACCACCTCAGTGAGGCTATAATCTCTCACTGGGTGGAATCTGCGTTTACCAAAAGGGAACCAAAAGTCTCACCTGTCACAGTTATCGTCATGGAGGCCTCCAGGGGCCGGTTGTTATCCAGGGCCTGGCTCAGCTGGATCTCTCCCGTGCTTTGGTTGAGGAGGACTAGGTTCAGCTCATTGCCCACCTCAAACTTGTAATGGAGCTGATCAGAGACGTCGGGATCGAATGCAGGAATCCTTCCAATGACTCCAGTTGGAAAACTGCTGGATTTATCAGTCACGTAGTTGTTGAAGATGATCTGGAAGTTTTTGAGAATAGGCGCATTGTCGTTCTTGTCCACAAGTTTGATGTGGACTGTCGCGCGGCTAACCAGAGGGGCAGACGTGGCCTGGACCACAATGATATACTCCGATCTTGTCTCATAGTCCAGGTCTATGAGTGCAGTCAGTTCGCCAGAGAAGATGTCCAGCTGGAACACTTCCGGGATGTTTCCTTCCACAATCTGGTACATAATCTGTGCATTGCTGCCTTCGTCTGGATCAGTGGCTGAAATGTGTGCCACCACCAGGCCTATGGGGCTGTTTTCGCTGACCATGATGTCAAACTCGTCTTTTTC
Source organism: Nelusetta ayraudi (assembly GCF_046127955.1). Lineage (NCBI taxonomy): Eukaryota > Metazoa > Chordata > Actinopteri > Tetraodontiformes > Monacanthidae > Nelusetta > Nelusetta ayraudi. The sequence continues at coordinate 2,738,794 of NW_027466100.1, read as the reverse complement.
AAAAACAGGCGGGTTGTCGTTCACATCTAGGATGGTTACATGGATGTTCACTGCCGTTTTCAGAGCAGGAACACCTTTGTCTACAGCGAACGCCTGCAGGCTGTAAACGGGAACATTTTCCCTGTCTAGTCTGCGGAGAGTGCGAACAATGCCTGAGGTGGATTCAATTATAAAATCTCCATCGCCGTCCTCCCCACCGTGGAAGGTGTAGAAGACTCTGCCATTGAGCCCAGAGTCTCTATCTACAGCTGAGACCTGGACCACACTGGTGAACACCGGTACATCCTCCATAATAGAGCCGACATAGTGGTCCCTGACGAAGCGGGGGGAGTTGTCGTTGACGTCATTCACGAGTATTTCCAGGTAGGTTGTGTCAGACTTCTGTGGGATGCCATTGTCGCGGGCCGTGATGGCCAATGTATACGACACCTGGTCCTCATAGTCCAGCTCCATCTGTGTGGTGACGGCTCCTGTGTCTGGGTCGATATCAAACTGAGGGATGCTGTCGTCCATGAAGTAGCTGATGCGTGCGTTCTCACCTGTGTCTTCATCTGTGGCACTTATCAACACGACGGTGGTGCCCACGGGCCTGTCCTCGTTTATGTTGACGGTGTAATGTGAGCTCTGGAAGACAGGCCGGTGTGTGTTCGCATCTGTGACGTTGACAAACACTTTGGCCGTGTCAAAGAGCGTGCCGTCGCTTGCAGTGACCGTCAGGACATATTGGCGTTCTAGTTTGTAGTCTAATGGCAGCGCCAGCGTAATGAGGCCCCCGCCACTTTGACTAGTAATGGCAAATCTATTGCGAGTGTTTCCGCTGGATATCTGGTAAGTCACCACGCTGTTGATGTCCTGATCCACAGCCGACACAGTCACCACACTGGTCCCAACCACCGCATCCTCATTCAGCCGCATGTAATAAGCCTTCTGAGTGAACTCTGGGTTGTTGTCGTTGACATCGAGGACAGTCATGCTGATGCTGGCCGATGAGGACATGACAGGGTAGCCATGATCCCGTGCCTCTACCCCAAAGTTGTAAAAATCTACACTCTCCCTGTCCAGCTCAGCTGCCACCACAATCCACCCTGTGCTGTTGTTAATGCTAAAGGGGAAATTTGGTGTGGTTTCAGTAAGGCGATACTCCAGTCTGGAGTTGTCTCCAGAGTCTGCATCTACTGCTTGAATGTGGATGATGGAGTAGCCCAGAGGCACGTTCTCCAGGACAGTGGCCTGGAAAGGTGTGCTGACAAAAATGGGAGCATTGTCGTTAATGTCCAGCACCTGCACCGTCACCAGGCCACTGATGTTGGATAGCGGAGGTCGACCCCCGTCCTGAGCTCGAATTCTGAGAGTGTATTCTTTGTTTGTCTCATAATCCAGCTGACTAACCAAGTCCATATTTCCTGTCTGGGCATCAATGTAAAACTGTCCCCTGGTGTTTCCGCTCATGATGCTAAAGTGCACAACAGCGTTGCTCCCCCTGTCTTCGTCCGTAGCGGTCACCTGCAGGATCTCTGTGTTTGGGGCCATGTCCTCTGGGACCTGAACCACATAGCGCTTCTCGCTGAACTGAGGAGCATTATCATTGTCATCCTCAACCACAATGTGAACCGTAGCGGTGGCACTGCGGGGTGCAGGGTCACGACCTTGGTCATTGGCCTCCACTAATAAAATGTACGCTTCCACCTCCTCTCTGTCCACGAGGCCTTTGGTGCGGATGACACCTGAACGTGAATCAATCTCAAACACATCACTGGAGCCGTTACTGTTAATCATGCGGTACAAGATATTACCATTAACAGGTGCATCCCCATCTGTGGCCCTTACAGTTAACACTTCATAGCCTATTTCTAGATTCTCCCTAATGTTCTCCTTATAATCCTGCTGCTCAAAGACAGGATTGTGATCATTAGTGTCTCTGACTGTGATGGTGAGGGTGGCCATGGCTGTACGCCGAGGCTTGCCGTGGTCCACCGCAGTCACTCTGAACACATGAGTGTCTTTTGTCTCCCTGTCCAGCACCACTACAGTAGACACAGCACCGCTAGTTGGATCCACAGCAAAGAGGTTGTTTGAGCGACTGTCAAAAAGAGCCTCTATGAAATACTCCAGCCTGCCTGCCTCCCCCTCATCCACATCCACTGCTTTCAAAACAACAACAGGAGTCCCAGCTGCTTTATTTTCTGCCACAGACACTTGGTACATAGGGGGTTGAAACTGAGGGCTGCTGTTGGTGCTCCTCCTCCTCCTGCTGCTGCCGCTCACAATCCCCGAATCAGACCGAGCTGCCTTCTCCAACAACTTCTCCAAGTTCCCCTGTCTGAATGGGCCCTTACCCAAGCGCCAGTGGACGTGGATGAGCTCGACTTTAGCGACTTTAGCGCTCTGTCCATTTCCTGCCAGGACTTCACAGTGCAGATCGAACTCCAGGAGTTTATCTTGCCTCCAGCAAAGCGCCTCTGACACAAACAGGTCCCCATCTGACACATAAAAGTTACGGCTGTTGGTCACTTTGCAGCCAACTGCGTCTCCTTGCAGTAGACTCTCCACTGAAAATAAGGCAGAACCCGCTCTGTGGCACTCTGAGCGGCGCGGGCTGCGGCCACTAAACAAGCTGAGAACCTCCATGTCCCACTGAGGTTTCCTTTTAGGTTTGTTTGAACAGTTCCTACCGTGGACGTGTACCTCATACTGACTGGTGATGAGGTGAGTGAAGCCGGACTCAGAGCAGTCGGCGACCGTGTACAAGGTGAAGGGGTTGGAGCGCAGCAGGGGGCACCTTATAGGGTCCGAAACCGACACAATGCCGGCCGCCGCGTCGGTCTCCAGGAACCGCTGAGTGAACCTCGGAGCCAGAACCTGATCCAAAGTGCACCGCGCGCTCCGCTCCACAGCGGCCACCACTGCACGCGTCCCCGCGTCATTGTCACTGATGTGAACGGTGAAACAGCCGGCCAGGGAAGCCAGCTCGCACCAGCAAAAAAACAAGAGCAAGTCCCGCTCGGCGAAGCGCATCGCTCCTCACGTTTGTGTCCAGTTGAGGAAGGTCTCCCCCGGGCGAGATTCTCGGCGGTTCCTTATTCCCTTAAACTTTCCGCCGACGAGTTTCCCTCAGTGGCGCCGCAGCCATGCTCTCACACTTTCCTCCGATTCGTCCAGCAGATTTTTTTTTTTTTCAAGAGGATAAATCCGCTGTAACCTTGGTCGGAGAGGGTTCCTTGAACAGCAGCGGCGGCGGCACTACCTCCGTTACGTCCGCGCAACTTCGCTTGAATGGGAAAAAAATGGCTCCTGCTCTCCCATGCGCCTTCAGGGTCCTCATTATCATAAACCTGAGTCTCTCTCTCTCTCTCTCTCTCTCTCTCTCTCTCTGTGTGTGTGTGTGTGCGAGCGCGCGCCCTCTCTCGTGTCTCTTTCTCTCTCACACACACGTAGCTAGCTAGATAGAGAACTTGAGTTAACTTCCTTAAAAGTTAAAGATCTCGACTGCACAGGTGCAGCAGCATCTTTGCTGCCAATTTACGAAGTTCTTCGAACCGCACCGAGAAAGGGGTGTGTGGGAGTTCTTGAGAGGTTACTAATTTGTAACACAACATTTTTCCTTTGTTTATTTTACTAATTCACCTGTAGAAAGTCATTGGCTTGGCCAAACAGCGTCACATCTGAGTGTTTAGGTTGTTCATTTGCAGGCTGCACTTGTCGGGAACCTGCTGTGGAGCGAAGCGGTTTGAGTCCGAAACACTGCCAATGTACTGAATGACAGCGCCATCTAGTGGACAAATGTGAACAAACCAACAACTTGTGCTAGGGTTTGGAGTTGTTGCGTCAGTGAGTGTTTCGTATGAGTCAAATGTAATTACAAAGTTGCTGTGAGTAAAATGTTATGCTACTTTCGGGTAATTGTTTTGTTTTTTTAAACGTTAGAGTCAATGAATTGAAGCCAATAGCTTGATCAGGAACATAACGGAACACTATACAAACATTATACTGAACATTATCTCAAAATAGATCAGTCTGGAAAGGAAGATATTTTTTTTCTTTGCAGTTAGTCAATCATCCGGGCTTTTTTGTGTCGAAATAAGAATCTTCCAGTCATTTTCTACCTCTAAAAAACAAAACACAAAAACATTCTGAATATACTCAGATACCTGAAAGAGTGATTGCAAAACAATACCTCAAATAACCGACTAAGCACTTACAAAATTTGTGTCATTCATTTTCTAAATCTGCCGCTCCTGAACATAGGGTTCAGGGAGGTACTGGAGCCCATCCCAGCTATCTTTGGGCAAAGGCAGTACATATCCTGGACAAGTCACCAGTCCGTGTTTACAAAGTTTTACGGACATTTTTTCCCCAACTTGTGCCCTTTGAATGCATTGTAAATGGAAATTGCTGGAAACAAGATGCAATCGTCGTTTTTGTTTTTTTCCAGTGCAATAAATGTATACCTCTCTTCATCTTGCAATTTAATCTCCATCAATGGATTATTGAAAACAAAACCCAAGAGTAGCTTTTTACTGTTTTTATTGTTGCTGGAGGCTCTAATACAATATGAATCATAAGCTTTACAAAAAAAACAAAACGAAAAACGAAAGTACAACAAAAGATTCCCCTCCAAAATTAAACCAGTCAAAGGTTTCCACTGAGACACAAAGACAAAAACTGTAACCTCCAACAAAGACAGAGGAGGTGGACAGAGAGAAGGAAGCAGAAGAGAGTGGGGGAAGTAAACCGTCACGTTATACACAGTGGTAGGGGTTGATGATGTGATTATAACAGTCCTTCCCCATGTTTGATAAGTCTACGTGTGCAGCCCTATTCTCCCACAGAGGCCCACATGCATGCAGACAGTATGGAATAAATAGCAGAAACCCTCCGACACACAGCTGATGTCATTCTCCTTTACGCCACCCAGAATAATGACAGGTAAATATGGACATTAATCATTTCATACAAATATATGATGGGAAAGTAGTAGACGAAAATAGGTGCGGGAAAAAAGATTCATGTCCATGACGGTGACAAAAATCGCCTAACGCTTCCTCACCGCAGAGGAAGGATGGGGCCGGGAACGCTCGTTTTAGACGTCCGAAGACGAGCCAGTTGTTAAACCCTCACACTGAAAGATTATCAGTAACCATTGTAATACTAGCGTAATATATATATTACATGGGTGGGGAGGGAGGGAGCGGGCTGAACAGAGGGAGCATGTGTGAATGGCTTCATGGTAGATGAGATGCGTTGTGAAAACAAAAAGACATAACAGAAAACAAAACAAGAACAAAACAAAAAAAAGCAAAGCAGTGTCTCCTTTTTTATTATTATTGTTTTTTTTCCCCAACAATCAAACGAGAGTGCAGCACTGAAACATGGCATGGAGGGAGAGACGGAGAGAAACGGAAAACGATGGCAGAGATGAGGCGACAGAGAGTGAGAGGGAGAGAAGATAAAAACCAACAGCAGCTTCTCTAGCTACTCTGCTTCAATTTGATCGCGGACATCAGGTCTTTCCTCAGAGATTCCTGCATAAACTGGTCGGACAGCAAATTAACGCTCCTGTGGGGGTGGAAGCACAGGGAGACGGGACAGACAGTCAGTGGTTTGCGAGGAAAACCTAAGAATGGAGAAAGACGCCCCGGGGGAAACGGGAACGCACCCTCTGAAAATGAGAAGCTATTAAAGGGATTAGTCACATGATGTTCACAGCTCAATGTTTCTGGTCAGTGAGGAGAAGATGCTGAAACAAGGTGTGTTATCACACACACACACACACACACACACACACACACACACACACACACACACACACACACACACACACACACCACACACACACACACACACACACACACACACACACACACACACCTCTACAAAGTAGCAGGTTTATCATGTCCCACCAGTGATGACTGTTAAAAACTTGTATATTTTCTTGTGCTTCAATGTGAACCCTAAATGAAGCTACTTTACTTTCTATTCAACCGTCTCAAGTTACAATGAATCAGAAAAAATGCCGAGAGGCTACAGAAGTTACTCCAAGTACAGTCTTCACATTTTATTTCTTACAGCACCAGATTAAATGACTTGTTCTGACTGTTAAAATAAAAAGGCAAAAACGAAGCTTAGCGCGACGCTTCCGTTTATGCAGATGGTGCCATTTCATTTTAGAATGAACTTTTTACCTCAGGTCACCCATGAGATGATAACCCCCACAGACACAGTTTGTTTATTAAAACAAAAAAAAACCCAAAAAATAAATATGCCTTTAGTAGCAGGTAGTGTTGGTGAGTAATCTACTACTGTAATTAAACTACTTTTTTAAAAAAATAATGGAGTAATGTAACGGGATTACTGTGGAATAACTAGTAATTACATCATAATTACTTTATCAAGTAATGATTTCATTACTTTTCCAAAATATTTTTGCAAGCTGAAAATGTATTGTTATCCACAAAATGTCTGAAATGTTTTAAAAACAACGATGTTGCAGGGCATCAGTGCTGTACATGAGTTTGTTCTGTGAAATGTGCAGTTTGTGTTCAGAGAGCAAACATTCATTCAGGACAGAGACAATATTTGGAATTGCAAAATTTTCACTTCATAAAGTTCATTCCAAAGCACTGAGCAACTGTTACTTTATCTTTTTTTTAACTAAAGTAATTAGTAATCGATTACTTATGAAACAAAGTAATTAAAGAAGTAGTTGCATTACTTTTTAAGGAGTAATCACTAGTTGGATTACTTTTATGGAGTAATCCCAACAACGCTGGTAGCAGAGCACATCATGCACACACACCAGCTCAATCTGAGTCCTTGAGTACTATGCATGCACACGTCTCTCATTTGCTTGAGTATAATCTCACACAGTCACCTGTAATATGCACTTTGTAATGATGCACTTTATTGATCCCAAATTGCGGAGTTTTCCCAATTTGGGATCAATGAAGTACATCCATCTAGAAGCATTCAAACCAAATGATAATCATGCTGGCAAAGAAATACAGGATGTGCATCAAAAACTAATTCATACAGATATCACAAAATAAACCCTTGTTTTTATTCTCATCCTCACCACCAACTTCTCCTGTTATAACACCTCTTTATAGAAAAAAAACCCAACTATGTTATATAACTTGTTTTAGAATTAATCTTTGTGTAATAGACTCAAATGCAGGGACAAATGCTCATTGCTATTTACAATGTCAAAACACTTTGTGCGAGACTCAACTGAATCATAAAAATATTTGAATGCAAACTGCATATAAAAAGGGAAAAGTTGAATTCACAGAGAACATGAATTCAAGTTTCAACCGCGAGGTCTAAAAGGAATTAGAGCCTGTCAACGCCATGTTGGAGAGTCAAAATCTGTCAAGATCGCACATCAGGAAGTAATGCAGTGAAAGAATTTCTCAGGTCTTTTACGTCCATTGGTGTCAAACTCTTATTAGAGTGTCGTGCAAGAAAAATTAATATTAGCAGAAATTTCGCACACACACACACACAAGTTGACCATGCCCGAAGTACCTCTGACCCTAATCAATGAAGATCTGACGCTGGGTGAGGACTTGAGACAGCTCCTTCTGGAGCTGCCGGTACTTTTGGGTATCGGGCAAAGACTCCATAGATCTGGAGCAGAGAGAACACGCAGAGGACAGCGGGGCGACAAGAAGATGGGCGGTGAAGGGAATGGCAGCAGAAATAAAGGACAGAGGGCAATAAATGAGATTGGAGGGAGGAGCAGCAGCAGGAAAAGAAAGGGATTTAAACCAAAATGATGAGCAAATGAATGACAGAAGTAATAAACAATGGAAGCGCGGTGACAGATGGAAAAAAAGAGAAAACCATCATCGCTGTTGCCTGTCAGACTGGAAGAAGCAGTCTTGTACCCTGCAGACTGAAAGTGATGAGGATTGAAAGCGATTCAAAGCAACGCCATGATCTTGTTTTGCCCCCCCCCTAAAAATAGTTTTAAAATAACTTTTATGATTTTTTGGGAAATTTAACAGTGAGAGTGGCAGCCTTTTTATTGTATAGTGCAGTACCTCCTTGCTGTCCTGGTCTGGAACTATATAACTTGAAAAACGTTCATTTGAATCATTTTAAAGTCGAAAAAAAACATAATATTTCACGTGTTGTTACCTTAGGCCGTTGACGATGTCCTTGGTTTTGCCAAAGTAGATTTCATTCAGTGTGGAGCGAATCTTGTTCTCCATATCCTGAAATGAGAATTAGGATTTATTTATTAAAATTTTTTATTTTTTTTTTGACTTTGGCAGCATGATTCCTGCCTCTACTTTGCATTTACTATATGAACAAAAAAAAAATCATGCCAGAGCTCTATTCATGCAAAACTGACAAAAGTCTTGCAAGGTCACTTTAAAAGCTTTTTATTGCACTTATTCCAAGGATACTTACTTCAACCATGCGACCGATGTTGGCGATGTGGGGTGAGGCCTCTCCCACAGGAGCATCCGTTTCAACCTGCCGAGTTTAAAAAATGAAATGTAATAAAATAGGGGAAGAGGGCGGGTGGTTTGGTCACCACACAACACACAAAAAGGCAACGGAACACATAACCAGGAAATATGGTGGGTTTGACAGCAAACCTGTCTTGTGAGGCTGCCGCCCAGGTTGATGGTGCCGGACTCAGGCTTGGTTGTCTGGAGCCACAGCATGACAGTAGAGGTGAGTTTATAGTGAGCATTGCGACCACTGGACTTCTCCTGTTCATATCACAAACGCACAAGAAAAAAAAAACCACTGTGTCAAATCTCTGAGCTGCAACTTACAAAGACCAAGACACAAACACCGCCTTGCAAAACACAACTAAAACAAACTTTAAGTAACAACCAAAAGGTTTGTTGGTCTTAATTGATAAGGAGAAGAATGACAAGTTATGTGTCACATGGAGAGTTCGGAAACCTTGACAGAATTAAATGTTCGTATCAAGTTGATGAGAAATTATATAAAGTTCTACTAATTTATTTATGATGTCATCCCCACCTGCACTTCCACCACGTGGATGGAGTCCCAGCACCCTTTGATCTTCTTTGATCCATCGCCAGCCTTCTTGATGAGAATTACTCCAGCGAACCCATTGTCCAAGTCCCACAGGTACACAGAAGACACGCCACCTTCAAAGTAGCTTTAAAAAAAAAAACACAAAAACATAAACATAAACATACACACACATAGGCAGGCAGGTTATTAAGTGTTCAAAATCATATAACTTCAGAACTGGACTAGAAGTACTTACAGGTCTCTGTACTGGTCAAAGGCCTTATTGGCTTCAACCTCAAGTTTCCTCAGGCGAACTGAAGGCATTGCACCATCTTCAATTGGAGGATCATATTTATTACTCCATGGGGACCTGATGGATAAAGAAGGAGGACAGAGCGTAGAGTTGTATAAGGAAATCTACAGAACAAGGTCTGTCATTTACTGCGCTGGTCATCTTGTACAGAAGCGCCATTGAGTAACACGAGATAAAACTCAGTACAAAGCCAACTGGTCTCGTGCTATTATCTCTAAGGTTCGTAAATCATAGTCCATTTAACATTCCCTACATTTATTATATATATTTAATTCAAAGAGATTTGGAACACAGTTCAATAAAAAATAATTAAAAAAAAAAAAGCTATTACTTAACTTTTTTACCAAGTACATATTTTAATTTCAACTGTTAAGATGGTGAAACAAAACCATCCACATTCATCATCAACATACAAACAGCAAGAAACAAAACAACCGGTTTAACACAGTCATGAAATAGAGAATATAAACTCAATAGAAATAGCCTTTCTTAACCAATGAAGTAAAAAAACAAAAAAACAAGCACTCGTTTTTCCATGACCAAGAATGCAGTTTTATGCTCGACCTGTAGGAGTCGCCGTCTCTATTGTAATCACACAGCAGATAGTCTTTCCCCACTACTTTGTCCCGGGCGATCTTTAGGGGCTGGTCCACAGACGAGAGGAGGTCCTCACACAGACCGGGCACCTGGACAAAACAAACAACATAACTTAACAACTTAACAGGAAACATGTTCGCAAATACAAAGCCTAGCGTTGCCGGAAAAAAAAAAAACGAAAAAAAAAAAAAAAGGAAAGGGGACTTCAGACTTCAGGTGCTTAATCGCCTTCACTCAAAAAGAAAAGAAACGAAAAGAAAAGAAAAGAAAAAGACAAACCGACATATTGTCACAGATGACTACAAGAAACGACAAGCGAGCTAGCTTGACAGCCGGCGAAACCACGAAAGCGGCTCATTATCTACCACGGTCAAAACTTGAACTTTCTCACCAGTCCTGAGTCGCTAAATTAAGCTAAGCTAAGGTACGCTAAGCAAGAGAAGAGCCAGGAGGGAGTGAAAATAGCGCGAGGATAAAAGAGCACGAGTTACTATGAACGAGTCGACATGGACACCGTGCACTCCGCGAGGCACGGACACAAAGGAGGCCAGTTTGTCCTCAAGAGATCTCAAGATTCGCACACACCTGGCAAGTTTAAGTGTCCCGGGCCAGTGGAGTGGGAAGGGGGAGGTTGGGTGTGTGTGTGTGTGTGAAGACTGAGGCGTTGTATGTGTGTGTGTGTGTGTGTGTGTGTGTGTGTGTGTGTGTGTGTGTGTGTGTGTGTGTTTGGGGAGGAAGGGGGGGCAGTGGGGGTGAGTGACAGCCGAGATAATGTTCGCTAACAACCAGATGCAGCGAGAGAGAGAGAGAGAGAGAGAGAGAGAGCGAGCCTGCGTCTGGATGGGGAGGGGGTGAAAGGTGAAGGAAGAGGAAGGTAAGCAGGTGGGGGGTCCGGCGGGATGGGAACACATACCCCTCCCACCCCCAACCCCCGACAAAGCCGGGCGTCATGGAAACACTGGGCCAAAGTGTGATTTGATTTGTGTCTGATTTGGCTTCACTCGCACACTCTGGGACTTTTTCTGGGAACCAATCAAACGCAGTCCGAGGACTGTCAACAATGCAACAAGTTACAGAACAAGGGCAAAATATACATTCAATCAATCAATGATCAATCAATCCAAAACAGCACCATGCAGACTCTTCATGCTGCGTGTCAGCAGGCCCACCGTTCATCCGAGTCCTGTGGTCCTAAAACTTCGCCAAGGCAAGGCCTTATTTTCTAATGGAGCCACAGGATGTGTAGATTATTAGCCCGGTTAAGGCCAGCAGGAAAGCAAATTCTTTTTTCTTTTTTGGAACATTTGCACCTCAAAGTTATTTGCAACAAAAACGGGACGTGGCCCAAGCACCCCGCTGCCACTGGCCTCGCCCTGGGGACTCGTGCTTCTCTCACACAGCTGCTTGACAGACACGCAAGGCATTCAAGCATTTCTTACTTTCATTCCTTTCGACGAGGAATGTGTGCGTGTGTGTGTGTGTGTGTGTTTGCGCTCTTTCCCACATTTCCATGCACACCAGCAGTCCCCGCATGTCGCTAAGATAATAGCGCAATGAAGTCGTCTCCACAGTTACTGGAAATTAACATTTCACTAATAATCGGCTATTATCTTTCTCTTTCACACGCAGTTGTATTTTCTGAACGCTGCAAGACTGCATGGAGCAACACGCCTCCCCTTCCTCTGCAAAAGTTTCATGCTTCCACCCTTGTGTGCCATTGATGCAACTGACTTCTGCATTATTACAGACGCATTACCGCTGCCGCCCTATACACAATCAGCGCGTTTGTTGTCAAATGAGCCACAAATGAGTTGATTGTTCCAACAGAACCGACGTTGGGTTTAGAGTATTTCAACATTCAAAAGTTATACTCTTAGTATTGTAAGAACATGGTAATAAAGACAACTAGTTGCGATATAAGTTGTCATGTTACCACCTGATCATTCATATTGCGCTAACATGAAACTCATTTTTAAATTGGAGGAATGGTTTGGAGGAATGGATTGTTGAAATATGCCACATTCACACGGCTCGCACAGCCTTTATTTCACGCTTGGGTCGAATCATTTTTCTCTCACTGAAACAGCTCACAATTCTTTTTCGGCATTTTTATGTGTGTTTTTTTTCCCACACATAAAAATCTGCATTGTAATTGAATGACGCAAACAACAACAATAACAACAACAACAACCCTCTGCTAGACTCAAACACTAAATATAAACCGTGTCGAGACTTCAGTAACTTCCTCCTCATGAGCTGCAATGATGAAAAGATGTAATGTTACAACTGCAGCAACTGAAGGTGCGAGCAGGCCAGCGCCTCCTTCTTTTTAACCGACTCTCTGAGCTCCTCAGGCTGAACGAGGAAAACTGAGACGAGTCAGTGCGTCCATGTCACCGCAATTTAGATTTCATGACTGTTGTTTCTGCTGTGGCCATGAACAGGTATAGATTGTGAAATTCTTTTTCAGCTCAGGCGACCGAGGAGCTGTTGCTGCTGCTGAAAAAAAAAAACCCAAACAGTCGTCCTCGTGGCCAATGCTACCGGAAATCCAAGAATGATCGCAACTTGGGCAATAATTTGGTCACGGTAATTATTCCTGAATCCTCTCTCTATTCTTCCGCTGCTTTTGTTTATCGCTGCACCGTCTGGTAGACGCGTAGCACCGTCCTGTGATGTGACGGCGCTTTGGAGGCCTCATTAATTCACGTAAAAACCCCTTAAAGCCCGTTTTCACCTTGCAAAGAAGCAGGCGTCGCCGGTGTCATAAGCAGGCAATATTTGGTGAGGATTTCCCCCCCCCCCCCAGGCATTTTGCTGGATGGCATTTTCTCTCCGGCATGTGAAAACGCAGAAGGGAAATTTCCCAGCCAAGCGTGATGACACGCAGGCTTCATTGGCTAGCTGCAGGGAGTGACGGCATCCATTCTGAATTCCTAATTCCTACCATTTTGCTGTTGATGTCATGTCACATATGTTATTCAACTAATGCATTTTTCTGGAAGCAGAAAAGTGACGCTAATTGGAAGCATATATCTCCAGTGCAGATTATGCCCAGGCTCCATGGTAATCAATGAATTTAACGACAGCAAGCTGCCTCAAGCTCATACTTTTGGGTCACTTCCTGTTTGGCCTCGTCTTCTGTGTTAAGTCACTTGTTGCACAAGTTTCAAGGCCTGAGGCCTTTCTGTGTGGAGTCTGCATGTTCTCTCCGTGTACTCCTGCTTCCCCTAATTTAAAAAACATGCCTGTGAGGCAAATTGGGAAGTCTAAAGTGGCTATAGGAGTGAGTGTGAGTAGTTTTTTTTGGCTCTTTTTCTATGGCCCTGCGATGAACTGCCGACTTGTGCACGGTGCAACCCTTCACCAGCACAGTAGACGGCTGGGATGGGCTCCAGCAGCCCTTGTGACCCTGGGGGCAGGAGAAGCAGTCATAAAAAAACAAAAAATGGAAGGAAAGGCCTACAGCCGTATACTGGTTTGAATTAAATTTGGAGGAAAAAGTGAGATGGCGGACTTGGAACTTGCAATCTCCTCAGCCAGTGTAGCCATTTCTCTATTTTCACCAGTGGCTACTGGTTCGCTGCTACCCTCCCTCCCGCACGGTTTTCAAATCCTCCTGTGGTGACCGGTCGCTCGCACAGAGTGTCAGACATCCACACCTCCTGCTTTAAACAGAACTGCAGGGCGGCTAAAAGGGGAACGGAAGTCGCTTCGGATTATCTGTGCGAAGGCGGCTCAAGAAATGAGACTGTTGAATTCGATGTGAACCCATCAGCCCATCAATGGCTGTTTTGTTGGAATGGGATTTCTTGAAGAGACACGATATGTAAAAATGGGAGGTAACATAAGTTTAAGCTTCAGCCGACACCTTTTCGGTCAGTTTTGTTGTTGCTGTATTCTTTGTTATCTGTTTATTTGTCTACATACTAGGGCTGTCAGTCCATTAAAATTTCTAATCGCTAGTAATAGCATTAGTGTCCCGAGTTAACTCGCGATTAATCTCAAATTAAGTGCAAATTTCTTACCCTGCTCTATATGTAACTTAACAAGATATTTATCGTGTTTCTTACACTCTCGGGAAAAATTGGAGAGGAAAATGATTCCATTGTGGAAAGATTCTATTTTTATTTTCATTGGAACCTTCCAAAACAATTACACACTTAAACTGTGCAGATACTCTGCAAAAATAAAACCTCAAACCTTGAGGTATTCTCAAGCCACCGCTCGTAACCATTAAGGTTTACAAATAAAAGGATTCCTTCATCTCGACCGCTGCAATGGTTCTGCCTTTTCAGTCCGATATTCTGCACTTTAAACAATTTAACAAAAAAAATGTATAAATAGTCTCTTTGAACAGCAGAGAATAAAGTTCTGAGGATGGAATGAATGAACACGCTGAAGCTCAGATGCGGTCGGCACTGCATGAGCCCTGCAGGCAGGGCGTGTAGGCTAGAGAGGAATACATGCTACATTAAAAGTAAAGGGAAATATATAAAAAGAAAAAGTCAGAGTACGACCCACAGAGCCAGTGGTCACCAGAGAAGAGTGGCTCAACTATCTCAGCAAACGCTGAAGATTTCGTTCAGTCTCGCCAGTGAGAATATGAAATGGACGTCAACACTGAAAGGTCAATGGAGATCAAACAAGGTCTGAGGTGAACGGGAAGTGAACGCCAGCCGACCAGGACAGCCCAAACTCGTTTGTGTTTTAAAGCTGCCTCGTCATTTTCAACGAGTCCCCATAAACAGCTTCCGTCAATGACTGAGTGTTGTTGTGAGTTTGTTTGATAGCACGGATAAATAGTAGGGCAAGATGTCGACGGCAACTCACCAGGTCGATGAGGTCGCTGAGGTTCTTCTCGATCTGCTGGGGAGGCAGACGCCTCATCAGGTCGAGGGCACAGTCCAGCTGCTGCTCAGTCTGAAACAAACACGGTCACACACAGACGGTGAGAAGGACAGATGACTACACACAACGCTAGAAAATCAAGGACGACTTTGTGAATGTGTTTACGCTGATGATGTAAAGTCTGTTGTGAGGTCATGGGAGGTGTTTTTTTTTTTTAAATGTCTATGCCTTTACAGAAAAAAATCTACACTCAAACAAATACAGACGAAAAAATGCGAAAGTTTTTCATCAACGTCATCATCAGGACTGGATGGCATCCAAGTCCATTTCTATTTGCATTGAGAACACATGGACACAGACGTGTTCTTGATCAATGTGAACTTTTACTTTTAGGTGCAACACTTCGGTCTGATGTGCAGACCAGGAAAAACCTGTTAAGTTGCCGTGTTCCAAATCAAACCTGTGAAGTCTTTTTTGTTTTTGTCAATAGACATAGATGGGATCACTCGGTTCACTCCTTTGGGATGGAACACGTATATGGCTGCAAATAACGACTATTTCAATAGTTGGCTAGTCACCGACTATTGAAACGATTAGTCCACTAATCGAAAATTATTACATTTTCCTTAAATTGAGCACGATAGCAGGATAAGAAACACAAGAAAGACGGCTACTTCAATGAAAAATGCATCTTTTATTCAACTTTGCTTCTGATATGCTGGTTCATACAAAAAATATATAAAAATGCCCTATCTAAAACCAATTGACAGGTACAGTGCTCAGTCAGTATAAACATAAAACCATAAATAAGTTAAGTTAATAATAGTTGTCCCGTATTTTTTCTTCTGGGTTCTATATGGTAGGATGTACTCTGGGTTAAACTGGTTTATCATTTGTTAAAACCCGGCACCATCAACTATGGTGAGCGGCCTCATAGCATACATCAGCATCTGCAGTATTGACTCAGTGAAGGCAGTAGCCTGTTGCCGGGGGGAGCAAGTCTGCTTCTTTAGCAGAAAAGGGGTCCATGGTGGTTCTCTTCTTCGGACTGCACGCTAAACAGGTATGTTACAGATGGTACCAGGGAGGTTCACTGATCCAACCTGAACCAATCCAATGACTTCTGCTATTTTTCTATTTCTATTACTGCGTCATGTTTTTCAAGGCGAGAGAGGGGGGGGGGGGGGGGGGAAACTCTTCTTCCAACTATTTGAACATTTCCTGCTTTGGTTTTTTGTCTTTACAGGTTTAAGACCCACTGATTGTCACATCCCGAAGGATGTGATCCCCGCGGTGCCGCGCCTGGGAATCATTGGGTGATCTAACCTCCCAATTCTACCCTGCATACTGAGTGCCAAGCAGGGAGGCAATGGGTACCATTTTTACAGTCTTTGGTATGACCCAGCCGGGAACCCACAACCTACCAATCTCAGGGCACACACTCTACCACTAGACCACTGAGTTGGTTTAATATGTTCGCTTTACAAATCAAGAATAAGCTTTGGCAAATCAGTCACAGTTGATGACTTCCAGACAGCACAAAGAAAACAAGCACTAATATGCAACCGTTCAAATCTCATTGGTTCTGATGTTGTTTTCCTTCAGCAGGGTCACTATTTTATTCAACATCACACAAGGGAAAAACAACATCTGTCCCAAACAGTTTCCTTCAATAGTTTCAAAAACAAAGATCTGGAATAACCAGTTGTTGTCATGGTCGGACCTGAAGTTCCTCACAGGCTTATCAAAGATTCATGGTGAAACAAAAAGAATCAGAACATTGCCATACAATTCAGCCATGAGTTCTCTTCTTAAGTTCACTGCAGTAACAACTTGTCAATTTATTTGTGACCTGAAACTCTGATCAGTGTACTGCAACGCAAATGACAAACCAATACACCAGCACAGCACAGCCAAATGAAACGGACTGGAAACTCACACAGGTTGAGACATCTCCATTTGCAAGATTGGTAAAAACCTGATGATTATGCACAACATGGCATCACTAAAACAACTGTCAGTGATAACTGTGGGTGTAACTTGTTTAAAATTAAGTAAACATAATGACTGTGTGTCTTTTCTTGAACACAAAAACCGCAAACTGCACCCTCATCACAGTCTACAGCTCTACAACCACTGACCCCAAAGTCAATCTCAAGTCTCCAATAAAAGGCGGACACCACTACAGCGAATTCCTTTTTTGGCGACATGTTTCAGTTGTTTACCAAAGCCCGTTTTGTTATGTTCTTCATCGCTCAAGATGTTTGATAATGTGTTCAATGGTCCAAGTAAACCAAAGATTTGTAAAGCAGACGGTTGTTTTTTTTTTCTTCTTCTTCAACTCTAGCAGATGAACATTTCTGTCATCTTTCTGGGACATTCTGGAGGAAAAGTGCGTGGATCACAATTTCTCCGAGATAAATTAAATTGTTTTCATTGGCGCATTCAAACCAACAGAAAGCCTTATTCAACACGACAGCGCGGGACCAACCTGAACTCAAAGGACAGGGATAACATAAAGTCCTCCCAAGAGGGTTTCTCCCCTCTAAATATGCAGCAAGCAGCAGGATATTAGTGGGTAGGGGAGGACAGACTAGCCACAACATGAAGCTCTGGGGAATGTGTAGGCGTGGAAGAGCAGAGGGACATAACCCGTTTCTCAGAAAACTCAAGGAGTCGCTCGACAATGCCTCAATCAACTTCCTCTGCACAACTATCACTCAAGACACAGTTTCCTTACTTAAGCAGAACGCTTTGGGGGGGGGGGGCATAAATAAAGCCACAGAGTCATAACAACCCATCATACAATGGGATACAAGCACATCACATTATTTAAAATCCTCTAGGTGTTATCTAAATTCAACTCCGCGCAAGGTGTCAAACCCCCCCCAAAAAAATATGCCTTGTCAACTTTTGAACCTCTCGAGGTATACATACAGTATTATCAAAGGACAAAAACAGACCGGTGAGCCAGAAAATAAGAGGCTTCTAGGCTCCTCCGATTCATTCCCTGTCTGTTTGAAATATGTCTCCCAGCTGATGAATCAGCCAGCTCCATCAAACACCTGCGCTCCTTGACACTGTGTTTACCGTCGTTCCTGTCTCTGTGTAAACACCGGCTCAGACCAACAACCCCCAGGGTCAGGGAGCAGCAGAGAGGCTGGGCCAACACGATGGATGAGGTGAGGCCGAGGAGGAGTGGGCGACTATGGAGAAAAACCAGCTGCTCTCCCCAACCCAGGAGCAAGGCCATTCGAGCCACAACAAGACTCTTTTATAAACACTCACGATGGTTCCTAATAAAAACTATAAATAGCTCATACCAAATTCTAGTTCATGTAAAAACAGTTACAACAGTTACAAATACAACAGCTTTACTATACGTGCATGCTTTAAGAGTGTAAAAAAATAAATAATTAAAAAGCATGAAATAAATAGCCAATAATTGCAGGTGCGACCATTTAGCTGCGCAAACACGACGTCGTGAGAAAACTCGCGAAGCAGGGAAAAAACTTAGCAGAGGGAGGTTGACAGCTTGTTAAGGATAGGAGGAGCAAGAAGTCTTTATTTAGCTACAGGCACTTGACTATTTTAAGAGTTTGTGAGTGTGTGTATGTGTTGGCCACAACTAGACACCGTGCATGTGTGTGTGCGTGCGTTGTGTGTCAAACGTTATATCAGGACTCGCCTGGAATACCGTTCACGAACTTGTGTCAACTCCAAAACATCCTGCGCTAGCTTGTAGATTACGAGGCACCTCGGCTAGTAGGAAGCTACGAAACGCCCGAATAGAACAATTAGCAGATAGCTTAGCTGCAAGGCTAATTCATTTACATCCGGTAGTCGAGGGTTTGTTTGTTTGTTTTCGTAGATTGTTCGATATACTTCAGTGTATATCACACTTGGGTGTGAAGCCGATGCACTTGAGGTTGACAGCTCACACGCCCAGCTAAAGTTAGCCGCTGCGCCCCTAGCCCCTGAGCGCTAATGTAGCGCTAGCAAGCAGCCCCACCAAACATCTTGCCCCGTCCCCATCTCTTTCCACCAGATCTACCGCGGCCCTTACCATGTCTGCGGCGCTCTGTGACGGTCTCAATGGGGCAGGAGAGGCGCGATTTCACCGATGACTGTACACCTTAGATTTACTGCGACCGAACGACTGTCCCCGCTCGTCTCTTGTGTGTATATATATTTTTTTTTAGTTTAGGTGTTTTGTTCGCCTCTCCCTCACAGAACGCAGCCCCGTCAGCGAAATTCACTTCCTCAACCGGGCTACAGGAAGGAGGCTGCAGTCAAAAAACAGGCCCCGGTTGTATGTCCGGGTCACTCCAGGCTCTCTCTGCTACAGCCAATCGCGAGGGAGCAAGAAAGGCATTGCCAAGTATGGAAAGAGAGGAGTGGTGCAGTAAATATGCAGCCGCTGTCAAGCGGCAGCAGCAGCGGCAGTTGCAGCAGCAGTGAAATAAAATCAGAACTAGCGGTATTGACAAGGCATTTCAAAACTCACTCTTTTCGACATCATTCTTAAAAACCTTTATTTTCAAGCGTCTTCCAGTTTTGCATGCCCATTGTAAAGTAGGCGTCAAAAGTAGGTCAACGTTAACCTTACATGATTTCAGTTTTGATTTGTCGTCGAATCAATATATTTAATGTGCCGTTGGTTGTATGTTTATTTTCAACTATTGCATAATGATCAATTGCTTTGCGAGATTAATTTTAAAAATGATTAAATAAAAAAATAAAAAAAATAAGGCAAACTATACATTAATAAAGTTCCCGCTTCATGCAACCGCTCTAATTTTTTTTTTCTTCTTCCATCTCAAGTTCTTGTGCGGTATTGGGGGAGGAGGAGGGCGTTAAACATGTATACGAAACTTGCAAGGGTTTCTGACAAGTGTCTGATATGCCAATGAGTCTAAAACTAATTGATGTTTTGGTTGTTGTTGTTTTTAGCAGCATACTCCAGATACGGCATACAAGTGATGAATGAAGTAGGCTCGATGTGTTCATCCTGGTTACGCAGGATAAAGTCAAATTTGTCTGAGACATAAAGAAACAAGAAAACAGGTCAAACAGTAGGAACACCATAAAGTCTGTGGTTTTGCGAACAAAAAAAAGTGTAGCAAAAGACCGACACGCCCTTTTAATGAGACTAAAACAAGAATATTCGGTGCAATACACATTCTACTTGCTTTATATTTTAAAGGAAACTCTGAATACAATTTAGTTAATATGTCACAGGGAAGTCTGAAAGTGCGCAGTTCCTGACTCTCGGGTTTGTACTCGCTTCTTCTCGCGATACTTTGGGTGAACTTGTCGGCCGCTAGTAAACATGGCGGAGGATGTCGGACGGAAATGGGACCGTTGTCTTGCCGATACAGCCGTGAAAACAGGTTAAGTCTTTTTTTAAACGTGTGTTGTTGCCCTTCAACGCTCCCACTAAGCATTCTGCCGTGTATTAAACTTGTTAAATGATCCAAACAACCACATTGGGAAACGGCCTTCAGTGATATTTTCGTGCGACGTGTGTGTCATCGAGTGAAAAGTAAACTGAGGTCATGTGCGGTTGGGAACTGAAAAAAGTGGGAACAACTTTAATTCGGACGAATATGTAGACTGTGACGTGAGTACGCAGGCAATGGCTTTGCTGCTCGAACGGCCAGAGTGAGTCGACTCATTTAACGGAGTTTAAAGTGGTGTATTACTGAGTTAGATGACATTATTTCTTGCAGATAGCACACATCATTTATTAAATGAGTAATTTTCCTTATTTGTAGCCTATCTCTTCTCAATCTTATACACGTAAGGATACATTACAAACATCTTGTATTGAAGTAAAGAGATCAGCTCATGTCCTTCATCAGAAAATATTATGAATGAAAATGTGTTTTGTGTCAATATTGATAATCAGGGGGATATTGTTTAATATGGGTTTCGTTTAACAGGTTGTTCTCTCGTTTCAACGTTAAATTTGAACAGGGGCTAAAAACGAGAAAGCAGTTATTTACCTCATGAATCACTGAAAACAATATTGAAATGAGACTGGCTACTTTGTGTTTTTAATTATTGTTGTAAAAATATTTTTGCATCCTAAATTTATAATTATGGATTGAGCCGTTTTCTATATCGCTTTCTCCTGCACTGGGGGGGTTGGCATAGGGGGAAGGCTTCATCGCGAACAACCATCACCTATAATTTGGAATTCCCATTTTGGACATTTATGATTTATCCTAACATCAAAGGAAAATAGGAAAAGGCTCCCGATGAGCAAGAGCGCTGTTACAATTGCTACCATGCCAGATGCAAGTGTTGCCACGCTATAGAGGAAAAAGTACTGTGCTGAACAGTCAAGGTTGTCATCTGCTCAGTTTAGCTAGTTTTTATTTATTTTTTTCATTGATTTTGTACAAATAAAAAAAAAAAATCCTGCCCAAAATTCAGGAAATTGAAGTCATTCTGAAAACACTAGTTCTTTGAAAAATACATTGTCCTGTTAAAGACATTTTACTGAGGCTGCTTAAACTAAATTCACAAATTGACTAAAAAATGAAAACTTGAAAGAATGAATGAACTAGTAACACGACAGTCACAAGCTCTGCAGATTAAAACCCATGGTCTCTGTTTTTTGGGCCTGTTGGTTATGTTCTTCATTTTTCTCTTGCGCAAACATTTCCCTCTCTAATCCTTCCCCATTGGAGATGTCGAGACAAAGGAAAAGCGTGCCAGAGCGAGATGTTGATCTTATTTATACTCTGCCAGTGTTTTTTTTATACATGCATTAGTGTCTGTGAGAGCGAGGAGCTCTGGCTCAGGAGCAAAGCGAGAGCAGAGAGTTGCAGTGGAAGGAGAAGCCGAAATTCAGTGGGGTCGCTGCTTGATTCCAAAGCTGATGCTGACTCTGATGGACCGTGTGCACTGATAGGAAGTGTGCTCTGCACATTTTTTGTCATCATGTTCCGACATATGTAATGTTACGTTGTGCAATAGAGCAGAGTTTGAGGGTTTCGGTCCAGGCAGAGTGGTCATGCTGCATAGCTCCCTGAATCCAATTAAGAGTCCGAGGGGCTCAAATGGCTATTTTTTTTATGTGTTTTCTGCGCTGGCCGGCCTGCTGTTGGGTGTGGTGTGGCCTGCAGCGAGGTGAAGCTAGGCGAACAAACACATTCCTCATCAAAATCCCACTCTGGTCTGAGCACTTCAAACACGCCGGTCAAGTTCTGTGCCACTGACTATGCTTCTGCCTCACCAACAAGTCACTGACCTGTGTCTGCGTGCACTCTGTGAACCACAACTTCTTCTCTCTGCCTCGTCTCTTTTTGTCTCTCATGGGTTCTGGACTCTTTGTGCTCTCTCTTTTGTCTAATACGCAACACCCACTAAACTAACTCTGTGCTTTTTGCACCTTATGAATCTCATTTCAGCTGATTTACATCTGTACCAAGCAGCCTTATACACTGGATCAGACAAAATGCGGTCACCCCAGCTCTTAAATCATTGAACCATGCGCTTGAATCACATCTCTCTGTTTTCTCTCTCTTGATGTTTGCAGTAACTGGCCTTGCTGTCGGCGTTGCCATGTCCGTCCTGTTCTTTAAGCGTAAGTGCTTTTCCTTTTGACGAGCAGCATTTTTCCTCGTTGCTTTGATGAGAAGACGTGCTGAAGGATTTTTCATCTCCTCCAGGTCGCTCTTGGCCAGTCTCCTTTGGTTCAGGTTTAGGACTGGGCATGGGATGTGCCAACTGCCAGTGTGACTTTAAGTCTTTGTCCCTCTTCCAGGGTCGCCTGGTTCAGGTGAGTGCAGCAGCTGAGGTCTGTTGTTTGTTTGTGAGCTGGACAAAATAATAGCGCGCGCAATATGATCTTTGTTTATTTTGCAGGACCAATTACAAACAAGTAAAGCCGAGGAGGACTGTCCGTGATGTTTCTCATATGTTATGACCGTGTCCCTGTTGCTTTGTTGCACATTTCTGTCCTGGCACTGATGTCCAACAATGCCGGAGTTATGTTTGTAAAAATGCAGTTGGCGTGTATGGAATAAAGGCATTCTGGAAAACTGGCTTTCCTCTCTGTCTTTCTCTGTGCGTGTTTGAAAAGAATGAAATGTGGTCTGGCCCTGGAAGGTAATTTTTTTGTGTTAATGAGCTGGGACACTTGAACTCCTGCTGTTTTGGAATGAGGGCCAGGTTCAGCATCTGCAGGCCTGTTGGAGAGTGGGAGGAAGAAAAGTTGCTAAAATGCAACTTTGTGGAAGACTAACGCTGTTCTCAAGACCCAATAAAAAAAGTCAGCTTGTATCCTGCACACTTTATCAACAAGATGTATATTTATACAACTTCATGTTTTTCTTGACACAATGAGGAGGCACCGAGTGTGAT
This sequence comes from Nelusetta ayraudi, assembly GCF_046127955.1. NCBI lineage: Eukaryota > Metazoa > Chordata > Actinopteri > Tetraodontiformes > Monacanthidae > Nelusetta > Nelusetta ayraudi. The sequence goes on along the minus strand of NW_027466100.1, from coordinate 2,715,657 downwards.
CCATACTTATATTGATATTTCTTGTTATTGTAGCTCAGCTTTTGATAAAAGTTTCCATACTTCCCTCCATCAGAAATCCCTTGTATTATCTGTTCATCAGGCATGTGCCTGTTTGACAAAAAATTGCCTGACGTGTGATTGATGACTTTTGGGTGGGTTCGAGGGCTTTACGACGAGAGGAAAGGGTTGTTTGTGTGAGTGTACGTGCGGGCACACATTTGTCCAACCCCCTGGTGAAGCAGAATCCATGGAATGCAGAGGAATGCATTTTCTGGACTTGGAGCTCAGTCTTATTACAAACAGGTGAGTTCTGCACTTTGCACTCCCGACATAACACATGGTTTACACTTTCACATCAAAGAAAGCGCTGGCGTATGCACACTGTTACACAGGCACACACTACACACACACACACATGTTCCCATTTTCCCTCCTCAACTCAGCAACACGCTGCTCACAGATTAACCCATGTCACTCATCCCCTGGCTATTGGAATATTTGTTTGCAAGTCAAGTGTGGAACAGACAGGGGCTCTTGTGGACACCAGCCAGCCTGAACACCTGTAATAAGGGCTCCGCCTGCAGCCTGGAGGTCAGGAACAGGGGAGTGGGGGACGGCCAGCTTGGCCTTTACCTGTGTGAAAATCATTATCTTGTGAATCAGAAGTACCAGACTAATAATATGACTCAAGCCAACTTGTTAGCGTAATAGCTTGGAACCGTTCAGTCATTGCTTGCAAATGTCTGGTGCATTATATAAGAGCACAAATGCAAAGTGGGCTGCTGTTGCTGCTGTGGCCCTAAGAAGCTAAAATGTAAATAATCTGGTTTTGCAAAAGTGCCCCTGCACGATAATGGGGCCCATAATTTACTTTTAGTCTTCTGTTCTTACACAAATATCCAACTTTGCCTTAAAATAAAAAAAATAATAAAAGTGGAGTTAATTCAAAAGATTAAAAAGATTAAAATGTAATTTGACCAATGATGCATAGCCTGTTCCTGCATAATCTTTTAAAGACCACTAAGATCACTAGTAGATGAGTTATTCAGATTTAGGATTCAGGGTTGAAGACTTAACATCTATTTGCAAATTATCCTACATCTCATTCTACATTGTTTCCATATATCTTAGCATCAAATTGATAAAAAAAAATATATATATTTAAAAAAAATGCTCCACTATTCACACTGTTGTAACATTATCAGAGATCCATCACTGCATCTAGATCTTTATTCTAAAAATTCTCGACAATGTCTCAAATCATTTATTCATTGAGATTCAGCTCATACATTCATCTCATTCATGCTTTTTTTTTTTTTGGAATGAATGTTGCGAGTTTAGCAAATTCGATTGGGCTACTCAAGTCATCTGTGAAAGTTTTCACTTTTTTCAGTGTTATATTATATGTAAGGGAAAAAAAAATAACTTGAAATATCAATTTATGTTATTCTTGTACTTTATTTTGAAAACCTAAAAAAAAATACGACAGACAGTTTACAAAACTTGGCTATTCATGCATTAGAATGTAATTTTTGCTGCGTCCAAAGTATCTTCGACTCGTAATTGTGGAATCTAGTCGAGAAGGTTCCTGCTTCAGGCCACAACATTGGCCTGTAACATATTGTCGCGGCACAACTTGAACCCTCTCACATTTCACAGCCGACACGACCGTCATTTCTGAAAATGATGTTTTCAATATTTCTATTTCCCTAGGGTTTGTTAGTGTACACAGTTGGAAGGCAGCAACTGCAAGAAACATTGCGCCTGTCAGACAGCCTATCAGTGGTTTCACCCCAACCATGGGAAAGACCCTTAATTGTATCAAGTTGTTATGCGTTTGTGGTTCAGTAATCTGGAATTCATATGATTCAACTGCTTTTAATGTTGAATGAAAATGGGTAGGGGGGGCAGAACAGGGATCAAAGTGCCGAATCACGTTTTACTGTTATTATTTTCTAAATATAAAAACACATGTCGAGCAAAAGCGCTGCCAGATGTTGACTCCATATACCTACAAAGTAAACGGCCCTTAAACGGCTCTCGTATGTGCTTGTTTGCCTTGCTTTATTTGCGTCTATCTTTCTTTCTTTTTTGCCCCCCTCCCTCCCTCCCTCTCTTTCCCTCCTTCTCTGTCCTGCAACCTAAATCTTATCTGAGGTCTTGCTCCGATTTGGGAAAAATGTTGAAACCTTCCCAACAAGTTTCCCTCCCTCTCAGAAAAGCGGCACAGCAGGACCCCTGTCTGAGGGCTCAGCCGCGCCTCACCCTGCTGCAGTTTTACAACAAAAGGCAACAGCTTCGGAGGGAGCGACTCGCACACGGACACGGAGGGGAAGAAAGGCTCGCGCAGAGCTCATGGAGCCCCGTCTCTCCATCCTTCCTCTCGGACGGACGCGTCCCCTTCTTTCCGGATGATGTAACTGTTTTAACGGCAGTGCTGGCCTGGGTTCATCCTGGCCCCCTTTCCTCGTACGGCTCATACTTTCCTCTGATTGTCAGCGCTCGGAGCCGCATCCTCCGCTCGTCCGAGCCCGGCTCCAGGTTCCAGTGAGGCGGTTCGGCTCAGCGGGAAGGTGCGCGCTGCCCCCGACTGGTTCTCCCCCACTTGCGCGTCGGAGGGCTGAGGTGAGTCCGACCGCCGTCACCTCGGCTCCTTGCGCCGGGGAGGGAAGCTCTCTTCGCTCCAAAGCTCAAAGTCAAGTTTGATGGACTCGGAACTGGTCGTGACGCAAAACTTTTGCGCAAGCAATCTCCGCACTTTTCACGGCGATGAGGTCAGTGTAGGATAAAGTGTCGCTGAAGAGACAGCTGATCAAAAAGGGATATTTGAAATTAATCTTTTTATAGTGTTATTGATCATAAAACGGGACATAAGGGGACCTTTTGACATAAACGTGAGGGTGAGTCACTTGAATAATACAAAACTCAGCTTTATTGTCAAATTTTGTACTTTACACTTTAAATTTTTTTTTGGTAAAAGTAAATATATATATTTATATATATTTTAAAAAGATCCAGTTGTTATATTTAATCAAATTAAAAGTGTTTTGGTTTTTTTTGTGTGTGTTTTGCAAATATGACGACTTTGATTACAGTAACAAGAGACAAAGTTCGGGGGTTGTTGCGTTGTGTTAAAAAGCCGGTTGAACTATTTGAAATGCAGGATTAAATATTTATGTCAGATCAAACGACCTGCTGACCTTTTCTATCAGCCGCATACATCAGCTCGAGGAGGCTCTGTCACGGGCCTGGCTGCGTGAAAGCCACAGGCGATGGGAGCGAAAGCGTGTAAAGAGGTCTACGTGGGTGACCGCTGGAGCCCTTTTTTTTTTATAAGCAGCAAGAGAAAGCGATTTTGTAGGTTATAAATGACGTGAGTGGATGAGGTATTTTTAAAGTGAGAGGAAAGAGTAAGACGGAAAACTAAAGCCAAGCGGTGATCGGTACTATAACAATATGAGTGATAAATGTGTCTCTCTGGTATTTTCAAACGGACGATCCGGGCAGGAAGTTGGGGATAAACTGCAACTCCGCTCGGCGTCTGACCGTGACAAACTGCAAACAGCAATCAATTCTGTGACTAATAGTCCTTCTTTTCCTTACTTTTCTTCTTTTTTTTGGGGTTTCTTTTTTTTTGTGCCGGAAACAAGGTTGACTGGCCCTTTAGGTGCAGTCATGTGGCAGAGGATTCAGATCTGCTGCACACTGTTTGCACTGTGTTCAGCAGCACCGCCTGCACACATCAACCGCCTGGCGCTGTTCCCTGACAAGAGCGCCTGGTGCGAGGCCAAGAACATCACACAGATAGTCGGGCACACGGGATGTCAGCCTCGCTCCATTCAAAACAGGTCAGGATGAAGCCTCCCCCCACCCCCACACACACCCTCACCCCCAACTCTCCCTCTGACTGCATAATGCGGAAGTGTCTCGACGTCAGTGAGTGGCATCCTCCGCGTCCTGACTCCTTCACTGCTGGGGTCGGCGTTGTCAAATTGTCAAAAGTGTTTATGCAAAGGATTGCGGTGCAACAGTCAAATGAGTGTGTACCGGGCGACGGCCTGCCGCTAATATGTGGGTTTAGTAAACATCATGCTGGATTCTTCTACCTGTGGGACTCCGTTTTAATGAAGAAACATGTCAGCCGACTCAACCTCTTGGACCCAGTGATGTTTTTGGCTTTCAGCAAAGTGAAAATATTTTGCAGAGGAATCAGAGTTTATTATTCAGATTGAGTGGTGGCGTTTAGCCTGGTCTGTGGTCACTAGGCAAAGAAATCCGACACTGCTGCTTTACAAACAAATACACGCTGACTCTAACTTACTCATAAGAGGACGTTTGAGTTTATTAGCTATCACTGAAATTGTACCTTTAAAGACCCAGCGTGAAAGATTTAGAGATCTATCGGCATGGTATGGCATTTTAAAAACTATTCTTTATTTTTGTTTGCCGCTGAAAGGAATTTAGATTGACATAAAGACAGGTTCCTCAGAAGCTATGTTTTTTCAGCACGTATCTAGAACGTAGATCTGTTTTGTGATCTTGCCCCGGCATCGCAGCTGGTAAAAGAAAGATGTACGGGTAAGAGGGACATCAGCAATGTGCTGCTTTTTCTTCTTCTTCTTTTTTAAAGAAAAAAAATCTTTCAGAGCCGACTAATCTAATCTTGCACACATGGCCGTTAACACAATGGTATTCGCGCAGACATACTTTTAACATTGCATGTTTGATCACAGGTGGATATCGTCAAACATTTTTGGACAATAAATCAGCTGTGCTCACAATGTAAACAATGCACTTTGCACCCTCCTCCCCTCCTCCTCCTCCTCATCCTACTCCACCTCCTCCTGCCCTCCTCTCCTCCTCCCTCAGAGCCTGTCTGGGCCAGTGCTTCAGCTACAGTGTCCCCAACACGTTTCCACAGTCTACCGAGTCTCTGATCCACTGCGACTCCTGCATGCCCGCCCAGACCCAGTGGGAAGTGGTAAGACCTCTTGCACATAAGCTCATGTTGCAAGCGCACAACCCGCACCGGCTTGTCAAATCAGATCAGATCTGCAGAAACTTGGCTGTTCAGCGAGTGGCAGACTAGGCACAGCGGAAATTAAAACAAGTAAACTGAGGTTTTTGAATAATAAAGACTTCAGCTATTTGGTTTAAACAACCTGGAGCCTTTCCTTTGAATTTTGTCTAAAGTTCATTGTCCTTTATGGCCAGAAGGAATCCGGTCCTGTGACAACTAAAGCTTTGTAGTGAGGTGTATGTAGTTTGGAATTCTGCCAGCGAGACTAGGCGGGTGGAACCACAGGTGAGGTCGCATCATGTTTCAGAGGAAAACATTGAATCTCTCAGAGCACCGCTATCACCTGAAAGATTTATTCCTTCTCGGACCATTTTTTTCTGGATCCGGAAAAATACTATTAGTCTCTCAACCTCCTAATTGTCAGGAAATTGGTGTTTATGTCTGTGGTCGCGATTGTTGTTGCAGGATTCCGAGTGAAATTCAGTTTGAAATTAAACAAAGTCGGCGCTCATGAAACAGGATACTGTTTTATGTGAGTTTGGCGCCGATGTTTGGATTGGATAAAATAGCTGAGTGACTATTTCATGCGGCGATAACTACAGGAAGTTGTATGTGTGGTCTGCGCAGCTTATGTAAGAGAGTTTGCGTATTTGCCATGTATTTTATTTAATATCCCTATATTCCATTCACAACACGATGAGGATTTGATCAGTCTGAAAGAAGCATCTGAGAGAAAAACACTCACAAGTAAATAGGAAAAACGTTACGATGCAAGTTAAATTTCAGTGTATGAAGTAAAATAATTTCTGTAAAAGTAAACGCTAAATAAATATTGATAGAGATAATTAAATTTAAATAAATTCAAGAAAACGATGAGCTAAGTTCATGAGGCCACGCTTTTCTTCAGAGTGAAGTTTTAAGATTTTGAGGAACACACTGTGTGTGTGTGTGTGTGTGTGTGTGTGTGTGTGTGTGTGTGTGTGTGTGTGTGTGTGTGTGTGTGCCAGGTGACTCTGGACTGCCCGGGCAATAAAGAGTCTCCCCATGTGGACAAGCTGGTCGAGAGGATTTTCCACTGCAGCTGCCAGTCCTGCAGTAAGGAAGGCGCCCAAGAGGGGGCAGTGATGCAGCTGTATCCGGCAGACAATGTGGTGGAGACTGCGTCATTACCAGACCCAGTCAGTGGCACTCAGTCCGATGCTCTCCCGCCGTCGAATACTCACTCCAAGAAGCACGCCCACCCCCACGCGGACCACCACACTCTGCCACACACCTCAGACGGAGGGTAGACCCGTCACGTGACTCCAGTTATCGTTTTGCTTCGCTCTTTCACCATCTTTTCTCTCTTGGCCGCAACTGCAACTATCTGTAGTTTTTTTTTTTTTTTAAAGGCACTTTGAAAATATTGCTTTACTCTCTGCTAAAAAAAAAAAAAAAAAAAGGATTAGCTTTTCACGTCCACGCACAAAAAGTCACATAACAGATTATTACACTATTGTAAACTTATACAAACACCCAAGTTTCTTTTTGTTTAACATGTATGTATGTGCATAGAGTCACAACTATTGGCTGTAATAACCTGCGGTCTCAATAAATATATTGTTGTGGTAACTGGGCTTTTGTATTTTCTTGAATGAATACGCACTCTGCTCTTTCTGTCCCCCCCAAGCAATTTTACTACAAACTTGACTGTTTGCTAAGGTTTAAATTTTTTGTAACATTAAGAAAAGTTTTTCGCTCTCGATTTTTGGCCGTTATTAATTTAGAAAAAAGTGTTGGGTAGTGAAAGCCGAACAAAAGACTATCAGAATCAAGATGTTATGAGTTTTTGATACTATGGTCATCAGTGATTGCTACTGTTACAAACATATTAAGATTCACTCTTCCAATGCAAAATGTGTCTCTTGGATGATAAAGTCAATTTTTGATTGCTTTAGTAAAATACAAAGCTCTAGAAGTTAGTTCTTTGTGTCAGAGCTAAAACAACTCTATTAAATGCGTTATTTCTTTTATATTATTAAATGTCTAAGTTGCACTGTGTTTGAATTACACTTGTTTTTCTTCAGAGCAGCAGTTGAATGAAGTGAAAACATTATGAATCAAGCCATTTTGGGACTTTTGCTGACCACATGGTCATACGCTTCACAGGAATTCCAGCAGGGGTCAGCAAATATTACAGGTAAGGAGCGTGACGAGGTTCGTTAACTCCCTCCCTTTCTCGTGCACTCGTTTTCTTATCTCCAACACCAAGGTCTGGTCTCATCAGCTCTGTCGCAGATCCTCCCTCTCCCCCCTCTTGTTCACTGTAATTAGATTTGAGTTGGAAAAGGTTGACTGTCTGTCCATGCAGAAAAACAAATCGATCATCCGCTTATCACACGGCTAGCATCACTCCGAGACGGGGGGGGGGGGGCTCCAAGAGTTTTCTGAGAATATAAAGGTTATTAAAAAAAAAAAAAGTAGCGGTTTATCAGTTTGTCAGGGTTTCGTGTACATTTGAAGTGCAGACTGATAACCTGCTTCTCACAAAAACCACCTCTGAATATGTGCAGATGTTTATGACACAATTTTGATTCATCATAACACAGGGTTGCTCTTTTATCGCACTTGCTACTCAAAAATCTTTACATTATGCGCGTCACCTTTCAGCAGCCTAGTTCCATTTCCTGAGAGGTTATCCCATTATCTGACTAGAATGCGTTCAGTGCCCTGAGTCTCTGCAAAGGTCACCTGGATACACAAATAAGAAGATGGAGATAAATGTGACTTAGCATAGGCCCTGCTTTGAACATTAAGCTGTTTAAACATCTAACACTCCCAAACTGGTTGTGCGTTATGAGCTGCAGTCACTGAAAAGCTATTTTGTACTCAACTGAAAGTCTGACAACGTGCACACATAAATGATGCCACGGTGTGCCACCCACAAATTAAGTGGCCACATTCATACATTTTGTTTCAGATCCGGTTTTATATTCCATATTTTGTTTTAAATTTTCAAAAGACATATTCCATCAAAAAATGATTTACATAAAAAAAAAAAGAAGCAATCAGATCCTCTGGCATTCTTGTGAGTCTGCTGATTGAATGATGTTCATTAAGTGTATCCATCCATCCATCCATCCACATATCCATCCATTCATTTTCATTTATTTAACTTATTCTAACACATTAAAAAAAACATCAACAAACAACTCTATTACAACATGAGTAAGCACTCCGTGTTCGAAAGGGTGTAGGATGAAGTTAGCTTCCATGTATTTTCTGTCACTGCCTGTGTTGGAGTCTATGCACAGCTCACTCAGGGCAGGGTTACATCCGTGAAAGGTTGCTTGAAAAAAAAGAAGAGAGACAAGCAAACAGGCAAACACATAAAGCTGTGGGCAGCGTCCACGGCTACGGAAAAAGTCTGTGGACTGCGGGAGAAGTTGCAAACTGACAAGGAAAATCCTCCAGTCAGAATCGAACCCGCAACTTTCTGGGTGTGAAGCAAAAGTGTGAAGCACTGCACAACGCTGCTGTCCTAACTAATGTATTTATATACTTGAAAAACACACACACACACAAAAAAAAACACCTAAAATGTGCTTCGTTTCATCTATTTAATTAAATTATCACACTTTTCTTGTTTTGTAGCTAATTTAAATGCAATATTGTACAACAAAAAAAAGGCATTAGACTTCTTTATTATTTTCCTTTACATTTGACATACAATTCTTTTTATTCCCTATTCCAACAACCTGTCAAGCATTTTTCTTTCATTGAAGAATGAAAAAAAAGTGTCTTTAAATTCCAATTCTTTGCATCGTGTTGAGACGGGAGTGAACAGGTTTGTGTTTTTTTTTTTTTTACTTCCACTCCCGCCTCCTGAATACACTGGACGTACCACTGTGTGAGCGCGCATTCAGCGATCGTACGCGCGCCCCGGAGCGACCCGGTTCGTCCACGCAGCAGCAGCAGCAGCATCAGCAGCAACAGCAGCTCCAACTCACAGGTGTCTTTCCCCGCTACTCCAGGCACAGACGACAACAGTCGCTGTTGCTTTGCTGTGACATCCAGAGCTCTGGGTTTGGCCACAAGAAGAATTCACCATTCCCACCAAAAGCGACATTTGTTCTTGGAGGTGAGCAAAGAAAAATTATTTTTTTCTTCTTCTTTTTCTTTTTTTTTTTTTTTTAAATTGAAAACGCTTGTTTATTGCACGTGACTTTGTGAAACACATTTTCTTTTTGTGGCACTGTGGTCTGCAAAGAGTACAGCGAGCCATGCGCATTTACACCGCAGCGTTAGTAGAAAAGACCTTAATTGGGCCAAAGTGTTCAAGGATGAGGCTGCGTTCGAGCACAGCGGCAAGGACCTTCCAGTTCCCCAGCCTGAATGCTGAGCAGCGCTCACCGCGAGTCCCGGGAGAATATTCTTAAGGTTAATAGATGTCGCCTTCATCCGTTTAACATGGATCGTCGTGGCGCTCAGCCCAGATCAATGACATCGACCCAGGAGCAAAGGTGCGCGTGCATGTATGCAAAGTGCGCAACCCTCGCTCGAAGTGGCCAATTTACAGAAACTAGAGTCGATGTTTGGCTGCTGGGTGGATGGATGGAGTGCAGACCGGGAATTTGCTGTTATTCATCTGCATATGTTATTCGTTTTTGATTGTGTGCATGGAGCAATTGGAAGTGTATATATATATATATATATATATATATATATATATATATATATATATATATATATATATATATATATATATATATATATATACACATATATATATATATGCATATACATATACATATACATATACATACATATATACATATATAAATCTTACATCATTGGAAAGCCTGTTTATTCCCCTTTTAAATGGTGCCACACTTGTAAGGAACATGCAGATGCAGTATCCGGGTTGCGCCCATGAAAAATGTGACAAATCATCTCTCCCCAGTCAAACAACTTATTCTGCCATTGGCTCTTGTTTGGTGGATTGGATGATTGAAATTTGAAGAAAGCCTCAGTAGCTAGTGGAAGAACCATCCACAGCCACAACAGCCTGGCATCTCCTCCTCATGCTGGTCACCAGCCTGGTCTCACACTGCTGTGGGATGGCATCCCATTCTTCAACCAGCATTTGTCGCCAGTCAGCCAACATGGTTGTGTTGGTCACTCTGGCAGCCCGCCCAAGCTGATCCCACAAGTGTTCAATGGGGTTGAGGTCAGGCAGTCCTAGCTACTGACCACTGTAGCACAACCCATTTTCATAGGTGCTGCCAATCAGGCACCTGATTGGCAGCACCTGAGGCTACCAGAAGCTCCAAAAAAAAAAAAAAAAAAAGTCAATAGCGACAGCAGAAGAAGCTGTTTGACTCGGCAGAAAAGATTTGTCACATTTTTCAGGGGTGCAAGTGTGGCACCGTTTAAAAGGGGAATAAATAGGCTTTCCAACAATATAAGATTTATTTCCAAAAAGCATTGTTAGAACAAAGAAATACTCTACCAAACACAAATGTCCTTACTTTTTGGGTTAATAAATCATATAAGAGAATTTTAGAACTTTTTGTGAAATCCACATATGCTTGTGTGCCTCCATACATACAATAAATAATAAATTAATAATACTGGTACAGATTTCTAGTCTGTAGTTCATCTGTCTACCGAGCAGCCAAACAGTACCTCTGATTTTCATTTTATTTTATATGTTTGGAACATTCCACTACTTCTGCTTTTTTTTTTTTTTTCAATTTATTACAAGCACAGGGCATAGGTGGCACAAGATTTATATAGTGAATCCCAATCAAGCTTCTTGCTTGCATTCAATCAATTGAGAACATCTGAAACAATCTGTGCGTGCGTGCGTGCGTGCGTGCGTGCGTGCGTGCGTGCGTGCGTGCGTGCGTGCGTGCGTGCGTGCGTCTGTGCGTGCACCTCTGCAGGATGTGTGGCCTGGACGTGGAGCCGGATGACGGCGGCTCGGGCGAGGAGGACAAGGACGAGGACGTGTGGATCGGGGACGGCGTGAAGATGCTGCCCCCTCCCATGGCCCACAGTGGCGGCAGCGCGTGGGGCAGCCGCAGGGGCAGGTGCGGTTGCCTGGCGCACGGCGCCCTGCTCCTCCTGTGGAACCTGTGTGTGATCTGCGCCAGCGCGGCGCTGCTCGCCCTGGTGTTCGCCGCCGTGCTCTCGCCTGCTCTGTTGCTGCTGTACGTCGGCTTCCTCTGCCACTCCAGGGTGAGTCGTGTCCAGAGCTCTCGGCTCGATGGTTTAGCGATATTCGTCAGGCGCTAACTCACTCTGACACTCACTCACTCATAAAGCCACATGTCCTTCAGGTGGTTGGTCCATTGCAGTGGGGCAAATTCTGCCCTTTAATGAACACTCTTTGAGGCTTGAGAAGAGAAATGTAATACAACGCTGAATAAAGGGCTTCACAGCAAGACTGTGTTAGGACAATTCTAAGGTTAGGGAATGGATTTGTAATTCATTAAATTCATCATAGGATCTGTGATATTGAACAATAACTTCATTTCTTATTTACGCTCCAAAAATCATATAGTCTGTTTGGGTCTAATCAACCAGCATTGTGCAGGAAATGTGAAGTCAAGCAGAACAACCTGTGAATGATATAATCATATTTCTATTTTCTTGTTTGGGGTTTTTCTTTTCCAAAATGACAGGGCCTGAACAGCAGTTCCTGTGAGGCTCCTCTTTAACGCCCTGATTTTATGCAAGCAAACACACTGCATAAAAATGGTTTGGCACCCTTAAGACATCACCAAGTGGTTTAACCTTATAAAAGCTGTCCCTGCACCAATCGCCGTGCAAATCCTCCTCAAGGTCTTGGCAGAGCAGTATACTTTCTATAGTGTGTGTTTTTACATCTTACCAAACTTTTCATCTCTTTCACGATCCGGTGAAACCTAGGTCAGATTTTGTGAGAACAACATCAAAAAAAAAAAAAAATAATAAAAATAGAATTTTGAGCTTCATGGGACATTCTGCTCGGCCGGCTCAAGGACAAACTCACTTTGCCTGTGCGCAGAACTCGTGGCGCCACGACATCTGCTGTAGAAAGTGAGATCACACGATCTCTGCGCTTTTGTTCTCAAGCGCCCTGTTTACTGGCCGTGTTCACGCTAACACATGTGAAGCTCCTCTTCCTCTCTGCCTTCACAACTCTAATCCGCTTCTCCCCCCCCCACCCCCCCCGCCCGCTCCCTTTTTTTTTTTTGCCAGTAAACACCCGATAGGGGTGAAGGGAGTAATTAGTAGGCAGTGAATGGACTTGATACCAACGATAGCGCGACCTGCTCAAATGTAGCCTTGACAGTAATTTACAGGGAAACAAATCCATGCGAAAGACACTGCGTACAGCCTTAATAAGAAGATGACTTTGGTCGTCTCGCGCCTTCACCGCCGCTACTGCCGTCCGCAGCTTCCATCGTAGCGCATCAAGCGGCTTTCATCTCACAAGCGCTCGCCTGCGCCATGTGTGCAAAAAAACATGACAGCAAAAACACGATGATGTCTCTGAAAGAGCAGACGACCTAAAGGCCGCGTTCGACTCCGTACGGCGTTCTTGGGGTAGGAGAGCCGAAGAAGCGTTGGATTTTTGCTAACCACCTGGAGGGCAATTAGCCTGGCACACCAGTTGAAGTGCTTATCGCACATGTCCAATGGATAAACTACTCAGAGTAAATGATTTGAAGGGACTGGCCAAAAAGCCTGCGGCCAGGTATCAACAGCTCAAAGCTTTTCATCGGTGCAACTGGGAGTAGCATTGTCGCTGCTTTCTGGCTAGCAGCTGTGGCCCTCTTTGTTGAATCAAGAACATAGCAATTTTTCATCCAAGGAAATATATGTGTATATGTATATCCTACACAAAACTCTGTGCGGGATAAACAACAGAGCAATCATGTTAAACACATTTCCTAAACATAAGCATCTCACAGAAAGGAAGAAGATTTGTTTGATTTGAAAGAAGGTTTGGTAGGTCTTTGTCTCTTTGTTGGAACAAAAGGTTGACTCTCATAATAAGCCCAGAAAAATATGGAACGTCTCTTTACTGCCTGCCAGAAAAGCCTGTTTTTGACATATTCCCATGAAAATGTTGTAATGTCTTCTCTGGCAATGCCAAAAAGCCTTTATTGCCATTGACTCTTGTTTGGCAGTGCTTGCTGGAATTGATAACTGAATGCCATAAAAGACCAGGCATACTGGCAGTTGAACCATCTCTTCAATTAAACAGGAATAGAAGAATCGTACGCAGTCGCAGCAGCCTGGCACCTCCTCTTCCTCATTGTTGGTCACCAAGCAAGACAGAAAACTTCATTTATCTCAAGAGGGCAATTCACTTGATAATAAAAGCTAAAAAAGAATCACTTAAAAATACATACAATACTTCACACGCAACTCAAATCTCGGTTGTCAGTGACTCAGGTGAACTCAGGTGTACATGTGCAAACATGCTAAAATAAGTATTTAAACGAAAGGAAAAATAATAAATAAGAAGGATAGAGAATGAATAAAGAAAGTGCCAAAACCCCAACCTGCTCATTAAAATCAGTTAACTGAAGGGATAAAAGAGTTTGAGTTGCGATTTGTCTTCCTCAGCAAGGCCTTAAAATAAATCCACTGGGGCATGATTGATGCATTTTGCTCTCTAGACCAAAGGGCACACTCACATCTGTTAGCTGGAATAAAAAGATTTCAGAGCAGACCAGGACTGTCTGACTCAGACTGCTCCTGTTCTTCACAGACGCAGACCAACAAAAAAAAATCAAAGAGAACGTGACACACGCTGCTGCGGGATGGCATCACAAGTCTTCAATCAGCATGTGTCTCATGTCAGCGACCGTTGTTGTGTCGGTCATTCGGGCATTAACAGCGCTCCGAGGCTAATCCCACAAATTTTCAATTGTGAACCTGGTTGAGGTGAGGACTGGTTTAAGGCCATTCCATTCTGGAGGTCGTCCCCGGTATGCACACAAGTTCTGTGAAGGCGAGCATTGTCATCTTGGAGAGTTTGGTCCCAGACAAGAGATAAGACGGCCACCGGTTGCAGAATCTCATTTCCATGTCTCTCTGCGCTGAGATTGCCTCCGGTGACGACAGCCATTGTTTTTTTTTCCCTGCGAGGAAAAAAACCCCACTATCGCGCTAATCAGTAAGGCTCGCCGATTCTTGGCGCAGATACCTACTGAGCACCGTAGCAGACATCATGCTGCTGCTGCATTGGCTGCCAATCATGCGCATGATTGGCAGCCAAAGGAGGCAACGGAGACTCAGGACGAGAATCAATTGCAAAAGCAGAGAACGAGCTGTTTGACATCGACAGAGAAGATTCGGTCGGTTTTTAAAGTGCGTGCCACCCACATCCTCAGCTTTTTTGCTAACCTCACAAAAGCATGTTCCTCACAAATGTGGCATCATTAAAAAAGAAATAAAGAGGCTCTCCAGCAGGCTTCCGAGGAGCACATATTTTTGAATTGCAATTTTATTTAATGCCATATGTGAGTTGGGACGTTGACATAAACAAATGACTTATTTGAAAAAAAAAAAACTAAATTGAGTTTGGATTTTTTTTTTCCGTCTAACACAACTTGTCTTCATGGTTTGCATTTTTTTTAAATGCATATATCAAACTCTTCACTTTGTGTAGCTTAAAAAACAATGTATTTTTCTCTTCAATGTTATTGTAGAAACTAAATAAGAAAATAACATTTTCTCATTTGAGGGATTCTTAAGAAGCTGATGTAACAGTAGAAAACAATTAAATTGAATTGAAAGCCTTTACATATATTTAAAATAAAAAAAAATTGAAGTCTTAGTATACTGCACGCTGTTTCTAAATTCCTTTTGTGTACAGGGCACACAGTTGTTTTGGGGCACTAATCACAACCACACCAGGATGTTAAGTATTGTTTCTTTGGGGGTTTAATGAGTCAAAGCCGAGTTTTAGGCTTTATGAGGAAGGTTTCCAGGGCTTTTTACCATGTTGTTGCACTCACATCATCGTTTCCTGCTTTTGTCTTGACTAAATGGGTGCACTGACTCTCTCACGGTGTATTACAGCGTCCCTGTCCTTGTGTAATTTGGTAGATAGAGCCATACACTGCCCTGAGTCCTGGACGCAATTAATGCAACTGCAAAAAAACATCACAACCACGAATGCCTATTAAGCCACGTCAGGTCGGAGTAAACAGTGACAAGAGGTGCTGAGAGAGCAGAGTGAACGTGAGGGTGATTCGCTGTCTGATTTGTCACCGACTCCAGCTGTGCGGAGCAGCGCTAACGGGGTGATGAGCAGGGCTCGATGGAAGCGTAGCGTGTGCGCTTATCGCGGCTTTGTGAGCAGGTTTCTCCGAGGCAAAGTTTCTCGTGAGAAACGGGCAAATCGAGAGTCGTGCAAATAAAAATAAAAAAATGTTTAACTGTCCGACCTTGACGAGGAAATGCAACCACGATTGTTCGTGTGCTTTGTGCCAATGCAGTTGTTTAGCCCTTTGGTAACGCTGGTGACTCACGGTCGGCTCTTTTCCCATGCTTCTAACCTCCCCTTTTTTTGTTCACGCCCTCTCCTCTCGCTGCCTTCTTTCATAGGAGATTGACAGCTGCTGAAAGGCTGCATAGCTTCCTCTTATCTGAAGGGTGGCAGCAAGTCTGTCACAGCCCAGTTGGTTCCAATTCTGGCCAATTACAAAATAACATAGAAACAGACAGTTTTTGCCCTTTTGACAACAAAAGAAGCTGCTTATTGACTCTGCTGTCTGTCCGATTATCACCCCTGTGTTTGGTCCTTGCAGGTCCTCGATGCTCGCTCATCCATCTGCCGTTACCTTGACGACAACAGCTGCTCCGCCTTAATTATCCTCGGTTTTGTCATGATGTCGCCACTCGTGGTGGTGGCCGCCGCCATCTTCTGCGGCCTCCTGCGGCGCTTTCGACTGCTTCTCCTCGTCCAGCCAATCACGCGCGCCTGGTACAGAGGGAGTCTGCTGGACTGCACAGGCGGCTTCCATTCCTGGGTCTGATCGCGACGGCTCACAAGCCGCCAAGAGTCCCAATGCGCTAACAGAAAAACCAGAGCGGCGATGGCAAAGGTGTGTTTATAGTCATCAAGACAGCGACGCCTCCACAAGCCCTCTTACTCCTCCTGAGATTGGCTCCGTTACAAAAATGTCTGTGAGACGCTGACTAAACTCATGTCAATATGAAACTGTTTTTGGGAAGATTTTCATCGCTGTCACCGAAGGCATTACTTTCGCCTTGTGGCCAAAGACTAGCCTACTTCTGCTGCTGAATGGGGTGGGGGTGAGGATTAAGTCCAAGGTTAAGTTTAGGGGGAGGGGCCAATCACAAGTAAGTGGAGAGGTGGTTCTTGTGAGCTTAATATAGCACAGAGACAGAAACCTGGGTGGAAACGGTTGTCATGAGAAATGGTCATCTGGGGAGGGAGGAGGGCTGGTGGACGTGTGACACACATGAGGAATAATCTGTAATAGTCAAATCTATTATCTGCTGGCTGTCTTCATTGTGCTATTGCTGTTGCGCCAAGTAAAACATTAGCTAGTGGGAATTTGTTAGTTATAGTTTCCAAAGAGCTTATCAGCATCATCTCTTTTTTCTAGCGAAAACTGTAGGCTGACCGTTCAGGTCTTCACTGTGTTGACTAGGTTGATGAAATTAGCAGATTAGCTGGCTTTTCTTCTTTTGCTCCATCTGGGATAATGTTTCTCTGGTTGCAAAAACGGCAGATCAGCACAACCCTTGTGGAAAAAAAGATGTATGGCGTAATAACCAAGACATGCCTTTGTCATGACGGCAAACAGAACAAAGACACAGACAGTGCATGCTGTATAAGGGTGATAAACAGGAAGTGACATCATTAATTGCGGTACAGGATTGTGCGATGAATCCAAAAAGGAATTTTACACCAATCCCAATATACAGTGATACAACAATGCACACACACACACACACACACACCATGAGTGAAAAACTGAAAAACATCTTTGCCTTGGCTAAGCCTCTGTGAAGACCAAGAGCATGATAGGAGACAAAAGCAAGCCTTGGTGGAGTACATACAACACGACCAGTAAACACTTGACTTCGCACCGGTAATGCGAACACACACACCTCTGACTGCGATCATACGAGGACTGACAGAGCTGTAACAGCAGGAGAGGATATAAATTCATTTTCCGACAGCGTGCACCACAGAACCTCCTGGGAGAACTGGTCTTAAGCCTTTGTCCAAATCCACAAAGTAGGCTGGCAAACAAGTCCATGGCCAAGGTGAAACTCACACTGTTGTTGTTTCAGAATCAAAGTTTTAACTGTCAGTTAAAAGCTCTTCATGCAAAGTGTTGGAGACATTACAGTTCCCGTGACTTTTTCCTGAAGCCAGGTCAGCATTTGTTAAGCAGGCTGGCTATTACACACCATAGTGCAGACTGTGAGGCTTGGTACTTGTTTTGATGCGAGAGTAAGTGGAGACTGAGGGACTGTCTGCCAGAGCAAGTCATTGTCATTGCACGGTCTTGCAATGTCCTCGCTGTGCACTGTGATGATGCACAACTGCAGAATGTTTTTCAAAGATGCAATCATCATTTTCATTTTTTTCATCATTGCCTGTTATGAGGATGTATAAAATTAGTTTGTGCAGCCCGGGTGGTGCCATCACAGTAAATTGTGGGAACTGCACAGCAACCTAATGAAATTATCCTGTGTAATTTCAGCTAACGTTAGCATGCCCGGCTTGTTCACTCCACGTTCACACACTTGCAGCACATCACATCACTCGACCTGATCCCCACTCGTCACCGGGTGTTCGTCTGTGTTTTCTAGTGAACAAATGCTTACAGTTGACTTAACTTTAACGTTTTCAATAAATGAAGTTCTACCTATCTTATAGGCTTCAACTTTTCTCTAGAAGAGCAGACCTGTTTGCTGTTTTTACTGCTTGAACCGCATTTTCAAAGAGCACATTGATGGACTTTACTTGATTTCCAAGAAGCGCTGTAGTTCACCCACCTCTGCATGACATTTCTCGAATTCACTGAACTGAACTCACCGATGGAAATAATATGGCCTGCTCTGTGAAAGCCCTTTAACTCAAGGCCAAATGTTCAAGAGTTAATGCGAGACACTGGCACCGTAATCATCAAGTGTTTACATCTTTCGTCTCCATGCCAACCTACAGTGTTGCAGCTGTTTTGTAACTTGTTGAGAGGTGGAGTGGACGACAAAATTGCGTTTCTTGTCGCGCTTTCAGCAGTCTGTATTTGATAAAATAGCACATCTGAAATACACATGGTTCATCAATTATTGTTGCGCTCAATCTTCTCATTTAATCAAGAGGAGCAAGGTTCTTGCTGAGTCAATGGAGACAAAGCAGGAGGGTTGAAGCATTCTTTCAGGAACAAACAAGTAAGACGTTGGTTTTCAGTTAGAGTAAGAGTCAAGTAAAATAACATCAAGAAATAGGTACCCTTATGTCTTATGAGCATCATTGCGCTAAACAGGCTAGTTCATAGGTCGAACTGATGAAACTAAGTCGATGTGTTTAGGCCACACATAATGTGAGCCTGGTCATTAAGAGAGATTGAATTCATCAGAGTTTACCATCATCTCTTTTATCATTGGCCTCCCTCACCTGTCATATGCACGCTCATCTTTTCCTAGTGCAATCTCTCTGTCATGAAGTGGTCACGTTTATTTTGGAGGAGCAACTTTGTGAGGTGCAGCTGTTCTCCATGCCAACATACAGAAAATGTATTCTATTTATAGATATTTAACATGTTTTGTCCATGTCTTGTATAACAATGTAAATCCAGGGCCTCTGTTGTGTAGAGTAGTTGTAAAGGAAAGGATGCGGCGTCCACAGCAAACATTGAAAGAAAGCTGAAATTGTAAACTGTTGGACAAAGTGGGGTGTTTTTTGTTGTTGTTGTTGTTGTTTTTTATTTATCTATGAACAAAACGGTAGAACACTGTCATGACCTTCTGTCAATAAAAAGAGAGCTTTTAGTCACACTGCTTCTTTTGACTTATTCGTAAAAGATTGCACCTGAAAAACACATGTACAGCACAAAACACCACAGATAGATAGATAGATAGATAGATAGATAGATAGATAGATAGACAGATAGATAGATAGATAGATAGATAGATAGATAGACAGATAGATAGATTTTTCCAGAGGGCACTACCTACACGCTGAGGCTGCATATGATCTGTAACTGATGTAATGCATTATGGGAAGCACGGTGATGCTGTCGGTCATCACCGTCGTTAAATTAGCCTCAAGGTTTTAGAAGGGCTGAAACACTGCTCTTATTTAACCTGCTAAAGACCTTCTGTAGACATCATGTCCAGTTTAATGGTGAGAACACTGCATGGCGAGATGAGTGAAATGTCAGCTGCCAGTGGTGCTGCAGGCTGCAGCGGGGAAGTGTCTTTGTTACCCTAAAGCATCACATGCCCCTGAAATTATCTTTGTGCTCATTCTGAAACCACATCAGTAGGCTTACAATCAGTCTTTCATTGTCAAAACAACAAAAACAATGTGTGTCACTGGGAAGCTTCAGCTGCTAATGGTTAAAACACAATGGCTGCAGACTGTTTGTGGGATATTCTTAATCTTGGCAATCATTTCAAGTGCGCTAAAAGCATAGCAGTGGTAAGTGTTTGGTGTTTCTCTACACTATTTCTTCACTTCAAAAAAAAAAAAAAAACAACATCCCAAAAAGGCCTATTGTATAATGCATTTTGAGTGTATTTGTAATGCATTGTCCAATAGACTTTCATAGAAAGTGTAAAACAAAATTATACATGAACTGAAACTGCTTTGCCCCTGCGGCCAGTCACAATCACACTGTCCTGGTGCACAGATGTTTACTGGCAGGAATGAGCAAACATATTCAGATTCTTTGCATATCCTGTGGCGGCCAACTGCCGGTGATAAAACAGGAATTGGGTACAGAGGAGATAATTACCAACAGGCACAGAGGCGCAGTGCCCACAGCAGGCTGTCAGAGTTGACTACGCTTCCAAGGGCCGGGGTGTGGAGAGCTAAGGGCCCTTTAATTGGCGTAATGAACCTTTGTCATACATGTTTCATTTGAACACGCTCATCCAATTAGCCCCTGACATGTGGGAGGAATGGAAATCCCCCCGAGGTGTCTGGGGGTGAAGAAAAAAGGAGCATCCATAGCAGCACCAGACGGGAATCAGCGCATTAAAATTTGAGCACCCTGTGCAGGAGGAGGTTCAATACAGCTGGGAAAATGCCTCTTTGTGGGAAAGAACATAAGCTAGTTTAGGAAACGTTCATGTTTTGTGATGTTGATACAACATTGCAATGAAATACCAACGGGCCAAGCGCTGCAGAAAGCCTCCAGGGGCGCTGCTGCGAGCAGTCAGACTGACAGCGAAGAGTGTTGTCCCACCCGTCGCACTTCCTCCATCCTCTTTGAACTCTTCTCTTCTGGCAAAAGATGCAGAGTCCCAAAATGCAAATTGAACTGCTTCAGAAATTAATTTGCTGTTGTTTGTTGTTAACTACTCTTGAAGCATGGATTAGTCGGAGTTTGCTGCCATAGGCCGCAGGTAGCGTGCTTTAACTCATAGTTTTTGTTTTTGCCCTTTAGCTGGTGTCTTGTTAGTGTTTTAAGATGGGGTTTTAATAATTGGAATTCTTTTATTCATAGTGGGTTTGTGTCTGATGGGCAGTGTGTACGTTGTGTGGGCGACAGGTGTCCTATTTGTTTATTTGTGTCTGACTCTGCTGCTTGTAATTACGCAATACAAATTTTCCCAAGCAGACTATAACGGATATTCGATTCTTTATGAATCTCCAAGTGTCTGCGTGGGTTCCCTCCGGGTTCTCCGGCTTCCTCCAAAAGCATCCGCGTGAGGTCAATTGGAAACTGTATTTGTCCGTAGATGTGAAGTGTCAGAGAGCGAATGGTTGTTTGTCTTTCCACGAGGCCCTATGATGAACTGGCAACTTGTCCAGGGTGTCCCCTTTGCCTTCCCCCAGTAACAGCTGGGATAGTCTGCAGCGGAAGCCGGGAAGCAAGTATTGAAAACGGATAGATGTTCGTTGTTTGTTGCATCGTACTCACTAGACTTTTGTTACGTGATCTCTGCATTCAGACAACACACACGCACGCACACACACACACAAGCACACACATACCCACAGCGGCAAGTCAATTGTAGCTGCCCCACGCAGCAGCAGCAGCTGAGACAGATGGTGAGAGATTAATTATGAAAACCTTGCGAATTAATGCAGAAATCACAAGATGACAATGTTACTTCCATCCAGTCTAACGCAACAATGACGACTGCTTACTCCGAAGGTGCAGAGTAGCACGAGAACGCGTGGGCTCACGAGTGCCCCCTGCCTCGAAGCAAGGCAGACTATTTAGAGTTCACAATTCTCCTCACGTGCATGGTTTTGGAGCGTGGGAGGAAGCCGGAGAACCCGGAG
Source organism: Nelusetta ayraudi (assembly GCF_046127955.1). Taxonomy (NCBI): domain Eukaryota; kingdom Metazoa; phylum Chordata; class Actinopteri; order Tetraodontiformes; family Monacanthidae; genus Nelusetta; species Nelusetta ayraudi. Next base: position 2,694,148 of record NW_027466100.1, on the reverse strand, counting down.
GGAACCCACGCAGACACAGGGGGAACATGCAAACTCCACGACGAAGGGCTCCAGGCCCAGGATCAAACTAGCAACCTTCTTGCTGTGAGGCGACCGCTAACCACTGCACCACTGTGTCGCCCCCATTACTATAACCATTTCACTTATTTGTTTATTTTGTTTTTTCCATGATGACAGGTTAGGCTCCGCCTCCCCACCTGGCACCGGACATGTTCAGGCTTCACAGGTGCTCAGGATGCTCACGTCTCCTCTTCTATGACTTTACACCATGTTATTCTCCTTGCACAGGGCCTCAAGGATGGACACGTGTTTCTCAATGGCCAGCAGGTACATTCCCAGATCCCTGTGCAAGCTGTCGGTGAAGCCGCCCTTCAGCTTATCCCCGTCCCGGGACACCAAAGCAGCGGTGAAGCTCTGATAGGATGGAGCAGCCTTCAGTGATATGTGGTTAAAAAAAAAAAAAAAACAGAGCCATGTTGTGGTCACTTCTAGATAAAAGAAATAATCAGATGGAAGAGAAATACTTACATTGAAAGTTGCTTGTTGGAGCCATGGGTGGAACTTCCGAAGGCTCTGTTCATAGGCACATTGTGGTCGGAAGAGCATACAACACGCACACATGAGAACCCAACGCCTCAATGAGCCCCTAGAGGTGCGACGTGTCCTGCAGCGATGGGACTTACTCAGTGCTTTCTGGATGTCCTGCTGTCCCATGTTGACCTCCGACAGGAAGCCGAACCAGCTCCACAAGAAAGGTGACCGAGTTTTTCGCACGAGAAACCTTTGTTTGCGCTTCGTGCAGCACAATGGACTGCAGCGTAGGGTAGATGTCGGGGTTGGATTCCATCTTTTGGTGGATTTTCTAAAGCGAAGAAACAGGAGTGCTAAACAGTAACATGAGCAGGAGAGTCCTGGCCTGGCTTTGGACAAAGACGGCAAAACTCGGCATCCCCAAAATGTCCCAGAACCAAGTATACAAAGATAAAAAAAAAAAAAGAATGAAAATCAAATAAACATTCATTTAGCTTAGTGTAGTTTAATGAATTTTTGAAAGACTTGTTCAGATATTTTTTTTCCTTTTTGTAATTGTTTCTATCAACAAAACATGCAATATGTTTTACAGTGACATTTATTTCATGACCTTGATACAACACAAAAAAATCTGATTTAAATGTTGCAAAGCCCAGCTTATCTGAGAAGAGGAACTCCACAATCATGCCAGTGATTCTTCAAGAGGAAAAGACTGGCTCATTTTTAAGTGTTTTACGAAAAAATGGTGAGGTATGTGTGCATATAACACACACACACACACACACACACACACACACACACACACACACACACACACACACACACACACATATATAAAGTTATAAATGATTTAACAAACACTGCAGGACACACAAATAAAACGGCTGGTTAACTAAAGATCCCAAACAAGGCTCTAATTGAAAATGTATTCTAAAAAAAAACAATCTGCTTCACATTTCAAAGACTGTAAGTTGATTATACTAAAACTCAGTGTGTGCAGACTTACCATTGTCAGATTTAATGATCAAGTCTGATGTTCTACCTGATAATTCTTGTAAAAGGATTCTCAAACCCACCCCTCCAACAAAGTATCTTCACTATATTTTAAGGTCCAAAAGCATAATCGCCCTCGAACGCCCTCTGTGTTTACAGTATTCAGCAGAAACGTAGAGTTTTAGCTAACTACTTAAACTGATGCTTGGTTAAACTTGTATGCATTTGGATGGGGGCAAGCATCTCGCGGGGGGGTTACGACAAATCAAGGGCAGATAGTAGCTCACTTCATGACATCACAAAAGATATAATTGACATTTACAACTCAATAATCTTCAATCTTCAATGTGGGGTCAAATAAAATGGGTGGATGTTATTGCCAGAAAACATTGGTCATATCTGCTTAACGTGCGACCTTTAAAACCTAATTAAAAGTGTTCCTGCATTTTTTTTTGTTACAAGCTTTTGATAACAGTGGTGACAAGAACTAATAAACTAATAATCAAGTCTGTAAACAGCGGGCTAAAAATGCTGCTTTCTGTAGGGTTTTTTTCTAGTTATTTTTTTATGAACCATGGATGAATAGCACAAACAATCCCCTGGAGTACACAAATAAAATAAAGGTCTGTAAATGAATTGAATATTAGAGTGCAAATGACCGGGGTGATTCAAAACATTCAGAGTAGCCTCCACACCAGTGAGCTGAGCTGAGTTGTTTTCAGCAAACGTGTGATGTTTGTGTTTTTACCCAGCGCAGTTCGTCCTGCTCAGGCTATGGTGATGTGACTGTGAGCCCCGCGTTGATTTGATGAGCTGGTTTGCAGAAAACAAAGTGTTCTTTTCACAATGTATGGCTTTAATGGCAGGGCCTTTTCATCCATTCGGAGGCATCAGGAGTAATCACGGCTAATCACGCTCGCTGCTCGGCATCGCAAACTGCTCTCACAATCACAGGCAATCATCGGGGACTATCCACCGTGTCGATCGGCCCAATACTCCTCTGCAGCTCTCATTTTTGGGTGATTGTGTTTTAAAAACAAAAGAGCGAGAGAGAGAGAGTCTGAAGGTTTAGCAATTTATAAATCATGCACATGGCAGGAAAGCTTCAACAACAAACAAATACAGTATAATGGGATTTTGACGCCTCGTTTGCCCGCTGCTTTCTCTCTTGCTGCTGCTCTCTGAAGTACTCTCCATAAAATGAGCCTCCGCCACGAGCCATTTACATCACGCTCTCGCTCCGTTTGCCACTCCTCCCCGTCTCTCCACCTCCCTCTCGCCCTGTCTCTAGCATGAAGACGTGCACTCTCATGGCGCGCGCACACACACACACACTTCACAGATACAGAGTCACACCATTACACGCATCCTCTCAAGTATTTTTTGCCTATATTTTGCTTTTTTTCTGCAACAGACATCGCAGATCACTTGGTGTTTAGTGCCTGACCTATAAGTTCTACAAGCTCAAAGCCTCCAGCCACTCTTTTGGAGCCAGCCGGCAGACTCACCTCAGTCAACTCTATATAGGAGGGTGACATAATAGCTACCATTATCGTCCTCATCAACAAAAAATGAAAAACCATTCAATCTCAGGCCGCAGACCAGTTTTACAACTGTCTTGATTCGAAATTGGGTGCCATCCCATGAAAAACATTTTAACTGCAAAAAAAAGATCTTAAAATCACTTGTTCATAGATCAGGCATTTACAACTTTAAACAGAACATGGAGTCTTTTGGACGATAGGTGATTCTAAATTGAATAGTCCAGCTGCTGAGGAGATAAGAGCGGAGAAGAGTTTCTTGAAAATTTCTCATTTCTCAGTTGCACTTGGGGAACACAGTAGAACTCAAGTGATAATTGCCTGGCTCCACAGTGAGCACCACAGGAGGAGGAGCTGATAGTTTGCTGTAGATATTTTCTATCAGCTCCATCCATCCATTTTGTATCAGAGTTTCTCCAGGTCCACAGGGGTGCAGGGTCTGTCGTGACTGTCTTGGGGCAAAAAACAGGATCCTGTCTTTGGACCGTGCCGCAGTAGAAGCAGGAAGAAGATATGAAGTCCTCATGGAAAGGGTCAGCACTGAACCCATCGCCCTCTTGCTGTAACGCAACCTTCTAGTCACTGCGCGCTTGCTAACTGTGCTGTCCACATTGCCGCTGTGTGACAATAATCGTCTTTATTGTAAATCAAATTGAAAAATGCTCCGGACATTCATTACTAGAGTAAAGCTGAAAGCCACTGTGGCTCCAAATTGTTGATTGCATATAGGAGGAGTGATTCACAACCGAGTATCATCTGCATAGCAATTCAAGAAATGTCAAATATGCTAAACTGTTTACACCTGTCTGCTTCTGCTGCTTCCTCCACTTGCTGCCACACAACCCAAGCCACCACCTCCACAGCTCCTCCTTCTAATTTGTTCTGACTTACCAATGCCATTATTGTTGTCATTGATGCTTGCACTGCTCTGTTTGGGCTTCACTACTGCTCTATCTGCCTGAGGCCTCCCTAGTTGGCACATGGAAAGGCAGAAAGTGCTTGGAGCTCCCTGAACACAGCCACTCACCAAAATAAAAAAATTAAAAAAATGTAATAAAGTTTATTTTTGACTTACCTTCTGGTTTCATACTGAAACGAGTTACTTGGGAATTCTATGTATTTCACTCTCCATTTCAATTGGTTGTTACGCTTTTTCTAATTATAGTTTAACTGAACTCTTTATCAATCATTGGGGTTTTGTTTTTTTGGGATGTGTGCAATAATAAACTTTTTTTTTTTATTTGTACAGCGCTAAATCACAACCAATGGCGTCTCAAAGCGCTTTATACAATCAGAGAGAACCAACTGGGCCCCCAGAGCAAGCAAGATGTGACAGTGGCTGGGAAAAACTCCCCTGTGGGAAGAAACCTAGGGCAGAACCAGACTCCAGAGGGCCATCATCTGCCTATGAGTAGTTGGGGTGAAATACAAAAATAGAGGAGAGACAGAGAAAGAGAGAAAGGAGCAGAGTGAGCCAGGGTGGCAGACAGGACAGAGTGAAAAACAGATACACCAACCAGGCAAAACGGATATAAACACAAAGAATAGGAAATAATTCAAGGCTGCTGTCCGCGTGGGCTGTAAGTGTCCATGCTTTGGAAGGCAAGAGCCTAGCTCGATGGACAATCTGCCGATAGGACAAGTCCAGGTCCTAGGCGTGGTGGTGGGATGAAGCGATGACACCAAGACCCCCAGGACAGCACAATCCAGCTCCTGGCGCAGTGGTCATCACCTGCCGGGGACACAGAGACTGTGGCAGTATCATGCATATCGAGCATACTGTACAAAGCATAATGAGAGCTAGTTTGGACAGAGTGGGCGGAGTCAAACATTGATTGGGAGAGGAGAGTGATAGAGGCTCCGCCTGCACAGAGCAACGATCCCTGTAACGGGAGCGAAAGATCTCCCTCCACGGCGTAAGCCTACAGCAGCTTAACTGACAGTGGATGGAATCTAACGATAAGCTTTAAGAAAAGGGAAAGTCTTAAGTCTACTCCTAAATAAACTAACTGTGTCTGCCCCCCTCACCGAGGCTGGAAGATGGTTCCAAAATAGAGGTGCCAGGAAACTGAAACACCTACCTCCTGACCTAACTCTAGAAATTTTTGGGATAACTAAAAGACCTGAATCCTCAGAGCGAAGGGCTCTTGGAGGATGATAAAGTTCAATTAGTTCCCTAATATAAGAAGGAGCCTGAGAATGAAGAGCTTTGTAAGTTAAAACTAGAATCTTAAATTCGATTCTAAATTTGACTGGCAGCCAATGCAAGGAAGCTAAGATTGGAGTAATATGCTGCCTCCTTCTAGTTCCCGTTAACAATCGTGCCGCAGAGTTTTGGATTAACTGTAATGTGAATTTGGGCATCCTGCTAGTACCGAGTTACAGTAATCTAGCCTAGACGTAACAAAAGCATGGATTATTTTTTCCGCGTCTTTGAAGGACAAAAAAACTCGAATTTTGGCAATGTTTCTTAAGTGGAAGAAAGCTGACCTCCCTACATTCTGTATATGAGAATTAAAGGTCAGGTCCTGATCAAAAGTGACTCCTAGGTTCCGCACAGTAGAACTGGGTGTAGTACCAAATAGACCACCTTGTCCATCAAAGGCTCTGTCCCTACTCTCTTGCGTTCCAAATATAATGACCTCAGTTTTGTCGGTATTAAGCAACAGGAAATTCTGTGTCATCCAAGTTCTGACATCACGAAGACAAGATTCCAACTGTATCAAATGCTGCACTGAGATCTAGGAGGACCAGAACAGAGAGAAGACCTCTGTCAGATGCACTCAAGAGATCATTACTTACCTTAAGCAATGCAGTTTCAGTGCTATGACCAACTCTCAAGCCTGACTGAAAAGCATCCAGTAGATTGTTGTCGTTCAAGAAGTCCACAAGCTGCCTAGCAACAACTTTTTCTAAGATCTTGGAGAGAAACGGAAGGTTCGAGATTGGCCTATAATTTGAAAGCACACTCAAGTCCAAATTGGGTTTTTTGATCAGAGGCTTGATTACAGCCACTTTGAAAGCATGAGGGACAAAACCTGTTGATAGAGAATGATTGATAATTCTAAGAATGACACAATGAAGCAATGGGGAAACCTCCTTGAGAAGCCTGGTTGGAATTGGGTCCAAAAGACTAGTGGTCAACTTAGCAGAGGAGACAAGAGAATCAAGTTCAGAGAGTCCAACTTGCCGAAAACTCCCGAAATAAACACTGGGGTTGCCATGTTGAGAAAGATCTGCCATGTGACCAGTGGAAGACAAAGAAGACAAAGAATTCCCAATCTCAGTTCTGATATCTTCTACTTTACTTTGCTGGAAGAAATTCAAGAAATCGTTGCTTGACAGGCCAATAGGAACGCATGGCTCAACACAATGATGGCTCCTCGTCAGCTTAGCAACTGTACTAAATAAAAACTTTGGGTTGTTCTTGTTGGAGTCAATAAGAGCAGAATAGTAGGAAGTTCTACTGATACGCAGGGCCTTTTTATAGGACCTAAAGCAATCCTGCCAAGTCTTGAAGGATGAAGCTGTTTTTGACGAACGCCAAGTTCTCTCAAGCCTTCGCAAATTTGGTTTTAATTTGCGAGTAGAGGAAGTAAACCAAGGGGCTGATCGATCCTGCCTTTTCATACTTACCTTATAAGGGGCAAGATCATCCAATGTTGATTTCAGAATACAAGAAAAACGATCTGTCAAGGAGTCAAGATCAAGATCAGTCAAGTGGGTGGGGGGAGAGGCCGGAAGCATGTCCAGAGGTACAAGAGCATCAAGCAGATCAGGAAGCCTCTCTTTAAATTCAGCAACAACAGAGTCCGAAATGTTTCTACTCATTATAGACCTTGCTTGGGGAATGTGATCCGCGACAATAAAGCCGAAAGTGATCAGAAAGTGGTCCGACAAAACGTCATTTCGGGGAAAGATTGTCAACTGCTCTACATCAAGTCCAAAAGTGAGCACAAGATCCAAAGTATGACTATGCTTATGAGTGGGTACATTCACAACTTGAAGGAAGCCTAAGGAGTCGAGGATAGATTTGAAATGAGAACTCAGACTGTCACTCTCAATGTCAACATGGATATTAAAATCTCCAATCACTATGATCTTGTCTTTAGTCAATGCTAAAGTAGACAAAAACTCTGAAAATTCATCTAAGAAAGAAGAATATAATAGCAATAGCAATGATAATAACTTTATACCAGTTTTAGTTTATATACAAACAGAGTAGCTGCTAAAAGCCAGTGTGACCAAGTGTCTCTTCAGGGCAAATTTAAGCTCGTTGTCCAGTATTAGTACAAGGCCACTGGGAGAGAGTTCCAGAAGGCAGCAGGCAACAGGAGTCATCTAAGTCTAAGTTGTCCTTCACAGAAAGTATATATTAGCATATACTTAGAAGTTATTAGCATATATCTTTAAAGCACAGTTGCACATCTGTCAGATCTTCTGCGAGCCATTGTCAGCAAAACACACTCACTCAATGTGTTATTATCTTTTTTTTTTTTTTTAGGAAAAGGCTAGAAACAACACCTCACTGGTCGGCTGTACAACGATACAAGGGTTCAAATGCTGTGGCGGTTGATGGCAGCCAGGTGTGTGGGATCTGGGAACAGGTGTCAACACCAACACAAGGACACTGCCAGACACTGACTTCTCTGGCTGTTACATCACTACCATGTTACATCATCGGCTCCACAAATGTCGACTTTTGGTGCTCGATGGTTTGAACAAAGAAACTGCATTTCATTTTTTTTTTCTGTTAAACTAAAAAGTACTCAAATAAAAAGGAGAGACGAAAGGGACAGATAGAGAGGACAGGAACAGCACAAAAACACACATGGCAGGTCCTCACAATGCCAGCTGAACAGGATTAAAGTCGGACAGCTATAAGCTTTTCTTAGAAAATTAACAAACTACAGTCAATATTCTTTAAGTGCTACATTACTTCCCCTCCGAGGTGGAAAAAGGGTATGGACGTTGTTTTCTTTGGCTCTCATGATTCTTGGCTCTCATCTTGTTTCCGATTATCTCGTAATTCTCTTGGTCTCAATACCGATAACTAAAACCCCCCTCTGTGTCGGCTTCGTCTCATTTTTCCATCTCAGAAAATCAAATAATTTCCCGCTGTTCAACTCTTGGCACCCACACAGCACGGAGCTCATCTCCTGTTGACGGAGATAAAAAAGGGAGAACTAATACCAGATTTTCAAGGGCACCCTCCATAAGAGACCTGCAACTCTTGAGGTCACTCAGGTGATGACAGACAGATAAAAAAAAAAAAGGGGGGGGGGGATTTCTGTATTCTTGTGGCGCTAAACAACCATTTATCTGGTTAAATAAGACACTTCTGTGTTGCTTTCTATATTCCCTGATTTACTGAGCTCTGTGGGCAAGACACTGTACGTGCATGACATTCTGAGACTGCAATAAAGTGGTCTTAGACAATAATATCTTGTTCAAGATATGATTTTTTTATTTTATTCATGAGATGAAATTGTTGTGAGCATGGAAAATACAGGTCTGGAACTGTAATAATCAATGTTCTGTGGCGACAGTGAGGTGGTGAGTGCAAACTGTGTTCATAATCAGAATGCATCACTTCTGAACTGCCCGTCCAAACTGTCTCTGTGTGTGACCATCAGTCCCGCTTCTTCTTCTTCTTCTTCTTCTTCTTCTTCTTCTTCTTCGGTCTGTCTCCCTCTAACTTTGTCCTCTATATCCTCCTCTCTCACACCAACTAACTTCATGTCCTCTTTCACTACATCCACAATTCTCCCCTTTGGTTTTCCTCTGGACCTCCTGCCTGCCACTTCCAACCACAGCATCCTTCTACCCGTGTGTCCGCTGTGCTTCTTCTGCTCATGTCCAAACCACCTCCATCCCATCAGGGGGAAGGTTTTGAATGGAAAGAATTCAGAACTAAACTTCATTCAGCTCCAGGGCGGCACTGTTACTCTTTTTGATGAAGAATAGCAAAAATCCAACCTGGATCAATACCCATTCTAATTTGCACAAGACTGAATGTTTTTATAGAGCAAATATACTGAGGAGATAACAAAAGTAGACATCCCCCATTATTTTTTTCTGTAGTATGGAAAACTCATTAAGCCAACAGTATAAGGTACTAAATGCGTATCCATAACATTTCTAAAGTCTTAAACAGTCTGTGTGCCATGCAGTGACAAAACCTTTAGCCAAATCTTCCATCTCAGGTTTGAAGGACGTGAAGTGACTGCAGTCGATAATGTCGCTCAGATGACGGGTTTCTTTGGTGGTTTCATGGAGACACGTCCACTTCTTCCTGTTCTGATGGAGAAGAAGGTTGACGATATGAGATTAGGAGCCTCTGGGATTGTATCGTTTCCCCGTGTGTTCCTGGTCACAGAGTCGCAGAAGAGGAAGGATTAGTAATGAGCCAATAATGAAAACAGATTACAGCCACATGGATGTCATTAACTCCAACGATGCATATTTTCACGTCGCTGAAAATGGCTGAAAAATGCTGTAATTACTTGCGATGGTAATTATGATAATTATTATAAAATGGTTATTAAAGCTCATCAGTTAGACTCATTAGCACAGCAAAAGGGACAGATGACCTAAAATTGAAATTTAAAAAAAGAAAACGCTACTCACCTTTTTTGTAATGTAGTCTCTGGTGACATTTTCCAATCTCTGGTAATATCTGGAGTTCCAGCAATGGGAAGAATTCAACGCTATTTGCCGTTTCTGCCATATTTGCTTGTCACTAAATGCTTTGTTAACAAGCGTCGTGCATAATGGAGCTTCTGGATCACTAATAAACAAACAATCCCTTTCATCTTCAAAGTCTCCATCAGGATACTGAATGCACGTTCTTGTGAAGGATGGAGATGTTATTTTGCTAGGGCTTGGCTGGTTTGGAGGATATTTGTTTAGAAATCAAGAGAGAAACTCTTTTGCTAGGGTTGAACAATTTCTTGAAAAAAAAAAAGAAAAGAAAAAAAAAGTCATTTGTTTTGGTCCATAGAGCAAAATGCTGCAAATTGTGCCAAACACCAATAAGAAGTGCTAACTAAAAGAGAGGAAACCTGAGGCCAAAACGCAATACTGCGCAAGACAAATGGTGGTGTAAGATGAATGTCTTGTGTTTCCTCCCACTGGGTGCTGTCTACCATGAAGGGATGAGCTCGGAAAATAGGATCCATATAGGAGAAGTGTGAACACAGTTGTACGGCAATAAATCAAAATGAAAACACATAAAGGGCAGATTAAATAAAGAGACGTGAACTAATGTTGCAGAGACGAAAATACGTGCAGAAACATCTATTCTCTTACACGTGCCGTACGTTTTTCAGAAGAGAGGCAACGTAGGATCATTCAAAGTAAACGGGGATTCGCTTTGGTGAAGGTATTAGAGTTGCAATGGAGTTGGAACAGAGCTGCACCACTCGCCCTGAACTGTAACAGAAGAACCAGTACCATCAGAATGCATAGAACCTTGGGATGGTCATTGGTGAAAAACAGATTGCTCACTGCTTTGCTCTGTTTCATAAGAAATATTACACTGTCCAAGATTGCAAATGTCCTGTACCATCAGTTTTCATGCAGCAGGGATGTCGATAACTTTAATACGAGACGTGCATCAAAAGCTTGTTATTCACTTCGAAATCTAATGCAAGGCAACGTACCGTAATATACAGAGGCATGAAAATATGGAATAGTTTGTCATCAGACATAACACATTTAACAAGTAAGACGGTTTTCAAAAAAAGAGTGTAAGGAAGTACCTGACAGAAGAGAATTTTTATTACTATTTTGATCTCTTTCAAAAGAGTATTTATCTGTTGTTGCTGTTAAAACAATTGTATTGTTGATGGTCATTGTTTTGTTTTGTTGCTTGTTTGTCTTGGGGGTTTTTTTTGTTGTCTTTTTTTTTGTCTTGGATTTTAATTGGATGATTGTTTTGCATTGTATTTTACTTTGTGGACCCCAGGAAGAGTGGTTACTAATGCTGGTAGTGACTAATGGCGATCCAAATAAATAAATAAATATATATATATATATATATATATATATAATAAATATATATATAATATAAATATATATATATATATATATATATATATCATATTCATCATGATAACATTACCCACACTGATCAGACTGCACTTTAAAGCTTGGTCTTTTAGTCTTACAGGTGAAATGCAGCATATGTGACTGTTTAATTCCAGCGGTGTGGATGCCTTTAAAATAGTGTGCTTGTCTGGTCTCATTTGCATGCACAGAACGCACTCAACATCAGTGAGCTTGTTTCTGTCCTATGTTCACACACATACACATAGACAGATTTCAGAATAAACATAAAAGTGCATCTCAACACAGAGAACGTCCATAATTAAACCTGTTTCCTCTCAACGGATCACACCGGGAGCAGACTGAGACTCGGTTCTCTCCCCCGGGAGAGATGAAAGAGAGCAGCTGATGGACGCCAGACACAGGTGAGCCTGGAAATTAGCATCCAGCTGAGAGGAATGTGACGTTAGAGGAGAGACAAGAACTGTATGTCTCGAATGAAAAACAGCAGGAGGCTGACAACATATTTCTGGTCAGTCCTCAGGGCCTGGAAAGATCTGGAAGATCTCAACATAAATATACAAATGCATTTCCTACTTCCCATATCATAGGGAAGAAGGTTTTGTTGTTATTATTATTATTGGTAGAAATTCTGAAAGTAAACATTTCTGTAAACTACTGCAGTGAACTGCAATGATTTTTGTGCAGTGGGGAAATCAAGAGAAGAAATTGTTGGTGTGGAGATTTTTTGCAGGAAAGGTTTTTCAATACGTTAGTATTCAAAAGTGATGCCATGACTCACGGATCCCACTGTTACAAACCCTGGCTCGAGAGGGGAAAGGGAAGTAACACACGGCGACGGAAACGGAAAATAAAGGCAATACTTTATTTGCCGGTAACTCAAATGCAAAAAGTGCAACAACAGAAAAGGCCAGCGTGAGTGCTGTCAAATCAATAACCAATCAAAACTGAAAGAGACTCCAAAAAGAAAAGATGGAGCTATAACGGAAAAACTATCGCTAATATAACAAACCTAAATCTGCTACTATAACTGAGAATTTGTCACTAATATAATAAACCCTAATAAAACTACTCTCAAAAACCAAAACAAAGACTACGCTTACAAACTTAAATACAGGGGGATCAGCACTCCTAAGCCCTGGTGAAATCTAACACAAATAGAACTGTCAAGTGCAAAACGGAGATCTGTAATTTAAACTAAACTAGGCCAAATCTGGTCACAAACTATTCACAACAGGTATACACGAGCGCAGCGAGTTTGGCAAGTGGTGGTCGGCAGGTGTCTGCCGCCGCTGTCAGGGGAGCTCCAGCCTTTTGTAACGGCCGCTGCTGGTCGGCGCTCCCTGGTTGGCTGGGTGGTGTCCAACCGCAGTCGTTGTCGTGTCACGGGGCACCGCCAGGGCCAACCGTCGGAGAGAGGCTGCACCTGGACCTACGAACACACACTTACACACACACACACCCACAGCAAGAGACCTCTACGGCTCACAGCCGTAACACCCACCAAGCCATTGTCCTCAAAGCTCATCCTGCACACAGTGTTGCTGGGGCCAGTCTTATGCAGAAGGTGGGCCGACCTTCACAGTTCGTCGTAACGTTTTTACCATCAAATCCGGCTTTTGCTGGAGCTCATCAGCTGCAGCTCATCCTGTGATAACAACTCTGACCCCTCAGAGAGACATTCGCCACTGCTGATCGTCGTACTTGAGCTTTTTTTTTTTTTAGCATTTGATTGTCCTCTTGACCTGGAATAGCCGGTAGATTTACCTTGCTTCTCCACTGTCTTCAGATCTCCAGCAGCACCTCTTGGACCTGTATACTCATTGGCTTCTTGGAGATTGAACAAAATAGCATTTGATTGATTGACTGGTAGCAATTGGGTTACCAAGAGATTTTCGTGGTTGGAACAGCCTGGTTAGCCAATTATTGTAACCCTGCTGCGTATCTCCTGTTGTTGAAGAATTTTTTAAAAGTTTGTTCCTGAATGACAGCACAAAGTGATGGAAGCAACATGCAATGACTGGACATACATTGATGAACTGGGGTGGATTCCAACCCCCTTGTTTTAAGGATTGCCTCGTTTTCTATTCATGGATTCAGCAAGGCGCAGAGCAAAAAAGAAATCCTCAGCAATTTAGATTCATATTGACGTCCATTAAAAATTATTCAGATACTATGGCTTTGGGAAATGGCCCTGAGTGCAGGTGCTGTCAATCATCTGGATGTCAGATAGCTTAAAGGCCAACAAAACAAATAGCAGCAGGGAGGACGATGCCGAATACAAAACATACTATATTACTAGCGACGACACAGAAAACCTCTTGAGGTTTCACGATCTGCAAAACAAAATGCAATGTTTTTGGGGCTCAGTATTCACTCTCCTGTGTAACTTGACCAACATCTCATTATAATTTCCCGCCTATCTCTCCACACTTCCTGTCAGTGAAACTTCGGTAAACTCACTACAAGTGATTCCAGTTTGTGAGAAGGTTTTTGAGATACCCTGTAGTTGACAGTAATCTCACATCGTCATCGCAGGTCAAAGGGACGTTAGAGACATTTGGATTACATAATTCCCTTGTGGCCGGAGACACTGGGTGACACATTGATTTATTGATCAGTCGGAGCTGCTCAGGTGTGCAGGCGCACCGCTGATAAATTTCCCCACCGTCACTTCCTGATCAATGTTGTGAAGAAAGGAGAATCAGTGCAGAGTATTGACTCTCCTGCATGTATAATGATCGTATCACAGTTTCTCTCTGAAGCCTGACAGGAATCAATATAAGGTAAATGGGCTGTGTGTGCTGCGCGTGCTGTGCGTGCGCAGGGTGCAGAGCTGATGGATGCCAGACCAATGTTTGGATAGAAGCATTTTGCAAAGAGCACGGTTCTATCCGCAGGTGCGATCGGGACCTGAGCTAAAAAATAAATGGATATTGCAAATATTTTGGAAATAAAGTCAATTTTGTATTGTCAGTTTCTTTGATGCACACATTTGGCACGTTCAGAAGTTATTTAATGCGTATATTTTCGTTCACATTTAGTTATCATTCATTCATCTTCTATACCCGCTTATTCCTATTCAGGGTCACAGGGGACTGCTGGAGCCTCTCCCAGCTGTCTTAGGGCGAAGGCAGGGTGACACCCTGAACAAGTCGCCAGTTCATCGCAGGGCCACATAGAAACAAACAACCATTCACACTCACATGCACATCTATGGACAATTTAGAACGTTCAATTGACCTCACATGCATGTTTTTGGAGTGTGGGAGGAAGCCGGAGAACCCGGAGAGAACCCGCGCAGACACAGGGAGAACATGCAAACTCCACACAGAAAGGCTTTAGGCCCGGCCCCGGAATCGAACCCACAACCTTCTTACATTTAGTTATGGATTTGCTATTAGTCAATATCATCATTTTGTAGCCAATACTTATTTGTGTCCCTTATGTTGTTGTCCTCTCTTGCATTTGGAAACTTGGCGAAGTATCATCATTCCCAGCCTGGTTATGTGTAAAATATAAAAGATTGATGCTGTTGGACTTTAACCTCTCCCTCCCACGAGCCCGTCCAACCTGTCCAGCGGGGCATTTTTGTGCCGTAATTTATGGCTGTGTTTTTCACTTCTCAAAACTTGTCTTCTGCATACAGATTCGGACTGTATTGTGCCAGGAAAATGGCTTTTTGAGAGCTCAGTCAGGCAAAATGTGAGTGTGTGAAATAAATTTAGCTGCGGTGCACAAAGCTGCAGCACAAACTGCTTCTTTTATGTTCCGGTTCTGGCATTTCGAGGCACAAAAGGAAAGGGAAGGTCTGCTAATGACAAAGTATTTCAATGATTTCCCCCGAAGTGAAGGGTTTATCCGTCTGTAATATTTCTGCAGTCTGGGAAATTGGACAAGACACGGAAGCCTACACAGTGCTATACAAGTGCAGTCCATTTTCTATTAGTTACAGTAACACTGTTTTTTGATGCAGGACCGCTCTGTCAAACTCTGCCTCCTGGTCATGGCAAAATTCTTCTTTCAATGTCACGGTTGGAGTGAGATGGAGAGACGGAGGACGGAAAGAGAACCTTCACCCTTAATAATCTCTCCTCCAAGCGATTGTATCTAATCAATGCACGAGGTGGTCTGCACCTCTTGGTTTCACTCCTTTTACAAGAGGAACTTTTCAGACAGTGCTTGAGGTTTTTTTTTGTCTTGGTTTGTTTTGCTGCTCTGGTGTAAGAAAGTGTAAAATCAGTTTACGTGTTCACTCATGTTCTTGGTGTTCATTCTGAATGCATGTCCTCTTAATAGGTGTTCATATAATCCCTGCACCACTGTATGTGTGGTCAGTGTTACAGTATTGCTGCGCTGCTGTGATAACACATCCTGTTAATTTGCGAGGACGTTGACGGGTCATGAATCACAAGTTAATCAGCGCGGCTCCTCTGCGTTCTCCAAACTCATCAACACGCTGTTCATAAAAACAGCTTTTAAATGGCACATCTCTCCACTGAATGCCCACGGATGACTTCATTTTCGTTCTTTTTTTGTAAAACACGGGGAAATATCAGTAGTTTGGAGCCATTTTCACGCTGAACGCACTGTAACAATTACACACAAAAACATAAAAGCACAGAAAGCAAGGCAGTGTTTGCTTGGTAGATTATTTCTTTGTTGTAAAAGTACGTCTTGGCAATAAAGAAACAAGGTCTATTGGACGAAACACATTAATTATATATTCATTGAACAAAAAAAGACCCTCAGTTCATTGTTGAAGGACCGCAAACAACCACAACATCCTGGCCAACAATAATGACTTCAACTTTTTTTTAAAGCAACACCGATACACAATGACAACGGCAGAGTAGAAAGATAGCTTTCTAGCTAGCAGCTAGAAAGGATGCCACTACTTTGATAAATTGTGAGAAGCAACTGCGTCTTTTTTGAAAAGGGGATGGCAGTAAGCGGAAGAAAACATTAGCACATTTACGTTTTAGTACGGATTTACAATTTTGCATTCTTTCCTGGTTACTGTTGCCTTATGCCTGCGCCAGAGAGATTAGCTGGTTTTCTCTTTGATTGTGCAAATCTCCTTTGGACGCAATTTAGCTTTAGCTTTATACAAATAAAAGTTTATTGATCGATCTTCACCTGGTAATATTTTCATGATTCTGTCAAAAAAAAAGGCCACAGCTGCTCTCAAGTTGCATAACAAGCTAAAGAAATTATCCATTACATAAATACTAACCACTACTACTGTTGCTTGTTGGCCAGGTAAGTGTGTAGCAATGGAGATGAGAAGAACGGGAGGAGCCTATTTTTTTTTTTTTTGGTTTACATGCTGTGCTCAGCTCAGCTCTGTAGTGGTGAAAATAAAATCTACCTTCATTTAATAAAAGTGACATTTTGTGAAAATGAACTTGTAACGCTGTTACAGGGTAACAGGAAAACAAGCTCACCTTCAGACAGTGCCCTCCATTTACTAAGCCATTTATTGCAACCTGATAGCCTCACACAGACACACAATCACGCAGACAGACACACACACACAAACGCACACACAGTGGAGGTATGTCCTTGGTGTACTGAGTGAGCAGCACTGGATCCTCAGTCTGCTGCGTGTCAGTTACAGCAGTGGAACTTACCCTGAACCCAGAACAGTTTTCCTCACTCACTCATCCTTCTATGATCATTCCTGGCAGTGTACTTTGTCCCCAGGTGATTGGAGGTCCGACCAATTTCATTGTAATCGATATACAAACACAGCAGTTACTTTACTCTGCCAAGAATCTACCATGTTTCCCTTCAGGACTGCGTTGGACAGGCTCAACATCTAGTGAACGAATGACAGAGCCCAACGGCGCGTCACCTCAGGACGGCCCGCGGGAGCGAGCGGGATGCAGAGGTGTAAACCTTGCTGGCTCGATGTTACAGTATGAGCATAGAGAGCCATGAAGCTTTGCACTTCATGGCTTTTTCCTGTGTGCAACCTTGCATTGGAGCGACGTGCACATCCCTGCCACAGGTCAGGCGATTCCTCAAAGCAAGCACCACAGGTCCCTCAACAAAAGAGAGCTGTAGAATTTCTTAATGTATTTTCAAATAGCTTTTGCAGAAAGATTTTTTATTTTTACTTGACTTTATATTTCCTCTACAGTAGTCACCTCCTCACCTCCTTATTTATCTGAATATCTATTTGCATTACCCAACCCCTATCTTTAGTATTGCCCTTACACATTGAAAACCAAACTTAATGTTGACCTATAAAGCTGAGGCACTGATATTTCTACGCACCTCATGTATCCCTGTTGGTAATTTAAATCTTGCACGGCTGAGGTGGTTTGGTATTTCACACAGTATTGAAATGTACTTACTGTAATTGTAAATGTTGGACTTTTGTACAGCAAAAAGGCAAAACGACCTCCTGCTCCGCCGCTCCGCCTTTCTCCTGCAAGAAAGGCGGGTGCTGACTCAAGGTTCACAATGTGTCAGACTCAAGGCCACAGGCCACAAATGCAATCCATCATGTGATTTTATGAAGCCGGCAAGAGGTAGCAAGGACAGAGCGTCTGGCCATTCTGAGCCCCATGACTTAAAATCGCTTTGGAACACCATCCTGTACGTAGCGTACTAATGACAGTGGCCTCCCCATGACTGCCAGACATCAACAAGATTAATTTAGTCATGTGTGTTTGATGACGTTATAATCTTCTCGCAAAGTTTGTAAGGCAGGTTTCTTAAATCAAAAGCATGTATAATAGACAGTACCGTGTGCTTGCGTGTTCATTTTTACATCTATATAAATGCACATGCAGTATTGTTCATCTGCATGGCGATGATCAAATACAGAGAGAAGTATTTTACTACTGTATTTAAGGAGTTGTTAAATTACGGTTCTAACTTTGAGGGAAACCATCATGCTGATTTTGCCCTTCTTCAAAATGAATTTGAAACTCCTCGAGTAAATGAACCCAGAAACAATAATCTGATTTACCGCATGGACTTTTTTTTTTTTTTTTTTCAATTATTTGTGGTATCACTTGTTTGCAGGCAATCTGTAAATGTTTTAAGGGTTTGCACGCCATTTGTGTGTAAATGATGCAAGAGTTAACAACTAGCCTGTGTTGTGGTTGACTGAGCGCAGCCTGGATGCACTGCCATCTGTGGTTTTGATGTCGATTGATGCTCCTCAACTAACTTCACAGGAGGCATTAACATATTTTTCATTCATCTGCGAGGCTCCATAGAGCAACATATGGCCTTGAAGCAGCTCTTTCACACACACACACACACACACACACACACACACGCTCTCTTTTCCTTTGGGGGAAGCAAAAACAGAGCAACTCCAATCTAACTATCGCCTCTCGTCTTTCTGCCTCTTCTTCTCTCCATCATATATAAACAAGGAATGTTGCGTTCCTCCAACTGCCGACTGCCAGTGGCATCCGCTCTAAAGCTTTTATTTAATTCCTCTCAATTACGCTCTGCATCTAGCATCTAATTCAAACTACTGGAAAGACTTTGCGTGGAAGACTAATAATACATATTTGAGGATGGGACAAAGTCCAAACTGTTGCGGGGAACATGCTGTACAGCACTGTTAGGACGAAGGATGTTATTCTGCTTTTTTACTAATAAGAGTAGCATTGATTAAAAAACTACAACAAATTGTTCAAACGATGATGATTCTGAATTTAAGAATTTTGTAAATTAGACATATGGAATGTTAAAAATAAAATAGATCAAGTTCATGTTTGTGAAGAAAGATGGGTAAGATAACAATGTGACCTCAGTGATTTCAAATATATTATTTGATTTACTTTTTATTTTTCTACAATACGATGTGATGATTTTCTTGTGGTCTTTCTTTTGGACTAACGAGTCCACATGAGTTGGCTGTTGTAATATCTGGTATAAGTATTGCTGAAAAATTATCCTCAAATTGATTTCTTTTAAGATGTTGACAGCCTTGGAATTTAATGAACTGATACTTTTTTCCAGTTTGTCTGTTTCTTTTCTACAGTTACTTTGTTGCTCAGTTTGTTTATTGAGTTATTGATGTTTTGAGTTAAAACGTTTTATAAAAATGCTAATAAAGAAAAAAGTGAGAATGAGAAGTGAGGATGCAATGGATGAAGGGTGGCACCGAGGCTAACATTTTCATGGAACAGCCACGATCCATTGTCCCACCACTGGTCCTGCTGACACTGACTACAGCATTGTGTCAGTGCTCTCTCTGTGTTAGCACACAATTCTGAGAAAGAAACTCTGCATAATCATTATTGCTGAATTGAAAAAAATATTGATCGTGATTGTGAAATCAAAATCAAAAAGAGCCTTTTAGTGTGCACATTATGTGGTTAGCCATCAGAATTCTACTAATTATTACTACTAATTATACTACAGTATTACTGTAGTAGCCTAAAAATAAAGACGCAAAATAGATATCCCGCAAACTGTAGAACCCAAATATAAGAGGCCTGTGCACTGAACAAAACAATCGGGTGAAATACTTAATAAATACTTGATACTGTAAAACAAATCGGATATTATTCCTGTTAGTTGGGTGGGGCTTTAAGGTTAGATTGAGTGTCTTGATCAAAAAGAAATTGAACTGGCGGAGAACCCAATATTTTCTTGTTTCTGTGGGAAGATGTAACTCTTCTTCTGGATTTATATTGCACCATAAATGTATTCCTGTGTCTCCTTGGACTCATAAATCCACTGCTGCAGTTCAATTTATAGGATGCTGAGCGCAATGTTCCATGACATGTTTTGATTGTGAGCAGCAGAGAACATCATTTTCAGGACTTCTGTTTAATGCATGTAGTAAGACAGCATGTATTACTTGTTATCACCTGTCATCCTACACTGTACGTCCATGCTTCCCCTGGAGATCGTCACTGCACCCGAGTCCTGCTGAACAAGCAGGGTTTTATTTTACAGTATGCTGACATATTACTGTAGACACGGCAGGATTATTGATAATGCCGTCAGGTTGTAGAATCTTCTGGGATGTAGTCTAGTAACTTGAATCCAGTCCAACATTTGACAGGAAGAAACATTTCCAGCAATTTTCTTGGGAACAGTAGGAACCAATATGTTCTTTTTTTCTTTTTCTTTTTTGTTTTGTTTTGATAAATTGCGCTAGGCTACTGGAAAAAAAAATAGTTGTCTTCTCTGTATCTAAGGAACAACATTCATGAGATGTCGAGATTTTTCTTCTGTGCCAGTCTATTTATTTGATGAGTCTTGAAATTATTGTATTCCGTCCAAAGTTACACACGTTTAATGTTTTTTGTCCCAGATAGCAAGTCCATACCGAGCTAAGTGTCGAAATGTAACAAGCAAGTATAAGTAACGTAATGTTCTTGCGTTTCACAGTCCTGACACACTACCACTAATCAGTGAGTGGTTTGCTTCGTTGATACAAAATGTAAAAGCTTCATGTGTTATTTTCCGTGGAGTCTGACCGTGCTGAAAGATTTTGCCTTGCTGGCTAACAATACTTATGCATAATAGCTAATTTGGGACATCTTTCTCCTTTTTTTTTCAGCTCATCACCTTTTGCCTTTAATATTAGATCACAGTTTCCCTCTCAGCTTCCTCTTGTTGAGCTGTTATGCCGTCCACGTCCTCTTGCTGCACTCGTCCAGAACAGTGCCAAACTATGAGCACCAATTTCTACTGCCCTTCTTCCTTGTAAAAGGTAAAGTGAGACTCTGGTTGCTGCAAGTGGGCACGGAGCCCTATGCATGCCCACACTGACAAAGACTTTGTGAACTTACAAGATTCAAGGCGCTAAATTTCTGAACTTCTCTGAAAAACAACCTAACCTGGTGTTGTGTGTTAAAGACATTTTTCCTCGCTGGATTTCTGGGCTGGCCCGTTTGTTTCCCTCTGCTCAAGCTCTCCCCTTTCTGACCAACGTCTAGCTGATTACGCTGCAGGATGGAGATGTTTGATTAGCACAGTTAGCTTAGCATTAAGAAGATTTTATACTTGCTAACACAGGAGCAGGAATGTGTGTGCGGGGCGGATCACTACTGAGGAAACCTTATTTTATCAACATGTAATTGCTTTAGAAATCAGGAAATGAAGAGTAACTTCCTGGTTCTTCGATTTTTCCACTTTGATAGAGCTCAGAGGGGTTGACAAACAAAATCCTGAGGCAGTCAGGCAGAGCGAGGAAATTAGTGCATTTGAACATTTTTAGAGCTGGATTTAGTTGATGGTGCCTGCAGAGCTGAATATAATTTGCTTTCTTTGTCAATGGGAAATAAATGGGGCCTTTATCGCATTCACCCAGACCTTTTCCGTCATAATGGTTAAACACTTCTGGCATAATAATTCAATCTGTCTTCTGCAAATGAAAATGTGATCAACTTTGCAGCCAGGCCCTCAGTGACTGTGCCACGTATTTGTTCATTTTATTCAGTTGGAGTGTGAGAGGAAGTGCCATTGAAAGCCATCAGCATAACGAGAATTGCAAAACAAAACAAAAAAACAGGAAAAAGGGACTTGAGTACTTGTGTACTTGAGTTGCTCAACTGGTCTGGGGATCCAAAGTGTAACATGCTGAAAGTGTGAGGCCCAAAGGAGAGGACAGTTTATGGCATCACTGCTACTAAAAACAACATTTTAAACAGAGAGACATTCCAACGCGTTTCAGCCCTCAGGTGGTTCCTGTCATAACAGTGTGTGCACAGTCACATGGTCAAGAGGCAGTCTCATGATTTGTATAGACAGGTGGGGTTGCATGAAGCACCGTTCCGCCGAGGGAACCTCTCAGTTTAAATCTTGCACAGTATCAAGTTCTTCAGAAAAAAAAAATAATAATAGAATCGTTTAAATGCTTAAAATCATATACAATTTGGTGCAAAATGTGTCATCAGTTTAATCACAGTTATCTTGGGGTATCTTTGTGCATCTCACAGAACTCAGTTTGTTGAGTCTAGTGCAGTCCAGAATAGAGATTCTTAATCCCAGATGTGGGGACAGTGTAGTCAGGAAGAGAGAGAGAGAGAGCACAAAGTTGAAGGGAAAAAAATTCATAGAGCAGATGGTCGATTGCCCGTTGATTTTCACTGTTGATAATCGTGTCAATAAAGCTCACTTTGTGTTTTACACCCACAGTACAAAAAAAAAAAAAAAAAAAAATGTTGTACAGAGACACCAAAACATTTTGGGGCTAACATGTAATGCAACTTCAAGAAATGCTCTCTGTCTACAGTGTGAAGCAAGAACCATTTCACTTTGGCGCTTTACGCATCGAATTCCTTTTTTTGCTTGCGATGCTGTGCGCTTATTGGAGTTTTTGTTTGGTTACAGAGCCACCTGCTGGTTGCAATGTAATTCGTATACTATGTATAAATTGGAATTGGTTCTCCTACGCCCTAATGCTCAGTCAATCTGTACTCAATGACACGCTTTCCATCTTCACTGAGATAAAATGCGCACTGACTGATGATTCTGCTTTATCTCAGCAATTCTGGAACTGCGGAGAATACTATCAGTTTGTGAAAACCGAGGGTTGCATCAGTTCCCTTCTTATGCCGGATGGAGTGCCATTTTGTCTCATCTTTTTGTGCACAGTCAAGACTCTGCATGTGCCTACATGAACGGGGCCTTTGCCTCCCTTAGGATTTATCAAATTAAGTTGCAAAGGAAGCAAAACTTCAAGGAAGCTGATAAATCCCCTGTGTTTCATTAACCTGCGCCTGGAGCTCCCAGAAGCATAAAACGGGGAGTCGCTGCAAGTCTTTTGCAGGCCCACGGATGACAAGGCGTGTGCTGTCACGTGTCGTGATGACAAGGCCATCATTCTCTGCTTCTTCCCCACTCCACACTCGCACAGGGACCACAGGGACCAGACCCACCAGACGGGTTCCAAGCATGGTGGAAGCATGCCGCAGGAGGGGAGCTGAACGACATTAATCCGCACACCAAACAAGGGATGGAGTCACAAGGGTCTAAAGCAGCCGTTGGAACTTCTTTATCGACTAAGGTGTTGGCGAAAGCGATGGATTCGATGAACGACCCCGCGGAGGAGGATGGAGCGGATGAGCTGGTGGGGATGGGACTGCGTGTCTCTGTTTCCCCAGCACAGACCACTTTCTACGTCCTGCTGGTCTTATTGGGCATCTTTGGCAACGCCACAGTGGTGGCAGTGATTGGTAAAAACATCATAAAGGACCGTGGCGGGGGGAACAACTCGGACATCATTATCATTAACATGGCACTGTCCAACCTGCTGGTGTCTCTGATGAGAAACACATTGCTGGTCATCTCAGACGTAGGACTGGAGGTGGGTGGCCGATACTTTCCAGAGACTGCAACTCAAAGAGGTTCCGAAGCTTTCTTGCCTTTCTGTCAGTATAGTGGCACTGGCAAATAGTAGGTTTTCAAATATCTGAAGAAAGGTTAACATTGTTTCTGCCACAGCAAACCTTCATTAGCAACAGGGTTAAGTAAGGACAAGATGATTTCCCGGAGCGAGCAGGGAGGTTGGTGCAGGAAGGCTTCATTCAAAGTATTGAATATGGGCTCTTCCCTTTTTGCAGATGTACTCCTCGAGGGAGTGGTGTCAGTTCCTCATGGGGGTCTGGGTGTGGCTGCGGTCGGTCAACGTGTGGTCAACGCTCTTCCTCAGCGCGTTCCACCTGCACACGCTGAGGCGCGTGGCCCCTTCCATCGGGAACCTTCACGCCACCCGCGGGGCACCAAAGATCCTGCTGATGAGTCTCTCCCTCATCTGGATTCTCAACTTTATATACTCCATCCCTGCTCACATCTTCTCCATCAATGGGAATGTCAACAGCACAGAGGTGAGTGACCCAATCCAGCAATATACAAATGTATAGATACTGTAGATAGATAGATAGATAGATAGATAGATAGATAGATAGATAGATAGATAGATAGCTTGTTGACTTTGTTGTTAACCTTAACTTTACATAGGAGCTCCGGGACTCCACAATGATCTTCCAATCACAAGCTCATTTTTTCCAACTTCCAGGTTACCGCTGCCTGCCTCAGTAATCAGTAGACACTTTTTACATTATGTTTAATTTACCCAGCTGAAATGAAAGACGGATAAGAAAAAACGTTTTTCAACTTTAAGAGCGACGGATCAGATAATGATATGTATTTTTTTTTTTTTGTAGGGGTTTGAAAAATGAAACTATAAATCTGCAAAAGCAAAATTTTGTTCAGGTCACATGATTAAACCAGAGATCTTTAAAATTTTAAGCGCAAACTTAGCCAGTTTGTCAATGGGGATGTTTCAACAGTAAAAAGAAAGAGGCAAAAAGGCAGAGAAAATCGATGAAAGTCTGAAGCATTTAAATGTTGCTATGGCTTTGTACTATTGGAAAGCTCAAGGGAGCCACAACAGCACAGCCCGACATGGAGCTGATGTTTTGTATTTAGAAAATCAAATGAGGTTTTAAGGTTGTTGTGCGCAGGGAGGTTTCGTGTTCATTCGTCTTTCCTGCCTCGCCTAACCTCCCTCTTTCTTCCTCCCAGACCCTCATGCTAGTGAGCAGCACGACACGCCCCCTGCTGGGCTGTGTTTGGAACTTCCGCACCAGCTACAGTGGACTCGCCTACGCCACCACATCTATGGTGATCCACGAAACACTCCCCATAATCCTCATGGCCTTCACCAACCTGGGCTCCCTCTACACACTCTACAGCCACGGAAGGATGCGGAGCTCATCGCAAGATGCTCCCATCATAAAGCGAGTCCCTGCTGAGAGGCGAGCAGCCAAGGTGGGCAGGAGGACGTGGTGTTATGAGGCGTTTGGGGGTTTGAATGGTGAATTTGAGTTTGCACAGCCAGACCAGAATATCGAGGGCTAGCGTTTAATCATATCCTAATCTCTCAAAAGAGGTTTACGTTTTCTCTTGTGTGTTTCTCCAGGTGATCCTCGCCCTCATCATGCTCTTCATTGCATCATGGGGAACCAGCATTCTCTCGGTCAACTACTTTAACTACAACCGTGGCTCCTCGGCTGAGTTTCTTCTGGTCATTGCTCGTTTTGCCAACATTATCTTCATTGCCATGTCGCCTATGGTCCTTGCAGTGGGTCACAGGGGGCTGCGCTCTTTCATCAAGTCCATTCTTGCCCAGTGATTGGCTGACGATGTGATGGGTGACTGAAACCTAGAAAGGTGCTAAATAACATGCACAATAATAATAATAATAATAATAATAATAATTATAAACTTTATTTATATAGCACTGTTCATACAAAAGAGATGCAACCCACAGTGCTGAACAACAACAAAAAAGGACATTTAATTCAGTTCTTTATACAGTCACATTTATTAGTGTGTTGTTTTAATAATGCAAATAAAATTATTAAAATAAGAATTCATATTACATAAAATTATGTGTCTCATTAACGCGCCAAAAATCTCATCTTAATGACCTAAGCTCAGTATTTTGTGAATACCTATGGGTTTCTTATGACCATAGTGAGATGCATCTGTGAGTTGCATCTGGCACCAAAGGGAGAAACACTCTGCACATCACGTCATAAAGGTAAAAGTAATTAGCTGAATGAGATAAAATTCTCTATTTTATAATTGTATTAATAATAATAATAATAAATCACAAGAATCAGATTATTTGCAGTTGTCTGGTAGAAAACATTTTGTGTTTTTTTTGTCTTTTGTCTTTACATACATACATTTTTACTTAAATCACCAAAACAATGTATGTAGAAAATAACAGAATAGATTACAGTAAACCTTTATTAGTCCTGTGAGGGGAAATTGCATTGATTTATTATATATTATATTAAGTAGTTTATTCCATAACAAAATCTGTTTGTGTGACATGTCATGTTGTCTCATAAGTGACGTGGGATCAACCAAACAACACAGTTTTCCAGACTTTCCTTAAGTGGGATGTTTTTAAAAACGCAGAATGATTTGTGCAGTGTGGTGCCTCTGAAACAACAGATAATGCACGTTTGATGCGTTGAGATAATGCAGTCGTTAATCTTTATTCCTTAAAATGATTCAATCAATCCCACTTTCCTCTCGCCGTTTCTTTGCCTTATCTGCTGGCTCCACCTGGACAACCTTGCGTTCCTCTTGAACGTTAAAAACAATTTGTTTGCCACTCGTTTCTGCAATCTTTCGGGATTCTCCTCCGTGCGCATTGTTCCCACCGTGACATTTGATTGCTTCAAACCACCTCTGCATCATGCTCACTATCTTCCGTCTTAGCTTGCCGTGTCCCAGGGCAACGACCATGGGACTGAATCCAACGAACAGCGAGGCAGAGAAGTGAGCCACAGTCAGCAGCCCTTCAGCGTGGTGGCCCCCATCGTGGTTGTAATATGTCACCGCTGCCACCTGAAGAGCCCAGCACACCACAAATAGCGACACCAGTGACATGATCACATGTGCAGCTTTGCGCTCAGTGGACACATGTTTATCCAGGTCCCCGCTGGAGCCTCCAGAGTCCCCACCTGAGGTAACCGCTCGGATGTGCTTTGCCAGAGCGTGTAGCGTGGCCACGTTGGTAAATATCATTAAAACAAGGGGCAGTACCTCATTTAAGGCCAGCGAGGCGGAGGCGAAGGCCGAGCCCTGCTGAACTGAGGGAAACTCCCAGATGCAACCCAGCAGGGGGCGCGTGGTGCAGCTGATCACCATCAGCTCCACCGTGGCGTTGCCGTGGACGTGAGTGCTGTACACCAGGGCTGGAATGGAGAAGGCCAGGTTCAGGCCCCACACCAGCCCCAGAACAACCCAGACCCTGCGCCTCTCCCGCTGCTGTGCCAGAGGTCCGAAGGACACGTGATGCCTCCTCAAGGTCGTGCAATGGAAGACGCTGAGGGCAAGGGTCACCCAGCAGCCCACAGCTCGCCACCACACCCATAGCAGCATGAAGACTCTACACCAGCCCGGGGATAGGGACACATCCAGGCCCAGGTCCGACACAAAGATGGGCACTGTGCGGAAAAGTGAGGTCAGCAGGTTGGCGAGCGAAAGGTGAGCCAGAATGGTGTCGGACGGAGCCAGTCTCCGAGACGCACTCTGGAGGGCCGACTGCAAAACCTAGAGAGTGACGGTCGAAACAGGCTTAGAACGGTCCAAATGAAAACATGTTAGCTTACATGTGCCATTTCTCTGCATCATCTTACCACATGGATGACCAGGATGTTTCCGAGGATGCCTGAAAAAACCAAGAGCCCAAACAAAATAGCCTCTACAGTGAGGACCTGGGACATGGCATCTTCCACTGCATGGCGACGTTTCGCTGTTCCCAGGTCCAGGCTTTTATAGAGACAAACACACAATCTATCACACATGAGGTCCCGTCACTGCTGATCAGGCTTATGGTAGATTTATTCAGACATGCTGATGCTGTGACTCTAGGCTCAAAAGTGATTAACTTCAATATTAAGGCACTGACAGGTGTGGCTTATTGTGATCCACTGTCTTTACAACAACCACCGATTTTAAGTTAGAAATTGTAGAAACTCCTTTGTAATTCCATGTGTTAGTCTGAGAGGCACTGCGTCAGTTCATACTAGGGAAAATGACTCTTGCAAAACAAGTGGTACAGTCTGGATTTTTTTTTCAGTGGCAACAACACATTCATTTATCTTAAGTTTTCATTCAACGGTACCATCCTTGCAAGTAAATGCAAAAATGCATTTATTTGTTTTGGTTGTGAAATCACTGCCAGCTGTTTGCATATAATTCATACATGATAACCATAATCATAGGAAAGGAAAACTGCAGTACAAACATCATTATATTTCACAATACATTTTGCACCATGAAAATATTACTGTTACTGTTGCATCTTTATCTGAAATTCTGAGAGTGCTTGTTGCATGCCAGATCCACTGGCAACCCTGACGGTAGACAGTCTCTCTAGACAGTAGAGAATGAATGAATGAATGAATTAATTAATTAATGAATTCTGCGTATGTGATCCAGGTACAACATGTACTGTATATTTCTTGTTAAACGGAATTTGCCTTGTTCAGTGCATCTCTCCCTATTTTATAGGCCTAATGTTTATTGGACCTTGTCCCTGTATTTAAAAATAAAGTCTCCTGCCCATCTGGTCGAAGAGTATTAATATTAAGATAACAAAAAAAAACAATCAATTACCTGAGGGACAGTCAGTTCCACTGATGCAGCATGTCTGCCTTATTTGTCAGCCTTTTTCCTCTCCCTTGATACCACTTTGTTTACAGGGCTGCTTCTCTCCTGGGATATGGTCACTAATGTGGTTTAGAACTTTATATCAAATGAACAGGGATCAGCGCTTAGTGCATCACTATGAAAAGAGAGCAATTCAAGATTGCTCGAGATTTGTTAAATGTTGTATTATAATCACTCAATCAGACCTCAGGTTTTTGATTTCTTTTAGGGGTGTTTCCCAAACTTCCAAGGAAGCAGGCGGCCAGAAAATCCTCTGGTGGTGGAGGATCTCAACTAAGGACAGTCACATACCTCTTCAAGGCCCCCAATACTTGCTCCATGGAAGAACCAGACCGAGGGGATACAATCTCCGGGGCAGAAGTTGGTGAGACATTTAAGCAATTCTGCAGCAGTTGAGCGCTGGGCGTGGGCATCAGAGGCAGTGGCAGTGGAGTGATATTCTGGGTTGATGGTCTCCATCTTTAAGAAGAGGGACCAGAGGACGTGTTCCAACTACCATGACATCACACACCTCAGCCTTCAAGTAAGGTCTACACCAGGGTTCTCCAGAGGAATAGTGTTTTTCGTCCCACTAATGGATCAGTAGACTCTCTTCAGGAAGCTGGAGTGCATGGGAGTTTGTGATTGTTAGTGTTCAGCAAGGAAAGTGTGGATTGCCTACTCCAGGTCAGGAAGAAATTCCATAGTGAAGGAGTTCAAATATCTTGGGGATTGAAGGCAAAGCTCTCAGTTTACCAGTCGATCAACGTTTTGACTCTGACGTATGCTTATCAGCTTTGGGTCACGTCCAAACAATCAGTATCACAAGCAAACACAAGAGCAACAACTAGTTTTCTCCCTGGCCATCGGTCAGGAGGTCAAAGTCGAGGGGAGGTGTTTTGGGCATGCCCAACTGAGAGGAGGCCTTGCGGCAGACCTTAACACGTTGGAGGGGCTATGATATGATATATATATTATTATTTTCAACTCAGTAACCTGATTCAATATTTCTCAATATTCCAGTCTTTGGCTTCAAAGTGAATTACTACCATTTAAAAAAAAAAACGCTGATAAATTGAGACCACTGTTTAAATAAAAAATACTGTTATGTATTAAGGCATAACCATTAGTCCGTTTTTAAGATTAGATACATAGCAAGATCAACACTGACTGTCACTTATGAAACATAAAAGACACTTGAAATTGCTGGCTTCTTTTTTGTCTTTTTAATGAAAAAAAAAAAGTCAACGCATGGAACGTCTGCTTACGTCATAACCATAACTCTCAAACTTGGCGAATCTTCGTCTTCCTCCTCCTTCTGTACCTTGTGTTGTGCCTTTTTGCCTTGTATCTATTTGTGAATATGGAACGAAAAACTTGAATTATTATTTGCTTCGTCTCTCACTTGTGACGTAGTTACATTTTTGTCAGGGATTTTTTTTTTCTGAAAGAAGACACGCCTTCCCTTGACGTCACAGACCTGTTTTCTAACCCATGACTCGAACGAGGTTCGCCATTTTAACTTCCTTGCTTAAGAAGAAGACGAACGTATTTGCCCCGTGCTTAGCGTCTCTGTTTCTCTTACTCAGCGGAAATTGCGATTCTAACTTGCCTCTTTTTTCTCACAGGTTTCAAAAAAAAAAAAATATTAATTCGTTTCTCGCGCCGTCTGCCTTAAAGTGTCATCTGGAGTCGCAATGCCGAGCCATCCGCTACGTGTAGCGGTTGTGTGCTCGAGCAACCAGAACCGCAGTATGGAAGCGCACAATATCCTCAGGTAAAGAAGGCCCATCGCCAAGAGGAGAACTTCGAACGGCCACGAAATGACCATCATTCCGTCGTTTTCTGAGGCGATTACGAGCCTCGCCGGGAAGGTAGCCGACAGTCTTGTCGGGCCTTGACGTAGGGAACAATGGAGTCGCTCCCACACCGAGACCACAGTGTCGACTTTGTTACAATGCCGCTTTTTAAGGGTTTCAGGATTCGTGTCTTTCGACCTCAACAGTCGGAGAGCCCTTTTTCTTGGAAATCTTGTTTTTTGATTTACTGGTTTATTTTCTTTAACTTCTTCTTCCTCCTTACCTTGCCCTCCCCACCACATGTTCTCAAGAGCGCCCCTTGGCGCCGGAGTTTAGATATTACATGTGGTAATTTGGTGTTGGAGATTTGGCTTTGGTGTGGCGGTAGTTCAGTCAGCGTTCACAGTTTTTTCCCCTGCACAGATCATATAGTTGAAAGTGCGTCACTACTTTTTAGTCAGTGGTTCAGCTTGGACTAAGTTTGTCTGGCATGCTCACCTTGAATTTTAAAAACGGAACATTCCTTTTTTTTTTTTAATTTTTTTTTTAATTTTTTGAAGTTGGGCTTTTATTTCACACAAGGTCTGAAATTATCCTTCCAATGCGTCGAAATGCTGCCCTCAGAGAGTTTGTTCTTGAGAATTTTAAAGACTTGCAGTCTGCTCTTGTATCTCTTCAATGCTCATATTTTTAATTGTCTGTTACTGACATGAAATTGACTCCTGTGTTGTTTTGTTTTGCCTTTTTCTCTCTCTCTCTCTGCAGCAAACGTGGTTTTGACGTTCGGTCATTTGGGACTGGGTCCCACGTCAAGCTCCCTGGTCCTGCCCCGGATAAGCCAAATGTGTACGACTTCAAAACAACATATGTACAGATGTACAATGACTTGGTCCGCAAGGACAAGGAACTGTATCCCCCTTCACACTCATCTCTTTGCACACATACCTGCACACGGTACACTGGAGATCAGATAAGCACACATGGTTCACGGCGTTGGCGTATTGTTTAGAAATGTGCTTTGGTTGGAGATCCTGAGGGCTTGAAGGCGTGTGAATCCAGCAGCAAAGACTGTCAACAGGTGTCTCACACACGTCCAGGGTTTATACACACACACACACGCTTTATCAAACACATGGGGTTGATAGCACCTTGCGGTACAACAGTTGTAAAGTGGTAAGTACTATTTGGTGAAGGTATAATCACATTCTCTGTGCATAGTCCAGTGTAATTGTTTTCCTCATAGGTCTTAAATGAAGGGGAGAAAATTTTATATGACTAGAAGTGACAACTCCAAAATTGGACAGAATCTTATTTTATTGCTGGTATTCTTACTGCCTGAATGTCATTTCCTTTTAATTTAGTTTTGCCAACCACATTGCTGGTGCATTATTAATAAATACTGAATACAAAATACTACTGTTATTCTTGTATACTGAAGAGTATAAATTTTATGCCAGTACTTTAACAGTACACAGCACATATCCCAGTGTACTTGAGCCTGTAGTCCACTTCCCAACCAAATCGGGAAAGACTACAATTGTAGATTTCTTTTTTTTCCTTTTTTTTGTGTGTGTGTGTGATCAGTATCATAGGACTGTTCAGAAATACACTTAATTTTAGTAGTGGTTGATGTTGCTGTTAATGCGCACCAAGTGTACATACTTAAGTGCAAGATATTGGTATATCCAAAGTTAGTGGTATGAAGGTTTCGTTGATATAAGCAGTGAAGACCTTCCCTCACCTTGGTAAAATTTCCCCTAAACTTTTTTTTTTTTTCACAACTTGAGTTTTTGCAGTTTATTTTCAGTTTTTGTCTATAACTTGTGACTTTTGAGTTTTCAGTGTAAATCTTTTCATTTTTTAAGCCTGAGAGATGCGCTTCACACGATGGCTTGCTTGTATAGCCAGTGATTTCCTTGAATTAAGGGTGCAAAGTAATTTATTTGCTCCATCAATTGTCTTTTAAACTAACTTAAAATGCATTATTCAAAAATATTTATTTGCAAAAAAAAAAAAAAAAAACTTTTTTCCCAACTGAACGCTTTAATTTTTGCCCAACCCCAGATTTCACACTACTGGCCTTTATGCCAACGCTAATCTGTTGTAATTATCCCCATTGTAGTGAGTACAGGGTGTGTTGACTGTAAAGTTATATCCCTGAGATGTTCAGTGTTTACAATGACAAATCACTGGAATACTGTTTGTGAATACACACACGTTTGCACGCTGAGGTATTGTTGTTAGAAAGAGGTCAGTTTATATGAAGTTCTGCGTGATGGATTGCACAATCTCGAAGCTGTGTTGTGAAATGTCGCGCTGGCGTGAATTTGACAAACCGACAGTTAACACTAGACGCCACTAGATGGTGCTGTAGGTCGTTCTCGAAGACTTGATTGGCCATGGGCAAGCATGCCCCCCGCCCCAAAATGCCAGCGAGGCATCTCTCCTGCACTATGATGTCTGAACGTGACTCGTGGTTGTTGGGTGTTGCTGGACTCTTATTTTGCTGTACTAGTTGAAAGTCTGTCTTTCGGTTAAGGCGAGTGTCTGCTATTACTTTGAAGTCTCTGCCAATGTGTTCCTTGACCTTAGCCCCTTCAGATACACACAGAATGGCATCCTGCACATGCTGGACCGCAATAAGCGAATTAAATCAAAACCTGAGCGCTTCCAGAACTGCAAGGACAGATTTGACCTTGTCATCACCTGTGAGGAGAGAGTCTACGACCAAGTGCTGGAGGGTGAGGCCTCACGAGGGAGCTGTTCAGCGTTGTCATTTCACATTTCCACATCAGAGTTGTCCTGAGCTTTTGCCCTTTTCTTCTTTATATTTCCTTAGATCTGAATTCTAGAGAGGAGGAGAGCCACCAGCCAGTCCATGTCATCAATGTGGATATTCAGGACAACCATGAGGAAGCCACTCTGGGCGCCTTTCTCATCTGTGAGCTCTGTCAATGTGTGAGTGTCTCCTACCAAAGTGCCATGAATGTTTTGTTATTTGGTACATGTATAGTAGTGTAAAACTGCAACAAATAATTGTTTTAATAAACAGGCAAATCTCTTCTTGATTAACAAAATCCCTCTGAACCAATAGAATTAACCATCAGGTTTTTTTTTTTTTTTCTTCTGCAATGCTGTGGTAATCTAATCCTAACGGACTCTGTTAAATGATTCTCCACCTCCATATCTGCAGATCACGCATACGGACGACATGGAGAATGAAATTGAGGAGCTATTACAAGAGTTTGAGGAGAAGAGCGGCAAGACTTTCCTTCACACCGTCTGTTTCTACTGATACAGAACAGGATTTTGCAATAAAAATAGACCCAAATTACAAGCAATCAAACACATACACACCCACTTCATGTTGATATTCTCAGTCATTAAATGCAACACACTTTGCACAGTCAATCACACTCCTAAACAGCTTTAGGTCAGGACCTGTTGCAGCCGTGACTGCTGTTGAACATGTTAGTGGAGTCTGTTGTATCTGCGAGGAGGATGGACCCGCTGCTCCCGTGCTGCCTTTATAACTCTGGCTCAGTGTCAGCCTGAGGTTCTTGTCCACCCCACCGCAGTGAATTCACTCAATCATGAGGAGCCATAACACCTTGGGCCCTAAACCAAGACCTCCTTTTTTTTCTTTTTTTCTTTTTTCTTTTTTTTTTTTTTAAATCTGTAGATTCATGTTCAGTTCATTATGGCAGGTTTCATTTTCTTTCTTCTTTTTTTTAATTGCAATGGTTCATTTAAGGATGTCCTTTTTTATTTTCTACCCAGACTGTAATTGTAGATGAGTATTGACATTATTTTGTGTTTTGTGCAACAAGTATTGTTGTTTTTTGTTTTTTTTTAAGTTAAAATGAATGGGTAGTAGATAAATGAGCA
This sequence comes from Nelusetta ayraudi, assembly GCF_046127955.1. Taxonomy (NCBI): domain Eukaryota; kingdom Metazoa; phylum Chordata; class Actinopteri; order Tetraodontiformes; family Monacanthidae; genus Nelusetta; species Nelusetta ayraudi. The sequence goes on along the minus strand of NW_027466100.1, from coordinate 2,660,157 downwards.
AGCCTATAATTTCCAAATTGTTGCTGATGTAATATATTGAATCATATGTAAGATATGATGTGCTTTTTTCAGGGCAATGTCTTTCCTTATTGTAAAATATATGAAGCAATGTAATTATTTCAAACTGCGAGCTCCGCTCAGAGTGCCTGATTTTTCTGTAAAATATATGAGATGAGATGAGAAGAGAAACATGCCATTGCCTCTTTATTTGCTTTGTGATTGAGTGTGCATAGTTAAGTGAAACAAGTTGGCGGTGGCTGGACCTTTTCCAAAAAACTTTAAAAAAAAAAAAATACTATTCTAACAAAAAGGTGTGATTTTAAAATATTTTGTGACAGGTGTAAAACATAGGGCAATTTTAGTAAGTTTTGACATTTTGTGTCCTTTGCTTGCCCAGAAAGACGTCTGTTTCATTGACAAATAATTACTATATTTCCAAGTATCTAGTAAATAAACCAGTCTATATTTAAGTTGTGTACTTTTGAATGGCTGCAAGAGAAATTCCAAATGAACATGTGAGGGATACATTCATATCTCCTAACATTTTACAAAATAAAAGAGTGGATTATTTACATATCTTGGCTTGGATTTACTGTTTTTTTTTTTCATGCCAATAAACAACTTCACAACATTTAAGATTGTAGATAAAAAATAAAAAAAAAATAAACTAAACTAAATCTGTTCCCAAGGGTACCTCTGCAGTGTGGTGTTCTGGTGGAGGGCACGTCAACTTAGACGCCATATTACCCTGGGCATTCTTTCTCCAATGTTTCATTTGCCAGAACACTACAAGAACAGTGGAATGGAACTTTAGGAGACTTCAAAATATATTTATTTTCTAAATAAATCATAAATAATGTAAACAAGATCACTGGTAATATTGAGTAGAAACAGGATAATGGAATTGGTCAATAGGTTGTATGTTTTTCTTTGTTTGTTTGTTTTTGTTTTTCATTTTCTTTCCCCGATAAGCCCACCAGTTAGTCCAGCATCATGTTGCCTAAAAAACAATGAAATGTACACTTAATGACAACTTCAGAAAATATTTTCTTTTTAAAGCTTTCTTTCTCTTTAACTCAGACAATTACTGCACATTTCTATCATCTGATTCTGCCTCTTCTTTCTTCCCATACAGGATCCATCACTTGCTTTCATTCCCTCACACGGAGGAATATAATGGGAGTACGTTTCTTTTATGGCGGAAGTACGTCACAGTGTGTTGCAGCTCGTTTCCGATGCTAAGCGATGCGCTTCGGCAGTCGCCATTTTGCAGCGGGGTTTTCTTTCAAATAAAAGTAAAGCAGTCATGCCAGACTTTTGTTCTGCTGTTGGATGTTCACATCAGAGGAATGCCAAAACCAAGGAAAGGGGGATAACGTTTCACAGGTACTTCTTTTGTTTGTTTCCCCATTTTGCTACGCGATTTGACTTATTTTCGTACAGCCTGCATTACACAGGTCGAACAAATATGGAGAATTTCTCCTCTTGATTTGTAGCTATTCCTTGACCAGTGTGACCCTTTTTTACTTTGCAAAAATAGCTGCAGTGCAGTTGAACTATCGCAGGACAAACCACGCCACTTTAATTCAATATCCGCCAACTGTTTTGAAAGCTAACGCTAGCGGACGTCGTTTAGCTGGTGCTACAAACACTGAACTCCCAGCTGCGAGAGTGAAACTACAGAGCAACAGACTAATAACTGAAAGTGACATGGTGTCGGCGTTCAAACACTGAGGGCACGGCCTCGCCACCCGTGGTCTCCTCCCTGTCTTAACACCAGCGGGTAACGGTGTGTAAAGTAACGACGTAATAGCGTAACAAAAACAAACCATATTGTTGCTTGACACCTGAACTGAGAACGTGTATACTCGTGCTGTCAGTCTCAGTCTATTTGTTATTGCAGCTGTTCTGAAATATAAAACAGTTTTAACGCCTTTATCTACTTGCAAGTACATACAGTTGAGAAGGGAGGGTTTAAAACATGAACGTATGTGGTCACATAAAATCTAAGTTGTTTTGTTTTTGTAAACATGATTATTCTCTGCAATCTATGAGAAACTGATTTCATGCAGTTAAGGCTTTAAAACATCTTGTAGAAACAGGAGATACAGTAGACATTTCTTTTGACTTCATGTATGTTTTGTAATTTTATTTGTGTATGATGTACATTTGCTAAATGACCCACGTTCTACCAGTGGTCAAATCATTATTTTTGATGCACTGCAATACTAACTGTCTCAAAATTCGGCAACATATTTAACCCTCCTTCTCTTTACAGCCTCCCTCAGGTATGTCCAACTTTTACTGATGTTAAAATTGCTTTATTGGACCCCTCACAAAAAGGAGGTGGTGCTGACAGGCTGCAACAAACACCTTGCAGAGAGTACCGTCCTACACACGACACTGCACTAGCCTGGGAGAGCTATCAGTGAAGTATCACTGTTGTGACATCACAAAGGGTTGATTTCTATTTGAGTGTGTTTTAGCATATGTTCTCTGAAATGTGGAGCAAGCAAAATAAGCCATGTCTGTTAATTTTCTAAGCAAACTGATCATGTGCCAGTAAAAAAGACTGTTTAACTCTATGTAAGATGGGGAACACACTGGTTATTATCCAGACTGGACCCCAGCTTTCAACTAACAGTCTGAAGTCGGCTTCTTACGAGCGTCTTTTTGTCCCCAATGTTTTTGTGTGTAGATTCCCAAAAGAAAAAGTGCTACGAAGACTATGGACAGTGGCACTGAGGAGACGCCACTTTAAACCCAACGATCGCTCAGTCATCTGCAGCCGTCACTTCAGAACGGAAGACTTTGACCTGACAGGACAGACCACTCGTCTGAGGGAAAGAGTGGTCCCATCGGTGTTTGCATTTTCCAAATGTCCCTCCCCCAGTGCGAGCGTACGTTTACAGTTTGCTTCTATCATGCTGGGACGTTTTTGCGCGGGTAAATTGTTAAGCCAAAAAACAAATGTCGCTTTTACTGCAGGTGCCCAAACCCAGGACAACAAAGACATCACAGAAAGCTGCTCCACCGCCTGCTCCACCGCCACCACCACCACTCCCACCACCAGTCATTCCCATCCCCCAAGACATTAAAGATCTACCTCCAGTGAGAGAAGTGATGTTTTGTGAGTTTTACCACATTTTACAGCCTGCAGTGTATTAAAAAGATATTTTTTCAGGATCACCAGTACGCTCTGGATCCAGTTCAAGCTAAGAAAAAGTTGGCCGAAGCCCAGGAGAGAATAGAGGAATTGCAGCGGGAATTAAGAAATTCCAAGGACCGGGAAAGGCGGCTGAAGAAGACGGTGATGTTCATGATAACAGAATTAAAATCCAAGAATAATCTACCGCCAAATCTGCAGTCATACATTGACATCTTCTCTGGTTGGTTCAACTGTTCAGCTTTGTTGCTTTTACTGCTTGCGTAATTATTTGTTTTGCTGCAAACTGCAATAATATTTATTTTAAACATAAAATCATAATCGTAATCTGTTCCAGTATTATATTGCCATCGCTAATGTCTTGTGTTATGTCTTGCCATATGTTTCAGATGCTCAAGTGTGACCCTCAAGCAGCAACAAATATGTGACATTTATTTAACTGAAGAAACACAAGTGCCAGTTCTGGATTGAACGACAATACAATGTGACGGGAGCAGTTTATGTTGAGTGAAGCTGAAAAATGAACAATGTCAAGTCCACAACTGCTGCCTGGTCAAGGTGCTACTCTGTTAATGGAATTTTGGGACCCCAGAGGAAGAGCCGACTGAAGCACAACCTGATGATATATTTTTGTTATTAAAAAAAAAAGAAGAAAATGGGGTTATTACTTGGCAACACAGCAGTGCAGTGGCTTTTTAATACTTTAAAAGTTATTAAAACTCCACCTTGAGCTTTTTAAAAAATATATATATTGTACCCTTCCTTTTTCCACGTTAGCGTTTGATTATGTGCCTTGCTACTGATGGTTCAAAATGGGGAGCTTGTGAGACATGACCTAAATGTTTCATGAAAACCCAAGTGCACTTCAATCTAGTCCCCGTTTTATATTTTAACACAAAGTGAAGGAACAAATGCTTTCTGTACATAGAAAAGAGATCATTTAATTGTTTCAGCAGACACTCAGTTGTACACACAGTGAACTGCAGAGTACAGTGCTCTCCTTGATTGTTACACATTAGAATGAGTCTCAGACATGGTTCATGTTTTTGGACGTTAATTGGTTATCTTATCCAACACACAGAATTACCTTCCATTACAGACATTCCACAGACTAATTAGTTACTTGTACTATCTAGAGCTCCTTAATTTACATATGTACAGCTCAAACTGGAGTCCCATCCTTTGGTGGAGTGGACTTAGGTTTGTCTTCTTTTTCCACCTTGCTTTCACTGTCAGCAGTGGCGACGGGATCAGCTAAACTCTCCTCTGTTGTCGCGGCTTTTGCTTTGGAAGCCTCCTCAGAGTCCTGCTTGGCCAGGCTCGCATCCCGGCCCTCTGCTGATTGGTCAATGTCTGGATCAGCTAAACTCTCCTCTGTTGTCACAGCTTTTGCTTTGGAAGCCTCCTCAGAGTCCTGCTTGGCCAGGCTCGCATCCCGGCCCTCTGTTGATTGGTGAGTGTCTGGATCAGCTAAACTCTCCTCTGTTGTCACGGCTTTTGCTTTGGAAGCCTCCTCAGAGTCCTGTCCGGCCAGGCTCGCATCCCGGCCCTCTGTTGATTGGTCAGTGTCTGGAGGAGTCGGCGTACTCGTGGCTTCTGTCTTCATACTGCTCTCGACGGCTTGAGCGATTATATTTTCAGTCTGTGGCGCCTCGCTGAGTGGCAGAGTGAACCCCATTTTGCCTCCGGGAGCCGTGGCTCCAGCTGCTGTGGGTATCAGGGTCTGAGCCTCCTCCTCTCTGAGCAGCCAGTCCATCTTCTGAAGGTGCTGCTTGATGGCGGCGTCGACCCGCGCGTCAATCATCGCCTCGGTCAGGATGCCGTCCTCAGAGGAATACGCTGCGGCCTGGGAGAGATGGAGACGGGTTGTGTTAATGGGAAGTCGAGAAATATTACGTTATGTTTATAGACATTTTGCCAAGGATTTAGAAACTAATAATGTGAGCCTACCTGCCAGGCTACACCGAGTTTGGAGATCTCTCTTCCAGACATCCCGTCTGCCCGTGCTGCAATCTCAGAGCACTTTTTACCGTAGTCAAACTGCGCCAGCTTCAGCCTCCTGCACAGAACCATTAACACGTGGGGATGAGAGAATAGCAAGATGCTTTTCTCCACTGTTTGCTTAACAATGCTGCTTAAAGTTTAAGTATGCAAGAATAAGTGATTAGATTAGTGATCTCTAGTGGTGGAAACACACTATTGAAAAACACTTTGTTGATGTTTCATTTGATCTTAAGTCTTTCACATCAGGGTAACAGTCAGAATCAGAACTAATAATAATAAGAATAATAAGAATAATAATAACAAATAAATCCACATTCCTCCCAATTTGGCAAATGCCAAATCATCACCTATTTACAAGCAGTCGAGCTCTTATGTAAATTCTGATTAGGCAATGTAAATATGAAGATTTTAAATGGCTTAATCCAACTAACAACACTAGAAACACAACAAGTATTTTCTTTTCCACCCTGTGCAAAAATACACAATAAATAACAGAATTTATAGCCTCCAGGTGGCTTTTCCCCTCTATGTCACTGGAGTGCAGTAACTTTGATATCCACCAATTTTAACAGGCCTTTTATTTAATGGACTTTTTTTTTTTCTTCAGAATTGTACTCACTGTCTCCCTACGGTGGCAGGCTCCAGAACATATTTGTCAAAGTACAAGCGCACCAGCCTTTCCCTCTCCTCAGGACCCGGCAGGGCAAAGTTCACAATTTCATCTATACGGTCATTAATGGCCCAGTCAAACTGCTCTGGCTGGTTACTGGCTAATACCAGCATGAACCTGTAAAGGGGAAAAAAAAACATTTAAAAAAAAAAGAACAAAAACACCCAGGACAAAAATTGGGTGTAATGTAGATCCTAAATGGTTACTTGTTGCTCTGTTCTCCAGTGCGATACAGGAAAGCATTCAAGGTAGCTCTGAGGTCTTCACTAATCTTCTCCTGCAAAGGAAGAGAGGCCATATTGTCTTGTGACCAACACACTAAACATTTACAGAAGGGACACATGACGCTCAGAAACAGGTTGCTAGAAAAATGCAAGCGCTAACTTACAGTGGATCTCTTGCGAAGGAATGCATCAGCTTCATCAACAAACAGCAGCAGCCTGGTACAATGTGAAAGGATATTATTTATTTATTTATGCATTTCTTCATTTACTCAACTATAAATATAACATACAACGCCATGTCACCTACCCACGACGACTCGTGTTCGCCCAGTCAAACACTTTATGCATGGCCGTCACGCCATCACGTCCCATGGGTGCCACGTCACCGCCAGTCATGATTGCGTAGTCCATCGCCGAATGCATCGCCAGTTTCTACTCCACACACAAAAAAAATGCAACTCACAGTTAAGACTAAACGTGATGTTCCGTGGGTGCCAGCATCAGACATCCCGCAGCCCTCCGACTTGCGTACCTTTGCGAAGAGAGTCTTGCCCGTTCCTGGCGGGCCGTACATGAGGATGTTCCTGTACAGGCCATTGTTCTGCCTCGTGTTCCTTGTCGCGATGGCAATGTCACGCACACGCTCCTCAAGGGTAGGCTGAGTGATTTAAAAACAGATATTTTCTTTTTATAAAAAAAAGTGATGCGTGTTTATTAAAGTTTTTTTTTTTTTTTTTTTTATCTATTTAAAAATAACTGATTTGTCTTTCCACATACACTGAGCACGACTCCTTCCAGGGCATCCTGGGGTTTGCTCTTCAGTCGTTTGGCCGTCTGTGTGTCAGGGACATGGGTCATGAGTTCATCCGACTAAACAGTTGCACGTATTAGCAGAGAGTCAGGAGGAAGAAGTTGGCTACCTTGACGGGATGCTTTATCGCCTCTCCTACGGTGAACCGGGAGGTTTCACGCACCAGCGACGGCTTCCCGAGCCTGGCCTCTATGTACCGACCCGCCACTCCCGTCGCATTTCGGGCTGTATAAACGCCCACGGCTAAAAGGGTCAATCCCGCCACCTAGTGGTGAGTCAGCGAAACAACAGTCAAACGCTTGCAAGGTTTGCAGGGTAACGTTTACCTTCTTTTTATTTTTTTTTAGGAGGTAGCCCCTCCCATTCTGTCCTCCACTAAGAAAGTTTGCCAGTTCAGTTCTTTGTGTCGTATCGTAACTGAACAGTTTGCGTGCGTTGAAAGACGAAAGCTCACCGTAGCAGTCACTTTGTCCCAGTCGGACACAAAGGCCCTGAATCCTTCTCCAAAGACAGCGCCTGCCGTTCTGAGAGCAAACACCAGTTAACTGTCGAGCACTCACCACTGGAGGTCGACAGGGTTTACATCTCTTAATCAGCATAAACAAACAATTGTTGTACATTTTGTATGCTCCTCCTCTCCCCCACTAAATTGTGAGCGGCTGTTTTGTTGTCAAGCATACAGCCACAGATGTGTAGCATTAAATAAGCACCATCCAGCTAAAGAAGCACTTATATCCATGCCATACAAACACAAAACATCAGAAACCATATTTGGAAAAAGAATGAATGAATATTAATTTTAACTTTGGCCTGTTCAGATACCAATGACAGGGAGAGGTTCATGAGTTATACTGCAGTCCACCACTAGGGGAGGATCAAATGCTTTGTCTTCACTTTTTATGCTGTACAACTTTAAATGAAGTTGGTGGTTTTTCAACTTGGATAAAAAATAATAATAATTTAAAAAAAAAAACACCAAAAACTCCTGACGTCTTACTTGATGGACTCCAGGACCGTCTGCCTGTGTTCTGCAGCCTTGAGTCGGATCTGTTCCCGGATGATGTCAGCGTTCTCCCTCTCCACCTTGGCGCGCGCTTTCGACTCGGCCTCGATGCGCAGAAGCTCATTCTTGTGCCTCAGGTCCATCTCATGCTCTATTGTGGCTGTGGAAGAAAGGGGGGACACTTTAGGCCTGGCAGAATCCACACATGGTCTGAGAGGCTACGCTGGTGTCGCTACTGTGTTGGATACCTTTTCTCATGGCCTCCTGCTTCTTGACAGACTCCTCCTGCTTGCGAAGGTTTTCCTCATTCAAGACTTGCTGTTAAAAGATCCAGAACAGGGATGCAAATGATCCATTAATCGCTAGTTGATTGACCTTATCGATCCATTAACGATTTATTGATAAGCGGCCTGAGAACCTAAATTTCACAACGAAAAATGTGTAAGGAACACATTATTTAACCCTTACACGATGTTGAGGGTCCAATGTGACCTATTTTTTTTTTTTACATTAGAGGACAGTAAAAACACACTAAACATTTATCCTCTGACTGTAAGTTAACTTCTAATGGCTCACATTTCAACTGTTTTTTTTTTTAATGTTGTTTAAAAGTACCTTCTTCTTGGTATATTATGACTATCACAGTACCTACAGGTGAATTGCTCTCTACTGCCACCATACTGTTATAATGATATTAACTACCTGTGCAAAAAAAAAATTATTAATTGAGACTCATTTCATTTCATTTAATCAATTAAATTCTAAATCAACAATTAATCGACTATCGATTAATTGTTGACATCCCGAATCCAGAATGATTTTGCTTGTCTCATTTTAAATTCTCAAGACATTTGACATGTCAGCGATAAACTCACCTGTTGCCGAAGCTGGTCGTCATATCGCTGCCTGGCCAGCTTATCCTGATACTGAGCTCTCTGCAAGACACCCACAAACGACCAACGGTAACCATTTTTTTGTTTTTTAAAAAAAAATCTTTTTCATCATTAGTTCATTTACATGGCTGCAAAGGATGACGTATATATCCTGCTCTCACCGCTTGATGCTGCTTCGTCTCCTCGTTCAGAGTTTTCCTCCTCTCCTCCCCCTGGACTCGGATTTGGTCGCCTTTCAACTGCTCAACCGCTGCTTCATACTCCTGTTACACAGGCACCAAAGGTTTAGTGAACTCACCGGAGAATATATTACAGAAAGCAAATGAAAAGTGGAGGAGCCACTACATACATCACTTCTTATGTGAGTAAACATAGAAAGTCTAAGATTGTTATACATTTTTGTAACATTTGCTCCTCAAAATCGTCAGTGGTGCGATTCAACTAAAAATAAAAAATAAAAAGATCCTTAGGCCAGTAAAACACTACTGCATCGGTCATTAGTCAGCAAGTGCATACGCTGCAGTTAACATAGGCTTTAGGTTTGAGTGAAATGTATGGGAGAAGATTTTGGTGCTTAAAGTCTGAGGGTGTGCGCTTGAGCGTTTGAACTGTGGAGTGTCGTTTTGAGGTACCTTCATTTTGCTCTGATACTCCATCTGAGTGCTCTGCTCCTGCATCCGTGCCAGGTCCAGAGCCTCCTTGGCATGTCCTGAATGAGGAGGGGGGAGAAGAGCCGATTGCATTAATCATGAATATTAGTATTTCAAACCTGACACACTTGTCCTCTCTTTGACTTTCATGCATCAACTCTGTGTTTAAAATGTGATCACACACAACAGAAAGAAAATGAATGGCCTGAATTATTATATGAGGACCAGATTGAAAGGCGATGACCTTTGAACCCCGTCCACTACATATCAAGGTTGGGCAGCGTGACGTCGGCATTGCATTCTACTAGCGAAAATCACAAAGATTACGCAACAAGCACGAGATACATTTGCAACAATTTCCCCATCTTAATCGTTCATGTGAAGCAACGCTGCGCCTGTCTGGAGAACAGGAGGAGCGGACCTCAGTTTGCATCACTCCTCGGGTGGTGGGCTTTTGACAGGAAGGTACAGTACTAGTCTGGACTAGGCTAGCAGGCCTTTTGCGAACACTTACGGGACTTGTCGAGGTCCTTGGCCGCCTGAGCAGCTCGCTCCAGACCGGTGGGATCGAAGTTGCTCCATTTGTCCTTGGGTTTGTCGCCTCCGCTACCGGAGCCTCCGCTCGGCGGTGGTGGTGTTGGAGGCGGCGGCTGAGCGGGGAGACCCGGCGGCACCTCAGGCTGCTGCCCCTTGTTCAGACCGAACAGCCACGACATTTCGATAGGATTTTACACAGGGGCAATTAGCTGGCGGTGTCGCGGTGCGGTACGCGGATACTGCACAGGTTTCTCAGGTCTCCCCACGCGTGTCTTGCCGCACTCAACTGCGCCTGCGTGACAGGAGAGTCTGAATAACCGTCGTGACGATTGGCGGCTCGTATGTACTTCTGATCCCCATTGGCTGATCTAGTCACGTCTTCTAGAGGTCATTCACAAGTCCCTCCCAGCACGTCTACGGCAACCGTAGAGGGTTATAAAACATACTCAGTGGAGGGCAGATATGACTTGTCATTGCATCAGTCGGTGTCTGATTTTGTAACCGAATAAAGACTCAGTGCTTTACCTCCCAGGCCTGTTGATATATATTTGTTGAATTATGTTCATATCGAATTACGTTCGACTAAACTGTAGGCCTTGTATACAGTGGGAAAGAGATGTTTTCCTCTAAGTGGTTTTTGTCCCAAAATACTGTTTTAATAATTTCCTTTGGAGCATTATTTTCTTTTTTACCTGCGTTCTGATAATGTAATGTGGTGCATATTGGTGGTTTTGTCTTCCACCTTGAAATTCTGCATATGGCTTTCCTTATGACTAAAATTAAAATTAAATCAAAATTCTAATTAACATCAGAGATGTTATCAAATATTTTTTTCTCACTAAACACACATTCAAAGTACAATGATGAAAATATTTTATTAACAAAATTGCAAAGAATGGTAGGTTATATTTGCACATAAGCCATAATATGGGAAATAACGATTTACCATATGAAAATCAAAAACAAACAAAAATGGTCATCAAAACATCTTAATAACTTAACACAACAGTGTTTGATATATCTGTGGAAATGACAAAACAGCTTCAAAGGTAAAACAGCAGCCAACACACATTTGGAACACAGTGGGGTCGAGGCTGGTGTGTGGCACACCTATAAACTACCTATTCTCAGAAAAAAACATCAGGATGGAAAACATTTTTTTTTATGGCAGGGGATTATCGCTGTTCCACAGAGAGTCAACCTATTGGTGAAGTGTCTTTAAAGACGGGAATAACAACACTTTTTTTTTACAGGGCAGGTTAGGCTGGTAACAACTTCAGTTGAAAAAAAAGACATTTTAACAAACAATTCCTGAAACAAAGAGTACAGCACCTGTACAATAAGGAACTGATTGTATGTCTTGGTTGGCTTTTATGACCAGTTGTCCAGTTCAAAACACATTTAAAGAACATCACAAATGAAAATCCCCAACTGCATTATGTCCCTTAGTGTAGCACGACAACACGGGAGAAGACACCTGCGGGCTCTTTGCCATCACCTAACGCTGCCTGGAGACCTTCCTGCTGCCGAGCCCGTGCCAGTTTAGCGAGCGAGAGGAATGACTGAGGTTCTGTGATGGCCAGGTCACTGATGACTCGTCGGTTGAGCTGTACACTACTCTGTAATGAGGAAGACAGAATATATGTTAACATGTTACAAGGAGACATAAATATATATATTTGGAGGACTGCCACATTTCACACAACTGACCTTCGCGAGGTTGTGCATAAGGACGGGATACTTCATGCCATGCTCTCGTGATGCTGCTGCTATACGTGTGATCCAGAGCTGAAGGGAAAGTAGGAATTTAATTTGTTAATAGATTGCGGTCATTGGTTATGGTTAACCACATTTAATCACACATGTGTCTATTATTTATCACTAAACACAATGAAAAGGGGTTCAAAAGCCACAAGTATGAGGAAAAAAAACTATTAAAAACCATTACACACAATGTGTGACATACAGCACGGAAGAGCCCACTGACCTGATTACAAGCCTTCAATAAAACACAAGGTGCTGATGCAGCAGTTATTGAGGTCAGAGGGTGTATATGGCTTGGTAGTGGTGGACACAAGGGGGGCCTCTTTAGCCTGTTTGTTTTTGCTTGTAATAGGGTTTCTAAAAGTCTGATTTGGTAGCCAAATTATGCAATAATTCCTCAAAGAGACTTTGACCTTTTCGTATGCAAGTGTCTCAGTGTTATCCAACCCTAACATCACCAGTAAACTTAATACTGTATCTTACCGTTCTCATGTTTCGCTTTTTTAGCCTTCGTGCTTTGGTGGCATAGACAAAAGCCCTCCTCACCGCTCGCACAGCCAGACTGTAGCAGCGATTCTTTCTGCCTCTGAAATGCTGCAGGATGAACATATACAATGTGAAGTAAACAAAGATCTTGTTGCTAACGAATACAGTGGACGAGATATCTTTCACACCAGATCGAGCAGCATGTGTCACCTCTAAATGGACAAATGAACAACAACAACAAAAAAATAATCTCGCCAATTTAAATAAACAAGATATCATTGTTTGCCCGGTAGTAGCCATGTCCTTACCCGTGCATTTTTTAGAACTTCTTGAACTTTCCAGTATCGGTCGGGCCCACGACTTCTGACCCACCGTGACAACGACAGGAATACCATGTCTGTTGCTAAGGTGGACTACTGCTCCTTGGCTTCGTTTAAATGTAATGACAGATTTTAGTGACCTCAGTTCAACGACACCTGCGGTGCACACGCCATCGGCCTGTCGGCTTCTGCAAATGTGCCCTGACTTGCGCATGCGTCGAAGGGGATCATGGAGATAAGGTTTCCGTGGTGCTGCCTGTTCAAAAATATTTGTTTAATTAATTATAGTTTCATATCGGTATTATATTTCCTTTACTCTTACTTAAATTAGAAATTCAAAGAATTAAATAAAACAGTTCAAATTAAAAAAAAATGAGTTGCAATTAAAAAAAATCACATCTAATCAAAAAAACAAAGAAAATGTTTCGGAATTCTCACTATTATCATCATTATTCAACACTTTTCTAATGTCTAATTTGTTCCTTTATTTCTAATTAAGAAACAGGGTTATAAACAAGTTTCGTCCGACTGTTTAACATTGTGAAGAAAGTCCTAACATTATGAATTGACAAAATTAATCACCCAAAAAGAGAACAACACTAACGCGACCGATATCAAGTACTTATTTATTATATTTTATTACATTTATTTTATTTGCTCCCCTTTTTTTCAATATGCTGCTGACAGGGAGCCGGAGTGTATTGTGGGACGCAGGCAGTGAGTGGAGGTCAGGTCACAGAAGCTCCAAAATGTCGGTAGCCGGCTTCACGTCCTTGAGTCGGTGTGGTGTTTTGGCTTTCCGCTCCTCCGCAGGACTGGTGGTATGCGAAAAATATTTTAAAGCACTGTTCATTTTCTTCATTCCGCTCCTTCCTATTGTTTCTTTAACGGCAACATGCTGACAGTGTTACAGTTAGACACAGCAGTGTACTCTGTCTGTATTTTTAACCTCATGCTAGCTCCGGGTACTCGCTTAGCTCGCGTCGACTCTTAACTTTTGTGCAACAGTTTCCGGTAACATATTTTTATTTTTCCTGTTCCTCAACTTGGTTGACGTCCACCAATGTCATGTTGCATGTGCGTGTTGATAGGAAAGTAGTACTTAGTTCAAACATTTTTAAATGGGGATTCATTTCCACACCCTTGCCTGTTCATTGGACTGCAATCTCTTCCAACGTCCTTAGTGATTTGTATTTCACTATCTTTGTTGTTTTTCAGATGTTAAGCACAAAACGATTGATCGACATTTAAAGCAGATCTTGTCATATGCCATAGCAGTAGATCTTGATGTATTCTATTCATTCAACATCCTGCCATTGAGTTGTGGTGGTTTATTGTTACAAGGTATGTTTACTAGGTGTGCATCTCTGATGGACAAATTAAAAGTGTCTTGTTGCCTGTGCTGTCAGGCTGTGCGATGTGCTCAGACAGCAGCGGCCCCTGCAGCACAGCCCAGAATCAAGAAGTTCCAGGTGTACAGATGGGACCCAGACACTCCAGGAGACAAACCTCGCATGCAGACCTACGAAATCGACCTCAACACGTAAGTGCCTCAGTTACCTGACGTGTGCTGCAGTGCCACATTCTGTGTACTGCGTAAGACCTCCAGACTGACTTGTTTTTTTCACTAGGAGAACAGTGGCCCCGGAGATGTTTGGTTAGCACAGGTAGCTTAGCATTAAGAAGATTTGATACTCGGAGCAGGTGTGTGTGCGTGCTTGTGTGTGTACATTATTAATGAGATAAAATAACCTTCAAGTGGATTTGACACACGTGGTGTTGATGGCTTGCCAGATTGTCTGTCCTTGCCCTTTGCCTAATCCTCCTCTGAGTTTCAAAAACATCTTAATGGAACAGGTATTCCAACATGAAATGTCTTTATGTAATCAGTGAGGTCCATGAAATTGTTTGTAAATATCTTTTTACAAACAACACCCCAGAAAACAGGCAATTGGTCCAGCTTATTTAACAGAATCCAAGTCTTCAGATTCTTTAGATGATATCTTATATTCTCCTCTCTGCTTAAGTGTCTTTGTCAGTTTAGACTCAAAACGCGTAATTTTCATATTAACTGTTAATGCTATATTTTTTCTTTTTATGTAGTTGTGGTCCCATGGTCCTTGATGCTCTCATCAAGATAAAAAACGAGATGGACTCCACTCTTACATTTCGCCGCTCCTGCAGAGAAGGTCAAGAGACACATTATTTTTATTCATCATTAGTCTTTGTGGGACTTTTCCTCTCCTGTATAGTCACTCAAGTCTTTACATTACTTTACTGACTTTGTTTTTGCCAATATCATGTTGTGTGGTCTAACTGAAGTAATGTATTTGTTTACGTTTTTGGAAAGTGTTTTGGCTTTTGGCTCCCTGTCTTCTAAAATCTTCTTTTGTCTTTTCTTTTTGTTCAATACAGGTATTTGTGGGTCCTGTGCAATGAACATCAATGGAGGGAACACACTTGCCTGTCTAAATAAGATTGACACTAACACTAGCAAGCCTGCTAAGATTTACCCTCTGCCACATATGTATGTGGTGAAGGACCTGGTACCTGTAAGTAAACTTTAAATAATATAATAATACTTTTTCTTTCATAGTCCAGTTAATGTTTTTTTTTTAATTCCAACACCAAGAGACTGTACTTGACACATCGGTGGCGGTGGTTATAAATCTGATAATTAAGGGCTAAACACTAAACCCTGACATTGTTCATTTTGTGTTTTTCTCACAACTTTGGACTGTTTATTGTTAAAATGTTGCTCTCAGTTTTACTTGACTCAGATGAAGGGTTTTGATTAGCAAAATCCTGAAGTATTCACCGGACTTATTCTTTGTTTTTTGTTTTGTTTCCTAGGACATGAGTAACTTCTATGCACAGTACAAGTCTATTGAACCTTACCTGAAGAAGAAGGATGAGTCAAAAGAAGGAAAGGAGCAGTACCTGCAGTCTGTGCAGGACAGGCAGAAACTGGTACGTCACTGTTTACAGAGAAACATAAATATTTTGCAATTTGCAGTGCTACATGTCACATGAACTAAACCCCGTTTTGAACTCGCGTCCTCTAGGACGGCCTGTATGAATGTATCCTGTGTGCCTGCTGCAGTACGAGCTGCCCCAGCTACTGGTGGAATGGAGACAAGTACCTCGGGCCAGCTGTGCTCATGCAGGTGAGCGTCTGATCAGTCCACTGCACATGGAATGGATGAGTGTGGAATACTGGTAAAGTATAATGAATCCATTATGCTAAGATTTCAAGTGTGTCCAGGAGATGGACTTGGAGATTCAAGAGTCAAAGACTTTATTTGTCATGTCACGTTTACATGGCAGGGAAATGTTGGTGTGGCAAAAACCTGATGTTATTGTACGTGCGAGGAATAAAGAAAGTGTGAGTGTGTCAAGTGGCAGTTAAATGTAAGTTTTACAAATATGCAAAAATACAAGTTAAAAAGATTAAAAAGTGGCAAGTACGGATGAAGGTGATTCAAGTGTTATGTAGTACTGTACAATACTATACAACTTGATAAAAAATAATAGAATGCAATATAAATGGTGACAAACGACGGAATGCAAAAATATGACACTATCCCATTATGATATATAATAACAACAATAATAATAATAATATCAACAATAATCGTAACGATAACATCAGGAAAATAACATTAATTATAGTGGTAATGGTAATAATAGTAATAGGGCAATTATAATATATATATATATAATGTATAATATAATAAACATAATAATCATCAATAATAAGTAGTTAGATAACAGTTAGATGTCAACAGTCACACATTTCATTGAATACAGCATTTAGATTGCAGCGTCTCTGATTCCGAGTGCTGGTTTCCATCTCCCAGGCATATCGCTGGATGATCGATTCACGTGATGAGTTCACAGAGGAGCGTCTGTCCAAGCTGCAGGATCCGTTCTCGCTCTATCGCTGCCACACTATCATGAACTGCACTAAGACCTGCCCCAAGGTAACCTGTCTGCTCGCAACTGGCCACACCTTGTGCTGTCATGCTGCTGCTGCTCCTTTGAAATGCACGTTTCTAACGTGTTCTGGTAAAAATCCCCCATGTCTTTCCCCTTTCCGCTTCCCCTCAGGGTCTGAACCCTGGCAAGGCCATCGCTGAGATCAAAAAAATGATGGCCACATACAAGGAGAAGAAGGCCGTGGCAGTCTGAAGCCCCATCCGTCCTCTTGTCTAGTAACTTTGCCCTCCATTATCAAAGATATATTGATTTAAATAATGCTTATTATGGTCTGGATGGCCAGTATACCTTCCCACTTCTGCCACTAGTACACGCTGCACTGTAGTGAAGATGTGTGCGTGGTTCAGGGGTGCGGGTATTGCACAAACGCACACGTAAAGGATGAATGCAGAAGCAAGTGTGTGAGTGAATGTTTCATGTTCTGTATCAGAGTAATTTATGTCCATCTGTTTTTACTGTATGTCTGAAGACTTTGGAGTGTCTTTAGAGTTTTAAACAGTCAATGTTTTCATCGCTAAAAAAAATAAACATCCTATACAGTAGCTTGTTGTTCTTCAGTTCAATAGTTGTCTGAACAAACAGCTTCACTTTCCACAGTTGTCCTCTGACCAGCATCACTCTGTGTGTAACTTAAAAAAAATAAATACATAAAACTCCCACAGCTGTTTTGTTTTGTTTTTTTAGTTTTCATGCCACTGGTATCATTTGACCAGCCAGCCTGTCTTTCGACAAACTTCGACAGATACCATCGTTCTATTGTCGTTTTCAGTACATGTCCACTAGGTGTCGCTTTTGTACCAGTGGCAGCAGAAGGAGAGGAACGTCCCAAAGATCTTGGTGGCAGTGTGCCAATGGTGATGTTTGTGACGTCGCAAAGGGCTTACTTCCCAAGTTGTTCTATCACTGTCTTTTTCTGAAATTAATAAATAAAATAATATATTTTCAAATAAAGTTATTTGGTGGAGTTTTCTTATGTCTGAGTTGTTATATTCTGACAGGCTCAGAAAACAACGTTGGACCTTAAACCAAAAACAACATTCTTAAAAATCTTTTAACTGAGAAAACGAACGTTCTCATAAAAAGCCATTTATTAGCATAACTGTCATTCAAAATAATGAAACATGCTCGTG
>NW_027466100.1:2630000-2640000 GCF_046127955.1 Nelusetta ayraudi | reverse complement strand
GCTTCAGAGGTCACGTCGTGACGTTTGCTTATCAGCACCTCCAAAGTGCCCCGGTCACCAACGCTTATTTGTTTATGTGGAGCTCTTAAAATGAAAGAAAACAAAATAAATAAAAGACAAAAGCTCAGAGAAGATGATGCAACTTAATTTAACTTCACTTTTATATCCATGTTTACACAAATATGGCCAGATGGATGATGGTTGTGTTTAATCAAGTAAGGGGCGACCAAGACGAAGACAAAGGAATCACTCTCTGGCTAATTTCAAATCAACCTCACATCTGCTCTGAACGTATTACACAGTGTTTTACCATTGTTGTTTGTTTGTTGCAATTTGTCATCTGTTTTTGTTTATTAAAGTGAGAGAACAGCGTCGACTGCGTTATGGGTGGTTGGCAGGAAACATAGCAAGACGAGTCGGGACAGTTTACTTTGGAGAGGTTTTCCCGCAAACACTTTAGCGACGCCGTTAACAGTTCTTCTGTTGCGCGCTGAGCGCTGATGAACTGATTTGACGCGATGAACCCTGCTGCGCAACATTCTTCTAATCGTCATCATGATTACTGTGCTCCCGAGTGTATGAAACTCTACTTTTTTTATGACCTCAGCATCTCAGTTGTTAACACGCTCTAGATTTGTGATGTCGAAATATAGACTTGGAGCGGCACACACACACACACACACATATGAATGCGTCTAATGTCTCACTTCACCGCTGTGCACCAAAATCATCGACTCCACTGATACTTCATTGTTTCAAAATAAAATGTCCACAGTGCTGCTGCTCGCCCAGGCCCAATTTCAGGATCAGGTCCCTTATTTGGGTGAGTTTGTTCAGCCAATATTGTTGTTGAGTGTTCCAGCTCACAGCCACCACACATGTTCTCCATTTCCCATTATCCTCTAAGATGTGATGTGTCACCTAGCCTCAAGGACGCCTCCAACAGTGTTTTGTTTTTTTTCCTCCTTCCAATAATCTGTTCCATAGCAATTGTCATTACAGAAACAATGCTTTGACCAGTAAGCTTTGTAAACATCTTGAATATGACGTCATGCATGAGGTCATTTTCTGTGCACAGGTGCTTAATTTTATGTGTTGCATATCGAGCGTGTGTGCGTGTGTGCGTGTGTGTGTGTGTGTGTGTGTGCGTGTTTGGACGGTTTCTGGCTGTAATTGCTTTCACAATGTTGAGCTCATGCAACATTTTTCTCTGCCTCCCCAATTCACAGAGGATTATGGCCCAGATTACTTTCCAGGTAAATCACTCAGGCACATTCCCTGATGTTTATATCACTTTTGAACATCAGCGAGGGCTCAAAACTTTCCCTCTCCGTCATGCACAGAGAGCCCAGACGCTGAAACTCCCGATTCCCCTCCTGGAACCTACCAGCAGCAGGTTCGCCTTCAGCCAGTGGTCCGTCCCAACAGTCCAGGTACGTCTGGTTCAACCCCCTCCCCCTTTTTTGGCTCTTGGTTTTGTATAAGAATAGCTGTCTTTGTGTGTAGTGCTTACTGTAAATTTGTTTCCCATACTGATGCCAGGGTCTGACTTGGAGACCGAACCCACAGAGCCCGGCCCTCTGGGTAAGAGCACGTTGGGCTCGGGGAGGAGGGTAAATGATCAGCAGTTTAATACGGAACATAACGGATCTCTTTCGTCTGTGTTTGGCACTGTTTCAGACTGCAGAGAGGAGCAGTATCCCTGCACCAGACTCTATTCTGTTCACAAGCCATGCAAGCAGTGCCTGAACAGCCTTTGCTTCTACAGGTGAGACAATAATCACATTCTCTCAGGAGGTCGTAACGCAAGCTACGCATCAGCCTTAAATCCAAAATGTTTCTTCTGAAAAATGACCTTTACAGTCTTCTGGCTATATTAATGACTTCCAAAACCACCAAACCTCATATTAGTGGTCAAGCAGCAGAGAGATGATATTATGTTTCTATTTGTTTTAAAGGCCTTAGCTGCTGCTTTATGAGATTGTATGTTATCAAATCAACACCTCCTATGATCTTCCTCTGCTCCACTGATTCATAATGAGAGAATAATGAGTGTCTTTTTATTTAATTAGTTCAAGACAGTGTAAAATTTGGCTTGACATACCGTATGTTTTTTCTTTATTGGTAAAAGCTTAACATACTTCCCATAAACATATCAATAAAAATGTATAATCACAGCACAATTAAAGTAATTTGGTTTTCCTACCCTTAGACCAGTTCTGATATATATATATATATATATATATATATATATATATATATATATATATATATATGTATGTATGTATGTATGTATGTATGTATGTATGTATGTATGTATGTATGTATGTATGTATGTATGTATGTATGTATATATATATATATATATATATATATATATATATATATATATATATATATATATATATATATATATATATATATATATAAGAATATACATAGAACAATAAGGGTCTTGCTCTTAGTTGCCTTCTTGCGCCGGCAATTAAAAAAAAAACCCAACAAAAAAACAAAAAACACATCTGACAGTGGCTTTAATACAAACCAGGCTTCCTTAAAAATTGTATGCACTGGACCTTTAAAGTTGGTGGGCGACACGGTGGGGCAGTGTTTAGTGCTGCTGCCTCCCAGAAAGAAGGTTGTGGGTTCGATTCTGGACCTAGAGCCTTTCTGTGTGGAGTTTGCATGTTCTCCCTGTGCCTGCGTGGGTTCTCTCCGGGTTCTCCGGCTTCCTCCCACAGTCCGAAAACATGCACGTGAGGTAAATTTGGAACTCTAAATTGTCCTTAGGTGTGAGTGCCCCATAGCCCTGCATTGAACTGGCGACTTGTCCAGGGTGTCACCCTGCCTTTGCCCTGTGACAGCTGGAATAGGCTCCAGCAGACCCCCACAACCCTGAGTGCAGGAGGAAGCGGGTCTAGAACAGAGGTGTGCAAACCTTTTGACTGGTGGGCCAGTGTATTGGTGACCTACCTCATAGGGAAAAAATATTTCATGAGATATGTAGAAAACATGTCTTTTAGTGTCAATTGAAAATGAACAAAAGCAAACTTACAACAAAATATTAGGGATGCAATGATATTCGGTGTATTGCTGAACCCCTGGACGCCCTGCCCTGTTCAGTACGGTCCATCATCATCATTGGCAGTAAGTAGTGGTCGAGTACAACTGTCCTCCTTGGTCCTTGTGGGACTTCAGGTGGGCGAAGAGGCCAATCCTGTGTCCACATGTTTTGGTGCAATGTGGGATTGGTGCAGAATCTTTGTCCTGGCTTGGAGGTCCTGGTTTTCAAAGACCCTCTTTCTCAGTCTCGAGAAATACACACTGGCAGAGTTGAGGCGGAGGTGTACTTCCTCATCAACGTTTGCCTTGGGGGACAGGAGGCTCCTGAAGTAAGTGAAGTGGCCCACAATTTCGAGACTGGTCCCATTGACGGAGATATTTGGAGGTGAAACTGGCGCAGTATTGCTGGGAGGTGGCAGGTAGAGGACCTGGGTCTTCTTGAGGTTGAGAGCCAGTCCAAGCTGCTTGTATGCTGTTGCAAAAGCATCTAGAAGTAGCGGTAGGTCCTTCTCATAGCGAGTTACAAGGGCATTGCTATCAACATACTGCAGTTCAGTGATGGATGTGATGTTGGTTATGATGATGGGCCGTAGTTTTCCCACGCCTGGTCTAGAAAACGGATGAATAGTCAGTTAAGTATTTTATTCCGTCGACATAAAGATGACATTGGTTTTTCTTCCTCGTGACCTGTGACCCCTGTCTGCTCTCCGCGAAGCCTGAGACGGGTGTACGTCATCAACAAGGAGGTGTGCGTGAGGACTGTGTGCGCGCACGAGGAGCTGCTCAGAGGTGGGTTGTCCGCGCGGGCTCAGCCGTTTTGCGCGACTTTGTGTCGCGACGCGCCATTCACTCCACAATTTTTTCCGTTCGCAGCCGACCTGTGCCGTGACCAGTTCTCCCGCTGCGGCGTGGCGGCGCTGAGCGGCGGCTGCTCGTCACTAGGGGCCAGCTGTGGGAAGAGCTGCGGCGGCTGCTGATGATGGGAGCTGGATATCAGGGACACGACCTGCCCGACGTACTGCCCCCTTTTCCACCACTGTCTCACCCATCGTTGTCTCCTTCCCCCTCCCCCTGTCCCTCCCCCTCCTCACCTCCTCCCAGTGTGTCTTTTAATGTACACATCATTACTCGTGTGCTCAGAGCACGTCTGCATTTGATTTTTTTTTTTTTTTTATACACGTGTATGGATAATGTACTCCAAAGAACATTGATGATTGTATAAATCACTGGTGCTATAAAATCATCACACTGGTGCTATAAGATTAAAGATGCACATACAATTGCATTTTTTTTTTTTTTTTACATCTTCTTATTTGACATATTGTACCGTATTAATCTCAAATCTCCATATTTGTAGGCACGTCGCTGTGCTTGTGTTGAGAAGCAGTTGTCCTGACGATCAGCCCACAATGTCAGGAAGTCGCTGTGCGCCGGCGTCGGACGAAGCTACTCCATATCCAGCGACTAGCAGTCTAGTTTTATCTTTAAATCTGACGAGAGGATGTCACTGACAAGTAACCTCAGTTCTGGACTACTGCCACCTGGATCTGCGCGTCCCAAACAAGCAGAGATCTAATGTAAACACACTCCAGTGGCGACGAGTGCCTGCCTCTGTACTGCTGCTTTGTAAAACTGTCACCATGAAGAGAAAAAGAAAAGAAAAATTAAAATCTTTTTTTTTTTAATTTTTACTACAACAGTCCAGTGCTCGGTTGTCATGCGTCTTTTTTTTTGGTACTGAACATGCAGTATTCACCACAAGACACAAAATGCATCACAAACAGTGAGTTTATTCTGCCCATGCGGTCATTATGTAGCCATTAATCATTAGCCTGTTAGCGTTTTACCGTGTACCATATAAAACTAATACGATTAACTCACAAAAAAAACACACACGCAACCATCAAAGCGCATTACTCGAAGGTCGTAAAACTGTTTACAACTGACGTACGCGGCAAAATATGTTCAAGAAAATACAGTGCAGGTTAGTGTACTTTGTCCATTTGTTTCCTAACTCACGCACGCACGCACATACGCACGTGCACAGTGAAGAGCTTCCTGGCATCCTCTCAGTGTCTCTGACTGTTGATATAAATGGGAGGAGCTAGCTGAGCAACTGGCTATCTTTTGATCCTGTGTGATATCCAAGTTCTGTCTGGATGGGACGGGTTGAGGGTTCCGTGTGTAGGACCCTGTTGAGCAAGAATTACATACAGTTTCTAAGCCTGCCAGCAAGTGACAGACTGCTGGTGGGTTTGTTTTTCTAATTCAGCAGAATAGCCAGAATCTCCGCTTCTGCTGCCATCGTAAAAAGCTTCAATGTTCCTCATAAAAAAAATATAGTGACACAAAATAAAATGCTTTCTCCTTAAGAAAATAGAACACTTGTTGGGTCCACTGAGTAAATACTTGCTTTCAGACATTCATCATTGCTGGGTTAGAGGGGTGCTGCTGGTACTCAGTTCCCTGCCGGCAATAAGGAGGACGGGAGGGAAGGCTGTCGCCTCTTCATCTCTTGCTGCAGCTGCTCCTTCAGGGTGGAGACCTGCCAAAGAAAAGAGTGACAAAAGCAATATGTTACACTGGAGATGTAGCACAGCCAAGCATGGTGGATTCCAGCAATCAGCTGTGATTTAAAACTGTAAAGGTGTAACTGTAGAGGTTTGACTTTCCTGTTTTTTTTAATCAGAATTATGTATGTAATCTATCTTCAAGTATATTTTTTAATTCTTTTTAAGGAAATAGATCCTCATCCGTATTCTCTTCTCAGTGCTTCCCTAATGAAATCATCTCTTGCAGAAATGTGTCAACTCTTTTCATTTTACAAAGGACGTTACATTACATTACGTCACGTCACGTCACGTCACGTCACGTCACGTCACGCCCCGTCACGTCACGCCCCGTCACGTCACGCCCCGTCACGTCAAGTAAAGCTAAGTTACGGCAAGCCACGTTGAGTTACGGCAAGCCAAGTTAGTAAGTTAGGTTGAGTTGAGTTAAGTCACGTTAAGTCAAGTTTAGTTACGTTCCGTTTAGCTACGTTTGACCACGGCAGGCTACGCAGTGTTACGTAAAGTTACGATAAGTGAAGTAAAGTCTTGTTAAGTAAGTAAGTGATGTAACGTTAAGTAAAGCTACATTACGTGAAGCTTAGTCAGGTCAAGTTGGGTTTAGTTAAGTTGAGTTACGTTACGTTTAGTTCGATTACGTTACGTTACGTTACGTTACATTTGGAGGCTGAGGAGGACTGGGGCTTAGCAAAAGCAGCCGCGCTGTGCGTACCTGCTCCTCAAGTCCTTTGACTCTGTGGCGGTGAGCTCGCTCTCTGGTGACCAGCGTTCGTTCCGCATCTCTGAAGCTGCACCGAAGTCTCTCCGACTCCCGCAGGGCCTCGTCGCGCTGGCTCACCAGGCTCTCGCACAGACCGTGGGACTGCTCCATCTCGACCAGCTGCGTCTACTCACACACACGCACACACAGACACAAACCAAAAAATGTTAATGAAAAAAAAAAGAAATGAAAAGGAGGGGTTTGCGTCCCTGTTGGTTGTTTAGTGCAGCGATGTTTTATCAACAGCGAAGCGAATAGCAGCGCATTTTTGTTGACCTGGAGGTAAACCGTCCTCGGGATTTCTAGAAGAATGCAGCCATAAAACAAAGTATGGGACGTTCCTTCCCGAAACGACTTTGCTGGGTCGTAGCTACAGGGTGCACCGAGGAGGCTGCACAAAGAAGATACAGATGTGTCTGGCAAACATTTAGCCCGTCGCCTGTAACAAAAGGCTCTAACAAGAAAATGACGTCGGATCAAGCGAGGAGGTTCGTGGGGTCGGGCGGGAGGGTCGCTGTGCTTCGGCATTGATCAGGACAGAAAGTTAAAGGGCAAAAGTTAGAAAGATCAAATGGGAAATTTAGCATGTGGGTCGCGTACATGGAACACTCAATAAATAGGACGGAGAGACTCGGCCTTCCCAGAGGGGTAAACACAACAAATCTGTTGTTCACGTCTCGGAGACAATGAACATCTGTGTTTTATTGGCCTGGAGAAGGTCCTCTGACAAATGGCTGACGGCCTCTTTAACGCAGACCTCCAACACCCACACAGGAGGCCACGTTAAATCACACAGTGAGTTCATTCTCATCCTTCATCTGCCACAGTTCAAAAATACGGCTCCACGTTTTTTTTTTTTCGCGTGAGAGCGAGGGAGTTAGTTGCAAAGAACGATTAACGCACAAGATTTAAAATTGGCCTGAGCTCAAAAGCAATCGTTCCCTGCAAAGTTGCCGCTGAGGCTTGACTTCTCCACTTGAATAGAGGAAAACACACAGCTCGACGACTGTTGTTTCCTGTCGTTAGACATTAGATTTAGATTGAGATTAGTTAGGATTGTTTTAACCTTTCTTACAAAATGTCCACTCTATGCATGAAATAATTGAACAGAGTCACTCGTTATTGAGACAGATGACAACGCAACGTTTCACAAAAACATTTAACATCGAATTGAAGGTTGCCTGGGAAACGATCAAATTAGTCATTCTTGTTAAAACCAAAAGTCTGCCAATCTGAAATGATTAACGGCTTTGTGTGTAAACATATAATGGCACATTGCAACTAATGTTAATGTTGATTCCTGTTTTACGACCTCACGTTTGAGCGAAAACATCTCTTCCAGCAGCAGCTGTGATGTCAGAGTGAAACCACAAAACCTCAAGCAGATCCACGTGCTACTGGAGATGCATTCTGGACCTGCTCTCCATGTAAATATGCATTCCTACTAAATTAAAACAAAACCTACTTATATTTAGTGTCTCTAAGGTGAAAATGACACAAATGTATTCTCATGTTGCATGCTGGGCCTTTAGAGCTTCAGCTTTGCCCTTCGGGTTTGTCCCTTCAGAGTCACTATTGAGTAAACTGAGCGAAGCAGCTCAGTAAATATGTTCTGTGATGATGAACGGGCACGACTCCACATGTATGAAAGTGTTGGGTATAAAGCCCGTGGGATGTGTGCGTCTCACCTGCAGCAGCATTATCTGCTGCTGGGCCTCCTGCAGCTCCTGCTCGGCCGTGTTCAGCGAGCGATCCAGGCGGCCTCTCTCAACCGACAACCGCATGCTGCTCTCTTCCGTCTTCAGCTTCTGGCGCTCAACCTGATAAAACGACATACCGTGTGCAAAAAACGTCACCTATTTGTTGAAAGAAATAAAAAGTTGCAAAACAGCTGGATCGCTGCCGTTTCGAGTCTGAAATCTGAAATATTTTTCACACTGCTAAATTTCCACTATACTTCTAGCCGTGGACAAAGCCTTTTCTCTTCTTTTTATTTTTTACATGCTTCTGTTTTATTTACTTGGAGCATTGTTAGGAACAAAATTTCCCTTTGAATTAAAGTATTCTGATTCTGATTCCAAAATCATCTTGACAAGTTTTTTTGCTTTAATTTAGTCCCCTTTTCAAAGTTTTCACTTGACATACATCCAACCGATTTGGGAAGAGCTTCCCTCTGTTGAGTCAGATGAGCGGTAGCCGTGCCACCTGTGCTAAAAAATGGGAGGAACTTAGAAAATGCTGCAGCCAAATAAAAGTGGAGATGAAGAAATAAAAACTTTACAGGCAGAATGATTTAAAAGAAACAACAAATCAGCCGTAGTAGTTCAAAAGTTGTTTCTTTTTTCTTCTTTTTTTTTTTTTGAATTGCTGACCTTGTCCAGCGTGTTCCTCAGCGCGTCCTTGTCCTTCTCCAGCCTCACCGCCTGCCTCTCTGCGTCCTTCTTCTCCGTCTCCAGCATGGCCACCGCTCGCTGCAGCGCCCGCAGCCGCTCCTCCACGGCGGCCCGCTCGGCCTGCGCCGACTGGGCGCCGCGCTGGGCCTCGGTGATAGAGGCGGTTCTCTGACGCAGGACCTGACGGAGGAGGAACGAAGCTGATGAGAGTAGGCAGCGCAGCAGAGGACACAAGCCGAGCGTGCTTACCTCCTCTTTCTTCCAGAGAGACAATTACAAAAGATAGAGGTGTGATTCCTTCTGCAAGAGCGTATACAGTATAGGTTCCCTGAGGTGAGCTGACTGAATAAAGGAGACTTAAACCTGAGTAAGCTGCTGCTGCTGCTGCTGCTGCAACTCTGATCCATTCACAGTAGCTGCAAAAGTGACAGGCTCCCTCATTGTGCCTGATTATAAATAACGGCTTCTATCTAAATGCCAGTCTACACTCAGTCGTAATGGTGTAGACTGGCACTAATCCATTATGACAACTGGTTAACAGCAGGGTCTGGCCTTTTTTTTTTTTTTTTTTTAAATTTTGGCATACATTTTCCCACTTTGTCTCTTACAGTTACAACTGCACAACTGAAAAAGTCACTCAGCACCTATGAGACTTTCCGTCTTACATTTTTCCAAATGTTGCCCTTTCAAAGACTTTAAATGAGACACAGTTAACTATATACAGTCGGGTATGGGAAGCGCTTCAGACCCATAGTTCACCACAGGAAGTTACAGCCAACTATGGCAGCAATGCATACCTGTGCATCTACCAAAACACCTACACGAACATTCAATCCATTTGTATTCACATTCATGTTTACACACAGCAAGATGAAACTGAGTCAGTTAAAATCTGGATTCTAGAATCTGGGATCTAATTGCTTTCATGTACTCGGTCCATCTGGACCAAATTAGGTCAAATTTTTTTCTCTTTTGGATTTATTTTTTGGGAAAGCGACAATCGTTCCATAAAGTGAAATGTCATGTGTTATTTCTGTCCACTCCTCATTGATGGCTCAACAAGATTCAATGGCATCTTTAATCTTACGTCACTAATGAGTCCCGGGTGAAGAGCATTTTTCCAGCACAACAGGCTTTTTTTGTTGGTTCTGCCCATTTATTTGAGCTTTTATCACTTATTTTAATGATGTTTGAATAGAAGATTCAATGACAGG
>NW_027466100.1:2350000-2627500 GCF_046127955.1 Nelusetta ayraudi | reverse complement strand
AGGTGTGTGTGTGTGTGTGTGTGTGTGTGTGTGTGTCTGTGTGTGTGTGTGTGTGTGTGAGATCAGGATGCGTTCAGATGGAGGCAGATGATTGGCTGTGGCCACCAGTGAAGTGAACAGCACTGACAAAGTTATCAGCCTCTTTAGTCTGTGTCACAGTTCACAAATTAATCAAAAAAAGGAAAATGAAACATAATTGAAAAATAAAATTTGTGCTAATTATCTGAAGAAATAATACATTTAGTGCAAAACAATTAGGATTAGTTTTAAGGCTCTGCTCGCAAAGTCACTTCAGTCCGCCAGTTCACTGCTCCAAGTCGGGAAAAAGTTTCTCATTGTCCATTTATTTCACTCGTCTTCCCATGAGGATAAAATGTAGGGATAACCGCTTCGACTTTTCACCTAGAATCATACGAGGCCACGAGGTTCTGTTTTGTAGAGAGGCAACTTAATGAGCAACACAGAAACCACTTGGCCGGGACCAGGCGAGTTGGCCCAGATGTTTCCAATGATGCTAATCAAGGCTCAGTTCCATTCAGGTCAAGAAGCCTGTTGCCCGCCGAGGCTCGGCCGCGCTCAATGGAACATAAACCTTCAGGTTTTATGAATTGCGCCTGTACCTACAGGCGGTTTCGTGTCAAAACGACTGGTACTGGACGTCACACCAGAGCGGCTCTGTGAAACTTAAACAAGCAAACAACGGTAATGGCTTTCACGTGCTGGCGAGAGAATTAGGAAGCCTGTATGTAGTGACAGAGCCTGCTCCTGCTCCTCCTTCACCTGTTTGAGCAAAGAGTCGTGGCGTTCCTGGGAGGTCTGGCTCTCGGCCTCTCGGTCGCCCAGGCTCAGTTTGAGCCTCTGCAGCTCCCCCTCCAGGCTGCGCCTCCCCACTTCCACCCTGGTGGCCCGGGCCTCGGCCGACTCCAGCGCCTCCCGCAGACGCCTCCTCTCGGCCTCCAGACGGACCTCGGCAGCCCGTTGCTTGTTCACCTGGTCCTGCAGGCAGAGGAGGGACAACAGGCTCAGAGTCACGACAGTCTATAAATAAGACTTTTTAAAAAGACACCGACCAATAAAACAAGTTTTATCCAACTGTTCATAAGATGTGAATATCTTTATTTCTTTATTTCTTTTAAATTAATAGAATTTGCCTTCTCTTTTGGATTTTTTGGGGATTAGTGTCCTGACTTCTGCTGTCTTCTCAGCGGCCAAATGATTTGGAGAGGCGGCGGGAGGAACAGACGAGTGGAAAGCTGAGCAGGGACACTGCAGGGAGCGTCTGAGGCATCTGCTCTTCTCACCTTCGCCAACAGCTGAAGGCTCCGGATCGTTCCTCCACTGGTGAGCGCTGCCATATGGCGCATACAGCTATTTAATTCAGACCACATTCAGAGCAGAGGTAATGCCCCAGTCGCCCAGCAGGCGGCTCAGTACAAAAAAAAAATGTAGCAGAGAGGACCATACGAAGAGAAAAAAAGATTGAGTCTGAATTTTTTTTTCTCCAACAAAATCGAGAATAACGTTCAAATTTTGAGATTAAAGTCAAAATTTCAAGAATAAAGTTGATGTGAAAAAGATGAACTTTTGTGAATAAAATTGAAATTTTGCAATTGATGTCAACAAGAAGTAAGTCAAAATGTAGAGAATAAAGTCAAAAGGCTGTGTGCGCAAGTCTAGTGCAGTACTTCCGCTTTCGCCAGTTTCCTGATTACAGTGTGTGAACCTTGTGGGATACACCTGTTTTCAGTAGTTTACACTTTATTTGCGTCGACTTTATTCATGAAATTTCTTCTTTATTCACACAATTTCGTCTTACTTTAACATCGACTTTCATCACAAAATGTCATCTTTTTTCTAGAAATTTTGACTTTATTCACAAAATTTCGACAAAAAACTTGAAAAGAAAACTTAAATAAAATCTTCTTCCCGTAACATTTTTTCTCTTCTTGTGGCCCTGATCCTCTTTGTGATGCGTAACTTTTTGTGGATTCGATTTCAGGCAATTACCAGACCAGTGTTGATAGATAACATTAACAATAACAATATTTGTTCTCCTCTGTCCACTGTACTGTTCACATGGGGATTTGTGCATAAATACGCACTGTATAATTTACTGGTGCATGCAAGCAGTATTCATATTGGAGTGTAAATGTATGCTTACGTGCACTCAGGCCTACCTCTATTTTGCAGAGGGACTTCTGATCACTCTGTGTAAATACTGGCTGGTGGGGTCGGGGGGTCGGGTTGTAGCTTTGGAGAGTATTGATTGAATGTGGATGGGTGTGTGTGAGTGTATGTATCCTTCTATTTATATGTTTGGTATTTACTTTTTATTATCTTTGTACTGCTTGTCGTTATTTGTGAAGACCCCCTCGAAAATGAGACGGTGCATCTGAAGGAGCCATCATTGAAATAATAGAAAAAAAACAAAAAACAATACGTATTACCTATAAAGGTCTTGAAGAGACAAAGAAAATACAATGTATGTATACAGGGTGTCCCCCCCCCCAAAAAAATTGTCATTTCACAGGCCAATCATTTAGTCAATTCTGGTTGAAATAACCTCAAATATTCACAGAATGTATAGAAACAGATCGAGATTTTAAATCCAATGTTTGATTTTTGTTCTGTTTTCAGGTTGAGCCATGCCGGTCACTCCCAAAGAGAAGTCATTTTGCGTGCTGGAATATGCTCACACACAATCACCCAGTTGACATGGGCCATGTCACAGGCGATGTACATATTGAACACTTATGAAATCGGCCCCATAATAAACTTACAATGTTCAACACTTAAACTGGACTCAGTATTTTTTGAGATAATTGCTTTTAAAATGATGTCAATTTGTGATGTCTGGATGTCATTTTTTCGGACACCCTGTATATTATCTTAAAAAAATACTCCACATTGTGTTCTGCTTACAATCACATCTCATTAGTATCAATGTGATGCCAACACTAATGTTGAGAACAATATTATCCGTATCTGGATCGATTGGCCAACCACTAGTCATACCAACCATGTTGGATCACAAGTGTCCGTGTGAGTGAGTGACTCTGTGTGTGTGTGTGTGTGTGTGTGTGTGTGTGTGTGTGTGTGTGTGTGTGTGTGTGTGTGTGTCCGTGTGAGTGACTGTGTGTCCGTGTGAGGGACTGTGTGTGTGTCCGTGTGTGTCCGTGTGTGTGTCTACCTGTGTGTGTTTCTTATCCATCTCCACGGCGTGCAGCACTCGCTCCAAGTCCTTCACCCTGTCGCTGAGGGCCCGCCGCTCCCTGTCTCCCCTCCTCGCCGCCTCCTCCTGCTGCTGGAGCAAAAGCTGCGTGGTGGTCAGGCGCTCGTCCTGCCCCTGTTTCACTGCAGTCACACCACACACAAAAATACACATTGAAGACCGGCATCCTTTCTTTTTTTAATTGCCTTTGAAGGTGGATGTACGGAAACGGCAGCGACCTTCTTGGAGCTCCTGCAGGACGGATTGCAACTGCGCCAGTCGGCTACGGGCGGCGTCCCGCTCCAGCGACACCTCGTCCAGCTCCCGCTGCAGGACCCCCAGTCGACACCGAGCGTCATCCTTCACAAATCAACGATAGAGAGACGTTTTACACCTCACACCATGGACACTCGCGTACTGGAGAATATCACAGGGGTGATGTCCTGTCTGGATACCCGCTGTCGCTGAGCCTCGCGCAGCTCCTGCAGGAAGTCCCTCAGGTCGCTCCGCAGTGTGTCGGGATCCATCTCTGACTGAGGGAGGGGCAGCGACGTCTCCCCCCTCTCAGAGGTCGTCGCCGTGGAGACAAAGGTAATGTCGGGGGTGCTGACTCGCATTTCTGGAAAGTATCATTTTAAAAGAAAGGTTTAGAGGAGGGTATATGACTCAATGTAAATAATAGTATCATGATAGTCTGCTTGCTGTTTTTCCACAAGATGGTTTGCTTGACCAAACTGTGAATTTGGGATTCAAAGCTACAAACATGACTGACGTGGAGGGTGGGGTGGGTTAAAGAAGGACTTATCAAGAACAAATATAACATATAAATATTATAATAATATCAAAATAATATAGACAAAATAATTTACCAGTAAATGGGTGATTGAATTAACTATACAAGGTCTAGCATCTGCACAATGAGGATATCATCATGCACGTACTGCCAATAAATTGTGAGACTTCAAAATGCGATTTCAAATGTTATTCTTGCAAATGCGACTCAGCGAACTCAGAACTTTTTGCATTGAAAAGCTTCAATCTTACAGCATATAACTTCTTCTAGACCGGCTTTTAACGTTATTCACATGGCCATGCGCACCGATCTGCTAAACTTTATTTTCCATCTCTCACTCCGGAGGAGTCGTCTTGCGTGATTGACTGAAAAAAACTCTCCAGGAAACTGCTCGCTCAACTGTTTACAGACTGCCGCATGCTTCCTGCTAAAACTGAGGCTTTGTTTGACCCTCCGACTTGCTTGGAAGGGGACAGAAACAAGGTGGCTGTGAGAAACTCTCAGCGAAACACTTGAGGCCAGGCTGGCGTTGCCGTCACAGACCGGGGAAGTACGACAAATGGTGCCAATAAGCTGGACCTTCTATTGAGATTGAGAAAAATACTGTGGATCTTTGTGTTAAAACGACCACATCTGCCTTGCATCTTACATTGTTTGCCCCCCCCCCCCTCACCCCCGCCCCTGTATGTACACATTTCACATGGTCCAAATAAACCCCTGACTGATCAATCAAATCAAATGTTATTTATATAGCGCCTTCCAACAGCCAAACAGTAAAACAAATACAAGCCATCACTAATAAAACATAGTTAAAACACAGCAATCCGGCGTATAAGAATAAAAATAAGAAACAAGAATAAAATGCAAAAAATGGTGAAACATTATAAAAACACAAGTGCAAAACCAATTTGCCGATTTGTCTTCCATTTGTCAAGGTTCTTTACAGAATCAGCCGACGACGACAGCCGCACTCGGCTTTAATTTCAGTGTCTCGTTCCGGCAGCTTCCGCTCACCTTTGGGCGGCGACAGCGAGGAGCGCAGCGGCGAGACGCTGTGGTGGCGCGAGGGCGATCCCGGGGAGGCGGAGCCACCGCCGGGGCTCCTCCCCCGGCCCCCCCTGCTGGCCGCCCCGATGCCCAAGGTCCTGGTCAGCGCCGACTGGATGCTGCTGAGCCGGAACTCCAGGTCCCTCCTGGAGGCCTCGGCCCGGCACAGCTCGGCCTCGGTGGCGGCCAGGCGGCCTTGGGCCTCGCTGAGCAGCAGGCCCGACTGGGCGGCCGACTCCTGGGCCGTCTGCGCCCGCAGCGCCAGGTTCTTGGCTTCGTCCTGCAGCTTCTTCTCGCCGCCGCGGGCCTCCTGCAGCTGGGCGTTCAGCTCCCGCTCGGAGCCCCGCCAGCCGGACTCGGCGTCCTGCAGCCGCTTCTGGGCCAGAGAGAGCTGGGGGCGGGGGGGGCACAAAGGTGTGGACACATTGCCATGAGGAAGCAACTGAAGGCGTCTCGACTCGCCTTCCTCAACTGTTCACCTTTTTAATGCATTATGTCGTGTTGCTCATGTATTTATTTTCACAGTTTGAATGTTTCTATTAGCGTAAAGCACTGACTGTATGGCACTTTTTAACTTTGTTGTGTTAGACTAGCAACTAGAACTAGCCACTAGAAGGTTGCTAGTTCAATGCCCCGCTCTCCCCACTCCCCTCTGGAGAGTATGAAAGAGGATCAGGGCCACAAGAAGAGAAAGAAGTATTATAGGAAGGAGACTTTTATTTAAAGTCTCCTTCCTATAATACAAGTTGTGGTGAAAAAGGTCGACGTAAAAAAGATGAAAATTCGTGAATAAAGTCGACGTAAGAAAGAAGAAATTTCGTTAAAAAAAGTTGACGAACAAAAGATTAAATTTCGTGAAAAAAGTTGACTTAAAAAAGACAAAATTTTGTGAAATAAAGTCGACGCAAATAAAGTGGAAATTTTGTGAATAAAGTGGATGGTGCATTAACCCAGTAACCCACAGTTAAATGTAAACTGACGAAAACAGGTGTGTCCCACAGGGTTTACGCACAATAATCAGGAAACTGGTAAAAACGCAAGTACTCCACTAAATTGCTTGCTCGACATTTTCACTTAATTCACGTTGACATTAATCTAAAATTTTCGATTTTATTCACAAAATTCCGTCTTTTTTACGTCAACTGTATTCTTGAAATTTCGACTTAAATCTTCCTACTGAGGAAGACTCAGTCACAGTCGAAACTGTCAGAGCAGGTAACATCTTCACGTCTTTACTTGTCTGAACAAAAGTAAATAAGAGTAAATCTATCAACAAAGACAAAATGAATGTTTTTAGTCTACATTGTCCCTGGTGAGTGTGTGGGAGAGCGAATGGATGTCTTTGTTTGTCTTTCTATGTGAAGTAGCAACTTGTCCGGGGTGTCACCCTGCCTTCGCCCTATGACAGCTTGGAAAGGCTCCAGCAAGACCCCAGAGCCTGAGTGCAGGAAGAAGCAGCTATTGAAAATGGATGGATGTCGCACTGACAGTGAAAGTCTGTTCTACTCTACCTCTCTCTTGAGAGCCTCCCGGGAGACTTCGGCCTCCGCCAGCTTTTGCTTGAGGGCGAAGGCCTCCTTGCCCTTCTCCTCCTCCCGCTGCTCCTCCAGCGCCAGGCGGGTCTGCAGCTCGGCCACCTCCCGCGCCTTCTGCTCCTTCTCCACGTCCAGGACCTTCAGCTGCGGCCGCCAGACGACAGCGTTGGAAGAGGGAAGGAAAGGAACGGGGGGAGGGGGGGGGACCTGAGGCGTCTGGAGACGCACCTGCCTGCGCAGCTCCTGGAGTTCCCGTCGAGCCTCCAGCCGCGATCGCTCCACCTCTCTGAGGCAGCTCCGCAGGTCCGTCACCTCCTTCTGCGTGGCCGTGAGGTTCTCCTCAATGACGGCCAACCTCTGCTCCTTCTCCTCACACTGTCGCTTCAAACTGAAATTAAATATATGTGTATATCAGAGGTGGGAAGCAACAAAGTACAAATACTTTGTAGCTGACAGATTCAGTTAAATCGAAATCTTTTTTATATATAAAATTAAAAAGCCTTTTGTTTTTGGCAGGGTGACAACAGATTAAAGGACCGCACCTACGCGTTTCAGCTTGTAGCCTTCATCAGGGCCGATGAAGTCGCTTTGGATTTTTTTCAGTTCCTCATCCTGCACT
The DNA here is from genome assembly GCF_046127955.1 of Nelusetta ayraudi. Lineage (NCBI taxonomy): Eukaryota > Metazoa > Chordata > Actinopteri > Tetraodontiformes > Monacanthidae > Nelusetta > Nelusetta ayraudi. The sequence continues at coordinate 2,620,295 of NW_027466100.1, read as the reverse complement.
TCACTTGCACACTCCCCATTTTTTGTGCAAGGATTTCACTCAATGTGTCAGCTTCTACAGTATAAATGCACTCCAACCAAAGAGCACCTGCTTTATTAAAAGGACCCAAGCAGCGCTGCGTCTTCTTTTTTCCTTTTTCTTTCCTACAAATACGTTGTTGATTTTTCGGCCATCCGTACTGTAGTTGAGATTTTCTTTTTCTGATGACTTTTTAGTTTTACTATATTGGTACACAAATATCTGTACTTCTTACATTGGAGAAACATGCTTGCTACTTTTGTGGTTAAGAGACACAAACACAGAACTTTTTCAATTTTTGCAAAATTATCAACGAATGTATTGTTTTATTAGAAGCAAAAGAATGTTTTGAGTATTTTTACCTTACCTTGGCTTAGCAACAAATGTAGTGTTTCATTAACCGCAAAAAATAATAATTTTCACTTCTAATTTAAGCACAGATCAGAACCTGTACTCTCTTACTTTAACTTGAGTCAAAGAGTGGAATTTTATCTGCGCATGTTTTGTAACTGGATTTGTATATTGTTGTGTATTGTTGTTGATATTGTATTTTTTTTTATATATGACCTCAGGAAGACTAGCCTGGTGTTTGTGAGTCAGCCAATGGGGATCCTCAATAAACAATAAACAGTAAACTGCAGCCAGAAGATAATCGTGCCAGAAGTGAGATTTTCACCTTATCCTCTCCGTCTCCGCGCTGCGCAGGGATTCTCTCAGGTGGCTGTTGGACTGGCTCACGGTGTCTCTCTCCTTGGTGACGTCGACCAGGCCGCGCCGCAGCTCCGTCACCTCTCGCCGGTAGTTCTCGGCCGTGTCCTGGATCTGGTTGTGGCGACGCTCCATGTCCGACACGTCCCGCCTCAGCTGATCTCGACTCTCCTCGTTGGCCGAGAGAGAAGCGCTGCACTGGTCCAGCTAGGGACAATTGGGCGACAAAAGCCATTTGAATAGCCTCAAAACGTAGAGAATCATCATATGATGTATCGCTGTGTTTTGTAAGACAAAGCATTTGATAAAGCATGTATTCATTCAATGTTTTGGTCTATATCCAAGTCACCGTTACTCTTTGTTTTTGAGTGTTTGACTTCCTACTCAATGTAAATTAAGTTTATACTGAAAAATCCTGCTGGTGTTCAGTTGTACTAGACCAGGGCGGTCAAACTCAAACAAACAGTGGGGCCAAAATGTAAAACTTGGACAAGCTTGGGCCAGCATTGATATTTATTGAAAAAGAAATCTCCCTCCAAATAGAACAGTGAACCTTTTTATATGGACCCAAACGAGTTTGGCTTCAACCTTCAAAGCTTAATACTATACAATAAATAACTTAATATTGCACACATGTAAAATTCAATTTCAAAATAAAAAAATTCAGCAAAATAGATGAAGTGTAAATAAATATCATATACCTGTTTTTTATTTGCAGCCTTCTGATTTAGATTTCAACAGTAACCTTTTTCCACGGGCTAATAATAAATTCAAAAATAAAGTAACAACAATAAACCAATCAAGTCAAAATAATATCCTTCAATGAACATCCTGTCCTGATTGAGGCACCAACATACCAGCAGAGCATCCTGGGATTTGTAGTATTAGCGGTAGATGTGCTGTATAAAACCTTGTGGGCCAAATATAATTGCACTGGGGCCAGAGTTTTACACCTGTGCACTAGACTTTTAAGCCCGACCAACTCATCTGATACTCTGCTTTGCTTCTCAACAGCACTCCTCAGCACTCAACACTCTGTATTCTGTATTTTGTGTAATTTTGACAGCCACGCTAGCGGTACACGCGGAGGCACTTGCACAGCGTTCGATACCTCTTTGAGTGCGACGTCGGCCCGGGACCGCAGATCAGCGCAAGTCTCTTGGAAGCTGCGGAGTTCTCTTTCATGGAGCGAAGCTGCGTCCTCCATCCGAGAGCGCAGCTCCAGGAGCTCGCTGCTCAGGGCCCCGACTCTGACCTGCGCACAAGCCAAAATAACAAATTGTTTTCCTCGTTATCGGCACCAGAAGAGCGTTTGAAAGGTGCAATCATGACGCCGGAGCACAGGAGGCGACGTGTCCTCACCTCCTCTTGCTCTTTGTAATCCGCTGCCTCTCTCAGCAGGCGCTTGACCTCCAGAGCTGCGGCTGACAGCTCCGTCTGCAGCAAGGACACCCGGTCGGACAACACCGCCTTCTCCGCCTCTTTTAAAGAAAGAGCCTGGGAGAGAGGAGGACTGATTAACAGTGACGAGCCTATGGCACATGACTGCACACAGAGTCTTTCAGAGGATACTGGGCAGAATAAAGGGACAAACGTGCTAAAATGAAAAATTAGCTGATGTTCATCTGTTCAGTTTAGACATATGGGAGGTTCCTCTTGGCCAGCCACTCTCAAACAAAATTCATACAGACTTGCGTTAATAAATCGCCCAGAAAATATTGTCTCTTTTGTAGCTAGAATGTGTCACAGCGAACTTACAGCTGCAACTATTAACATCTGCGACAAGGTATTGATGGCTGCGTCCAAAATCATTCCCTTCTGCCTACATTTAGGGTTATATGTAGTAAACTACAGTATATAGTGCACTCTTTAGCCAAATTGAAAAAAAAAAAAATTCTTTTGGACACCCCTCTTGGTGCTGTTAATAATGTTATTGTCGTTATGTCGGCAGGTGGTAATACAATATGTAAATAAATTCAAAAATAAATGCATAAATTAATGAAGACATATATGCATTTTTGTGGCAAGTAAAGACAAAAACTATAAATAGTATATAAATACACTAAGACTATACTAAGCGTCCTCCCACAAAAAAAAAAACAATAACCCAGGACTCCTCTTGCCTTCTCTACCTTTGGGTTAGTGTGAGCGCAATGCATGATGGGACATATTGCTGGACTAGTGACCATCGGCTTTTTGTTAGCGATGCATTGTATGAGTGGACTACAGTATATAGTGAATATGGATGTTCACTCAGCATTTGCACACCACTAGAAAATGTTGTATCCACTATATAGTGAATATATAGTGAGTGGGGGATAAGTGAGGGTTTGACCACAGCCATTAACTTCCCCAACTAGCAAACATTCCCTCACATGCACAAAGTAGCTTTTATCATTTGTATAATCTTTTGTAATGATTGAGGTTTTAATGAGCTGATGATGAATAGGGGGGTTCAGAGCCAGATCGGACCTGCTGCTTCTCGGTCTCGGCCTGCAGCAGACTCTGATCCCGCTCGTGCTGGAGACTCCTCAGCTCGTCCTGAAGCTCCTCGCGGTCCTTCTCCGCTCGGCGGAGTTGCTCCTCGGCCTCCTGCCTCAGCTTCCCCAGGGAGGCCCCGTGCTCCGTCTGCAGGCTGTGCCGCACGGCTTCCTGCCACCGGGGGGGGAGGGGGGCACATCACCACAGATTAAAAGCGCCGTCTGCATTCCACTCGGCTCAGACGGGGACGGTGCTCTACCGCCGAACCTCCTGACCTTCTCCGAGACCAGCCTCTGCACCTCCTCCTGGTGTTCGGCGGCGGCCTTGCGCAAGGCCTGCTGGGCCTCCAGCTGGGCGGCGTTCAGCGTCTGAGTCAGAGCCTGTTTCTCCCTCTCGGTCTGGGCCAACAGATTCTCGCCGTCTGAGCGCAGACGCCTCAGTTCAACTGAGATTCGTCCCATCGCAGAACATATGCAGGAGAAGAAAGCAGAGGGGTCAGTTGGCCACTGGGATAGCGAGCATCTTAGGCTGAGTTCAGACTGCAGGCGAATCTGATTCAAATCAGATTCCTGTCCAAATCCGATTTTTAGGGTGGACTGTCTACACTGTTTTTAGAAAGTGTCCAAATGGGATCTGGCTCTGTTCAGACTGACTGGGCCACATTATTGACCCATCTGACAGGTTGCTGTAGCAACGACGTCGGAGCGGAGGCGTCGCCCAGTGTGTGTAGTGTGTGTCACTACACACGCTGTATCGTAGCATGTATCGTAGCAAGTGGCACTGTCGCATATAATTGCGACAGCGCCACTTGCTACGATACATGCCCTGGAGCTTGGCTTGAATGGAGCTACCTCACCACACACTGATGAGGCAATGAGTTTCCTCCTCTGTCCAGGCACTGCTGTTTTCTACTTCTACTGTCTGCTCCATTGCGTTACAGCTCCGCACCTGGAATGGCGCTCTCTGCTGGCGCATTGGGTCTTGCGTTGCGTGGAGCGATGCCACCGACGGTCAGAACCCATCGGTGTGTTTGGAGCTGTTCACACTGAGACGCATCTGTCCTAATGTGATTTGAAACGACCTCCCGAAGGTGGTTTCAATCCGATTTTCAAAAATCGGATTTCATGTGATTTGTGACCGTTCAGACTACAAAAGAGCCATCCGGTTTCAATCTGGATGGACTAAAAATCGGATTTTGGCTGGCAGTCTGAACAAGGCCTAAAGCTTGGCCAGAAGTGGACCTGGGCTGGATCGTAAAGCTCTTCTACTTCTGTTATTTTTTTTTTTTTTTTTGCGTACGCTTACTCACCAGCTGCCGTCTCACAGCGGACTCGTAGATTCTGGTTCTCCGTCTCCAGCTGCTCTCTACGAGACTCCATCTGAATGAGCTGCTGCTGCACTTCGAACAGGCTGGTTTCCAAAGACTCCCTCTCTGACCTGCAAAGACGCACACACACAGGCTGGTATGAAAAAAAGGAAAAGTTCACCGTGGTTGGTTGTGGGGGGGTAACACACACCTAAAAGAAGCGAGTTCCTCAGACAGCACTGCGTTCTCCCTCTCGGACGCCGTCAGCTGAACCACCAGCGCTGCTTTGTCCCGGGCCAGTTCTGCCCGACTGCGACCCGCTTCCTCCAGGGCCGCCTCGTTCCTCTGGCCCTCCCCTCTGGCAAGACTCAACTCTGAGCCCAGAGAGGTCACCTCGCCGCAAAGCTGCCATTCAAACCCCACAGAAAATGTATTAAATAACAAAACTTCCAACAAAATTTGGTCCCTTTTTTTTGTCTCATATTGTACAAGCAATCACTTTGATCCAAACAATCTCAGATGAAGCAGTGCGATCCGCTCTTTACCTGGCTGACTCTCTCCTGCAGCTTAAGCCTCTCGGCCCTGAGGCCCTGGAGCTCGGCCTCCATCCCCGCCTGCCTCTCCTCCACATCCTGCAGAGAATGGTGCAGCGTGATGCGGGCAGAGTCCAGCTCCAGCCTGTCCTGCTCCAACCGGACCAGCTCGTCCCTGATGGTCAGCTTCTCCTGCTCCGCCTCTCGTCTTTGAGCTTGCAGGACGGCCTTCTCTTCCTCCAGCTTGGGGAAAGAATGAAAAGAGAAAGAGATATTATCCCCCCCAGACTCATTTCAACCCTGCCTGAAGCCAAGTTCAATCCTTTAAGCTCTCAGCTTGAAAGGTTTAGCGCGTAATATTCAGAGATTTTGAAGAAGAAACAGCAACATCCAGTGGTGACGTCTTAGATTGCGCCGTCTTTCACTCTCCCTCCCCCTCCTGAGTGTGCCAGTGAGCTACGGTGGCCTGCGCATTCAAACCTCGATACCTCGTCCACCTTGTTCTTCGTTGGTTTATTAGACGCGAGCAGCCCCTAAATTACGAAATGTGCCGTCAGGTTGTTGGATTGTCCACACCAGGCTTCCATAGAAATATAGCAGTGCAAGATGGCAGCTGACTGGGAGCAAGACCCTTGATCTATATATACTGTATTCTTATATTTATATATGAGAACCGTTCTAAAGGTAGGAAACCAAATATTTTATTATACAGCGATTATACACTTTTATTCATGTATTTATGGGCAGAATATTAAGCGTTTACCAATATGAAAATTATAAATCAAGCCAAATACTACACACTGGACCTTTAAATGTTGATAAACAGTGAAAAGACAGAGACAGGACTGAAGCAAGTGTCCATGCACATGCGTACCTGGTGGATGTAGGTGTTCAGGTCTACTTTGTCTTGGGCCAGACCCTCATTCATGCTCCCCACCTTGGCAAGCGAGTCCCTGACAGCGGCGTCCTCGGACTGGAGCTTATTGAACAGCGACGAGAGCTCCGCAGTTCTGCTCTCAGCCTGATGGGGGCGCATTTTACACACAGGTCATACAGAGCTTCAATGCATTGCACAAGCACGACAATAAGAGGTGTCCTCCGTTTACCCGGAGGAGCGCTTCCTTGAGCTGGGCTCTCTCTTCCTCCAGTAGCTGCCTCTCCACCTCCCCCTTCTGGTGAGTCTCTCTCACTGCAGAGAGCTCTCCTCGCTGGGCAGAGCCCCGACCCTCGCTCTGCTCCAACTGCTTCTGTCTGCATGACGACATGGTAAATCCATTGTTGTATATTTAGAGAAATATGCCACATATACATTTCAATTAAAGGTGCATGTTTTATATTTCCGCTGAAGAAGAACAGAAACACATTGGAACTACAGTGTCTTTAACTGCTTTTCTTCTACTACCATATGTCACCTGCTGTGATATGATTGTGATGATGTTTTTCAGAAGTTTTTTAAAGGAAAGGCTGTCCTGACCTTGTCAAGTATGTGAACAGCTAACCTCAATCAGGGGTAAATAATAATCCATAATAATCATATTTGCTTTGATATATCATGATCATTTATTGGCTTATATTGGAGGAAGGATGTTTTATATATACGTGTTTTTTTCCTATTGAGTGACTTGAATGATATGATATGACTGGTACAAGTTATGACAAATAAAAACTCTTTGACTCTTTGCTGACTAGACTGCTGGCAAGCATAGTTGAAGTGTAAAGCTACTCCAAGGTATTTTTGGCATTTAGTATAAAGCCAGTATCGGAAAACTGTTGCAGGTCCTCCAAATGTGGACACATTGCAAGGCGTAATGTGTTGGGAGGAGGGGTTAATAAGGCCACAGGGCCGCCGTGGTGAATGGGAACTGGCGGAACACGCGCTCTCCCTGCAAAGGGAAGCTGACAGAGTCTGTCTGAGTGACTTCCTGTAAGCACATTCACAGCCTGGATTAGTGTCAGCGCCGCCTTCACTTAATCACAGCCCCTCAGCCGGCTTACACCCTGTGAGTCTCGGCCTTGGCTCGGTCCCTCTCCTGCACGGCCGCCTCCTTCTCGTCCCTCTCGTGGTCCCGCTCGCGCTGCAGTGACGCCACGCACAGCTCCAGCTTCTTGCAGTCCATCTGCAGCACCTGGCTGCTGCTCAGCGCCACCTGCACACTTTTCTCCAAACTCGCCTTCTCGCTGCAGCGTTCAAGAAGAGCAAAGGGGGATGTGAGGGCCTGGCAGGGCGGGGGGTGCATTTTTTAATTTTTTTTAAAATTGTGACAAAGGGTTGAACGGCGAACCTGGCCAGTGCGTCTCTCTCCTGCCTAAGACGCTCCTTCTCCTTCTGCACGGCCTCCCTCTCCCTCTGGGCGGCGTCCCGCTCCCTCTGCACTGCTTGAGTTCGCTGTTCCGCGTCTCTTTTGGCCGAATCCGTCTCCGATAGCTGCTTGCGCATCTGCTGAACTGAGGACTGCGCAGAGAGCAGACGACCCCGAACATCCTGCATCCAAGCGAAGAGTCACTTACAAGTGTGTTCAACACTGAGGAACCCATCAAACTCTGCAGGCCTAAACACACTCAGAAAAGTTACTTTTTTTCCTGAAAATAAGATAATAAAGTTATTCTCCATAGTCTGTTTTCTTCGAGTCATAGTATATCCAATTGTTCCCACTGCTTCCATTGTCGTATATTACGGTAAAGTCTTCAGCAGATCATATTTCAGCTATCTTGTGTTGTCAGTTTGTATTAAACCTGTCTGAGGCTTCAGAATAAACATTGCAGGCTCCTGTCTGCTGTCAGTGAACCGACACAGTCAGTTGCGATAGCCAATCAGGTCTCGAGTCTGCGATGTCATGGCCAGCTAGCTGGTCTAACGCCATGCGCTGAACTGTGATTGGATGAGCACTGTGATTGGAGAGCCGGACAGACCTAGCAAAAAAAGCTATATTATTCCAGTTTGTCTCACATATTCAGTAAAGTTCAAAGAATTAATCAGTACGGTGGTTTGTGTCACTACTATTACTACCATTATGACTGAAAATAAGTAAAATAAACCAACTTCTCTGTTCTTATTAAGTTAAAATAATATGGACGCACACTATATCAGAATTGTCTTGAAACTGCTTCCCCATTGTGCAAGATACGCCTTATACGCCTTTCTCTAACAGCTGCCGTCACGACCTGAGAACCGTCGTGTCACCTGCAGCTGGAGCGTCCTGCTGGTGACTGCGGCGCGCAGCGCAGACAATGCCGAGTCAGGGGGGAGAGTCAGGGAGGAGGTCCGGGAGGGGGAGGTCGTCCTGCAGGAGGAGGAGGAGGAGCAGCCACGCGTCAGCGCCAGCAGTGGCGCTCCGCTGGTGTCCTGGTCGGCTTCCGAAGACGAGTCTCCGTCTGACAGAACCGTCTTGCAGAGGAGAACAGAGGGGTTAGAAATGAATAGCAGAGAAAAAAGATGATGGTGTCTGCACACCACCTGAAGGCCAACTGAACTGATGGTCGATAAAAAATGTTCCTGGGCCTTGCAGAGTGCAGACTACTACTGCATTGTGTTCGTTTCATACTGTCTAGCTGCACTGGGTCAGTGTTCACCTGGGCGATGTCCCGCAGGGTTTCTAACAGGGTCTCCGTGTGAGTCTTCATGAGCTGCAGGTCAGTGTCGTCATTACCGTGCTGCTCCTAAAGGAAAGGAAAATCAAAATGAGATACTGGAATAGATTGGAAAATGAATAATAACAAGAAAGTCCACGACACCTTGAAAAACACTCTTTTGGTTGAAAAAAACTGCTTCCTCCAACCATGACTAGCGTGAGTCATTTCTCACAAGTCTATTTAATAGTATATATAAATTAATTATAATTCTATTTATTTAACTTTCTGTCTTTCTGTTGTTCCACTACAACATAATTACAAGAGCTGGAGAAAATTTCTCAATCTCCCCCTGCCACTCACACAGCACTGGGCAGAGGTGTTTTGGTGAAATGGTGCCAGGCAGTTACTCCACTGTATGTAGTTGGTCCTGCAGCACTGGCACGAGTGCCATGTTCTCAGTTACAAGTCACGACTTGAAACAGCAGAGTACTGTAAGTAATGATCCAACTCCTTTACTCAAGTAAAAGTAAGAAAGTACAGGTTAAAAACTGTACTGAAGTAAAAAGTAAAAAAATATTTTTTTTGCAGTTAATGAAACACTAACAATTACTCTAAAATAATTTCCTTTGTGGGCATTGTGAAGGGGTTCCTCAGCGCCAACTTGTGCTGCCGTTGCCACAAAACATTAATTTGATTTTTTTTTTAAAAACAAAAAAAACATGAGGCACAACATTCATTTTTGCACCTCTCACCTCGAGCCGCCTCGTCAGCGCGGCGACCTCGTGGTCTCTGTCCTCGATCTGCCCCTTCAGCCTCTCGCCTTCCCTCACCGAGTCGGACAACCTGCACATTCACGCGGAAGCGCCCGTCAACAACGTCGTCTCTCCCCAGCGGCGAGGGCAGCTGGGCCCGGCGGCGCCCGCTCACCGGACGTTGAGCTCGCTTCTCTCGGCGTCCGTCCTGGTCTGGAGGTTCATCATGTCGGCCACTCGCGCTCGGAGCTGCTGCTCCAGCTGAAGCCGGAGGCTCTTCTCCCGCTCCAGGGCCAGGGCGGCGCCGCCCTGCTGGCTGTGCAGAGCGGTGGACAGGCTGGAGCAGGACACCTGGACGGAGTGGGACGACCGCGCCAGCTCGTTCCGCATGTCCGACAGGTCCCTGCCATGGGTAGATGTTGCCGATGACCACTTTAACTCTGCAGGGCTCTGTTTTGTAAGATTTACTGTCAATGATGATGCACGAAGTAGCGTTGTTTGGCCGCGAGGCCGCTCGAGGTTAAAAATTGCCCACAGCAGCACACATAGAATAACCCTATGAAAGACAAGATTGCGACTGACAATTAAAAATATATTAATTAAAAGAGAGTGAACTTCTATCCACACTCTTCTTTAGATGCGTAAAGCAAATAATCATAATGTTTACGCTGTTTTACGCTAATTTTACTGATTCTTCTATGACTGTTTTGCTTTCTTTATTGTTTCTTCCAGGCATTTGAATTCAATTTCAGGTCATTTTGATTGATGAGACTTATTTCCAATGGGGTCAAACACAGCAGAGGGGCTTCATTAACGCCCAATAACACATATTTTCTCACTGTAAAGGCCACCATGTGCATTATGTACGCCGGCATCTGCGTGGGATTCACTACTGATAAAGCCACAGGAATAATTTTAAAAAACAAAAACCGTTCATCTGAACCTTTCAGTGGAAGTCTTCAGCTCGCACACGTTCCTCCGGAAGCCGACCACTTGTCGCCACAGCACCAGCAGCCGGCTGTGCTCGCTGCTGAAGTAGCTGTGAAAAGACTGGGTGGGGAAAAAAATCATTCTCATCAGTTCCTGCGTTTTAAAACGTCCTCCTGTTTTGTTTTGGGTTTATTTCGAGCGCCACCCTCTCTCTCCGTCCCCTCACCTCTTCCTCTCTCCTCCAGTCCGACTCCTTCTGCTCCAGCTCCTCCCTCGCCTTGGTCCAGTCGGCCGTGAGCCTGCGGATATCCTGGCTGAGAGCCTCGTTGGCCACGCCGGCCTGCTCCAGCTGCTCCCTCAGCATGGCGTTGACCGCCGACAGGCTGCTGCTCCTGCGGGATGAAGTAAACAAGTTCCACCGAGGGAAAAACACGGGCGCGAAACCAACCATTTGTGTGATGGTGCGTTGTTTGAGAAGGTGCTTGTTTCACTGCACCTCTGCTGCTCTTCCTCCAGGCGAATCAAAGCGTCCTCCAGGTTGCTGCTGGAGTCGTCGGAGCGCCGGCCGTTTGAGGTTTCGCTGCTCTCCTGCACGAGGAGCACGAAGAAAAGAAGAAGAATTAATGTCGGCAGGGAAAAATGTACTAATTTCCCTGCCGGCAGAGTCACTCACACTCACTCGCTGTTTCTCCCACTCGGAATTCTTCTCCTGCATCGTCTGCTCCAGATCCCCGCACCTCTTCTTGTACTGCAGCACCTGGAGCAGCAGGAAAAAAACCCATCATGAGTCAATCTGGCAATAGATTATCCAGGCATCTGTGCTTTACTTGAGTATTTATTTTGTTTTTATAACGTTTTACTTTTACTCCCTACGTTTGTCTATCTGTACTTTCTACTTCTTACAGTAGAAAAACATGCTTGTTACTTTTGTGTTTTAAAAGTTCCCAATCAAAGTACTTCACTTATTATATTGTAGTTGTTGTTGCTTGAAGTGCGGCTACTTGAACAATGGATCATATTTTAGGGTACCTCAACTTTGGGGTCACTGTTCAATATGTTTTCAGTAAAGACAAAAACAAGAATGTAGAAACTAACATTGGTTATTCAAAGTGTAAAAATCCGCTAATGGCTGACTGGTCATAACTATCACTGATTACAGTTTGGCTGTGCTGCAGTTGAAAAAGAAAAAAATAAAACATAGTATGATTGAGAGTACCAAAGCTGTTAAAAATAATCCAGATGCTCACGCAAGTCAATTCAATCCATGTTATTCTGTCACAACTTTCACATTTTTGCAAAATGATCTATAAATGTTTTGTTTCATTAATCAAAAAAACACTTTTACTTTCTTACTTTAGCACGTTTCAGAATCGGTACTTTCTTACTTTAACTTGAGTAAAGAAGATGAATCAGTACTTTCACTTTTACCAGAGCATTTTTTTTTTACACAAGTATCCATACTTTTAATTGAGTACAGAATGTGAATACTTTTGCCACCTCTGACCACCGACGCACTGGAAAGAAAAAAAAAAAATCGCTCCAACGAACCTTTGCCTGCAACTTCTGCACCAGCTGCGCCTGCCTCTGCTGCCCCTCCTGGTAGGCGGTCAGCTTACGCTTGTAGGCCGCCTGCTCCTCGTCCAGCCGCCGCCGCAGGTCCACGTTCTGCTGCGCCAGGCTGCGCGTCTCGGGCGTGTCGCAGTCACCGTCGCCCGTCTCGAAGCGCAAGGCCTGCTCCAGCTGTGGGTTGGATGAAATGTACAGCAAGTGTGAGGCGTGAGGTGGAGTTTCACACCAGCAACCTTTGGTAGACTGTTCTGCCAATGCTGTGAATTTAGATGGAGCAAAACCTGCGGGTAGAATGAATCCTAGTTGTACCCACAAAGAATTCTGATGTGATGGCATGCAAGCAGGGTATTACTGGCTCCATTTACTATGACATGGTGCTGCAAATCTCTTCTACAGGTCAGGGCTAACGTTTGTCAATTCGACAGACGCTGGCTCATGATTAGCTTCCTTGCATTGATTGATGATTGCCTTCATGCACAGTATGTTATTTCATTACTTCGCGTGGGTGAACTTTAAAGCGTGGGACACAGCTGGTGTAGGATTAGTGACCCAGATCAAGTCCCAGTAAGACGAATAAAATAATTCAGATTTTTCTTTTTAAAATAGACACATGAAAGAATAATGAAAAATGCAGAAAATAGAGAACAGAGGGTTAATTCGCGACATATTTTTGACCTAAAAACCGGCATCAAACCCACTAAAGATAAGCGTTTGTAAGTACTTCATAATGGATTGGACGTCCTGTCTTAAAGTTACGTCATGACCCTTCATTCACGATGTGGCAGCACTGGAGTGAAGCCAAAGGGAACCTTTAGATTTGTGTCCCTCGACGTTCAAACCCTAACGAGATGCGCCGCCCACCCACCCACAATCTCCAGTGCAGCCCCCTGTTTACAGTCGCCCGGGGTGACAGATGCCATGGCAACGTCACACTTCACTTCATACCAGCCCCCATCACCTGGGAGACCGGCAGATTCCAGACAAAGAAAGGACCAAAAAAAAAAAAAACTAATTGGGGGGGGAGGAAAGGATAAATCACTGCAGCGTCCTCTGCAGGCAGCGAAAGACATCAGTGGCCTCTTATGAGTGACCCTTCATATGGGAACTTGACTGTGGGGACAACCTGTTGCCAATCATATCCCACCACTGTTGTCAGACCCCAGCAGCTCACCCTCTCGCTGATGGCTCCATACTTGATGGCGAGCTCGTCCCGGTCAGCTCTGCTGTGGGCCAGCAGGTCCTCCAGTCTGGCCAGCTCCCCCTGCAGCACCCGGTTCTCGTCCTGGAGGGACATTACCGAGGACATGGTTCCTCCGGCCACTGAGGAATGAGGGAGGGGGGCGACAGCGGAGACAAAATCAATGTTAAAAAACAGAGGAATGTGAGGTGAGCGGGAGGAACGGAGGCAGCGACTCACAGCTCTCACTGAGGTTTTTGGTCACAATCTCTCGCACCCGCGCAGGCAAGCATTTGGGGGGCGCGTCCAGCGAGGTGCCCTCCTGCACTGTTAGCTTCTTCTCCTCGGACAACACGCTCTCCTCCAGCCTCTGGTGGAGCAAAAAGAGACAATAACCAAAAAAAATATTATATATCTCCATATAAGAGCAATCACAGCAAGAAAATCAAGGATGAGGAGCAGGTGACACAATTAACCACGAGCCACCTGGGCAATAATAACACCTAACGTCCCGGTGGTGATGGCCCGGTGAGCGGCTGGTGGACGGGGCCCGCGTCCCCTCACCTGGATGACGGACTCCAGCTTGTTGGAGTCCGGCTGTGAGTCTCCGGCAGCGCTCATCGCTCCGCCGGCGGACATTTCCAGTCCTCCGCGACCGGGATTCGAGTCCGAGTGAACGTTGCGGCTTTCGAGATGAACCGATCGCCAATTTTTTTTTTTTTTTTTTTTTTTTTTTTTAATTATTATTATTATTTTTTTTGCTTTGCGCTGTTTAAGTGAGAAAGGAAAGGAAAAGAAAAGAAAAGTGGAGGGCGCGGAAGCAGCAGGAGGGTGTACGTGTGGCGGTGACAGGTTCGCAGCGAGTTCGCTCCTCCGTCCTGCTCCTGCTCCTGCTCCTCCTCCGGTGCAGACAGGCACAGATTGAGGACGGCAGGATTAGCAGGATTTAACATGCACCCTCTCCACCTCCACCACTGCCTCCTCCACCTCCTCCTCACTCTCTCTCCTCTCACTGCTCGGCTCTAACATCCGGACCCCGGCAGGGACGCCACAATAGGCGCGCCCGAATAAAACTTTTATTCGGGCGCGCACGTTTTTTGTACGCATTGTTTTCTTTTCTCTTTTCTTTCTTTTTCTTGCTGAGGTAAACGTTCAGAAGCGATTCGAGGAGAAAATCTAACAAATTGTCGAAGTTTTGGGGTGTGTGAAAGGTTTAAAATCCAGTTGCGTGTTTACCTTCAACTCAATGCGGAGCCAGAATTGTTTCTTGGCGGTGGTGATGGTGGTGGTAGGCAGTATTGTTGGGATTACTCCTTAAAAAAGTCATCAAAATACTGATTACTCCTAAAATTGTAATTACTTCTGTGATTACTTTGTTTTACGAGTAATCGATCACTTATTACTTTAGTTAAAAAAGTAAGTGAGTGCTTTGGAATGAACTTTATAAAGTGAACATTTTCCAATTCCAAATATTGCCTCTGACCTCTTAACGTGAATGAATGTTTCCTCTCTGAACACAAACATTTCACAGAACAAACTCATGTACAGCACTGCTGCCTTTTGCACAGCCCATATTGTTAAAATAATCTGTGACGTCGTTTTTGGTTGTTTTTCTAAATTTCAGACATTTTGTGGATAATAAGACGTTTTTAGCCCGCAAGATATTTCAGAAAAGTAATGGAATCGTTACTTGATAAAGTATTAATGATATAATGGCCAGTTTTGCCACAGTAATCCCATTGGATTACTCTGTTATTAGAAATGTAGTTTAATTACAGTAGCGGATTATTAGGTAATAGATTACTCACCAACACTGGTGGTAGGGGGGGGGAGGGGTACCAAGGTAAGATCCTGACTCACATAGAGGTGAAATGGTTACATGACATGTTTTTATTTTTATTCTAATTGTTACTATAGTTGTTTGTATTTATTAAATGTTTTCATGATAAAAGTCGTCATAATTTCCTCTTCACGCGTGTTAAATATTAACAATAAAACCTATACCGGCTTGCTCCTACTGTCTTCGGGTAGGGTTACATTAAATTTCTTCCTTCCTTGTTTCCGCAAAACAACAGAATCAAGACCCACCATCAAGCCAGAAATATGTGTTTACAAACAGAAAGCGCAAGAAGATACAGTACGTCAATCAACAAATGGTGACTCGAGATGCTGTAGTGTGGAAGTGCGTGGCGTTTTGTCAAATTATCCCCCCTGCAGTGGCCACCACGTAGCTCCGCCCCTGCTTCCACTGCAGGGCCGGATAAACCAGCCTCCTGTAGCGCCCAGGGCTAAGGACACAGCATTCCTCTAACTACAGGCTTGTCCTATACAGGACAAACATAAAATAAAATCCTTTGACCACTACTGAGTCAATTCCAGCCTTTCCAGAGAGTCATAGAATCTAATGGATGTTTGTGTTTGATCAATTCTTAGAAGGAACCTGAAGCAGCAGTCATAAAGACTTAAAGAACCTGGCTGGGAGTGACCTTTGTGATGTCACAAAGCACCAGAGTGACTACAAGGAGTATCTACTCTCATTTCTAGCTTACAGACGACATGCTGAAGACATATTATTGGTAGATCTGTGCGTCTTCTTGCTTGAGGGGGGGGCGATGGGTCTGCGCTGCACCGCTTCTTGTTTTGAATTGTCATAGTTACCGACTAGAGCATCATTGTGTCAATGCCAGACCCCTCACAACACACAAACAAACACACACAGACACTCATATACACACACTCTTGTCTCTAGTTTGAAGGACGTGATAAGAAAATCAATGCCATCCACTGTTAGTGTCCGTGTCACAACATGACACACAAACATGACACAAACTATACAGTAAGTCACTGTGTCGGACAGAGTCACCACACATGCAAGGATTCTCTTGCGACATTCAGTAAAGTTGGGCACGTGAAACGGATTTGTGTTGTTTAATTGAAAAGTCAAGACTGACTGTATTTAAGTTGTCCTGGAGGCCTCAAATGAATTGATTGCAGTGATTTTTACAGTAACTCTTTACTGTAACAGTATTAACCACGATCAGATCTCATTGTCAATCCATCTGGGGAAGCTCCGAATCAAAACTACTTCGAAGCTTAAAAATATCCTCTTTTTTTTTTTTTAACTGTTTCCTCTTTTAAGCTGTGACAGTAGCGGTCACAAAGGGAACTCTGGGGACTCAACATCCCCTTGGCTACCTCTAAACACGCGTCCACCAGGACACGCCCAAGTTTTCAAAAGTCAGCGAGGAGTTGGAGGCGGGAGAAGGAGGAGGAGAGGAAGAAGGAGAGAGGGGGGGCAGTTAGCATCCGAGGAATCCGAGGAAACCAACACGATCGGATTAAATGTGTGGGAGGTGTGCTTTCAAAGACGGCAAGACGCTGCTGGCGCGAACAACGCCAACAACGCACCACGCTGATGTGGAAGCGACAGGAAGCCTGACTGATTTTGGGCCACCGAGCGCTTTTTAGTGTGGCGATAAACAATCAGCGCAGGCTCGCCTGGCTGCCCCGCCAACTCGGCTGTGAGGGCTTTTAAGGAAAGGCTTACCTGGTGAGAGCAGTGAGGCGAGGAGGAGCCTCCCCCCCCCTCTGGTCTCCTCACAGTCACAGGACTCCACGGACCGACGACACCACGGAGCACGTCAGCAGCCACTGGACGCGGATGTGCAGCAGGCTGCCTGCAGGGGAGAGGGACGCTGCTCCTCTGATACGAGCTCCATGCTTTTTCCGGGGAGGGACTTCCAGCGAGCTGTCTGTCTCCGAGATCTCGCGCGCGCACACACACGCAGGCTCTGTGTGTGACAGGATGTGTGACCTCGTGAGGCTTATTACTGGACTTAAAAAAAAAAAAAAAAAAGATGTTCAAATGACTCAATGCCCGACGTACGTTTTCTATCATGTTTGTATTCTTATCATGGGCGCTTTACTGCAAATGAAGTCATTCAGTTCTACTTCTCATTCTTGTCTGGGATGCAGATGCTCATTTTAGCTATTTTTGACGAACCACAAAATTGTGTATCAAGAAATTTGTATATGTATGCAACACAAATTCTTACATCTTTGGCTTAATCATAAAAAAAAAATATCCTAAATAATTCAGTTTTGAGAGACTTTGAGCTCAGTGCCACTAAATACCAGAAGTGACACTATTTACATGACATTTTATAACAAAAACTGTGACTTGTAGAATTTGAAAGCGATTTTTCAGTGTTCAAACATATTTTTAACCAGACCGAGATGACAAAGGTTATTGGAGTACTTAAAAGACAAAACAAATACTAATTGCCAGTTGAAAATGAATGACCACAGCTGTACAGGAATGAGAATAAACAAGAAAGGAAATAAAACATATTGTTTATTTACAAGATCTTTTCAAAGAGGCACTTGATCAAATCAATGCAAATTAGCAACAAGATTGGGGAACATTTCTTTTGGTAAAAGGCACTTCAAAATGCGACAAGACAACACAGACATACCAAGAGTTAGCACAGAAACAAACATACTTAAGCAGTACAATAAAGCTATGGACAAACAGCAATTATTACCCCCCCCCCCCCCCACCCACCCACCTAACCCCTCGCCTAGAATGCTGTTAATTCTAAAAAAAAAGTTCACTTTCTTTATTTGAAGAGATCTATTCCCTAGAACTAATACCCTACGATTGTGCTAAAACTAACAAAGACACTTCACAAGATAAATCATCAAAAACTGTAAAAGGAAAGGAAAAGGGGAACACAACCAAACCCTACATAAGGCGGAAATACTACCACTGCATAGCAGAGTGTGAAGAAAAAGTAGTACAAATATATTTACAGTTTACTGTTTTTGTTCCATCAGAGTATTTCGGGTTATAGTCCGTGTTGAGGGAATCTTCACAGAAGGGTGCGGTAATGAGTCACCAGCGCTTGAGACCAGTTCCTCTCAGTTTCTTCCAGACTTGATGGCCCTTTCCAAGGAATGTATGGAACTTGTGTGTACAGGCGGCCTCACAACTCAACTGAACTGCACCCATCCTGATTGCACAGCGTCTTTACTGGAGCTGCTGAGTAAGGCATGCAAAGGACAGTTAGGAGTCGGAAACACGACAATGAAGACAGAGGGACAAAACCAAATGAGGCGGCTTACTTGGAGCCTGCGGATGTGAAATCCCCCCACACATCAGTGCTGGGTTGGGCTGCAGGAGCAGGAGCCCCAAAGTCTAAAAGAGGGACTGGATCTGCAGAGTCGGGAGGAAGATGGGAGAAAATGATGACCATTGTATAGACAATGAGACAACAGACTGAGGTTTTACACAAACTCTGGCGTTCACCATTGTTTGCCTGCACAGGTGGGAAGCTCTGCTGTCCCGCGGGAGGTGGGATGAGACCTCCAGCCTTTGCACCAGGTGGCGGTGGGAGGAAACCCCCAGGAGCAGGACGCGTCTTGGCGCCGCCTGCTTCCTTCTTTTTGATATTCTGCCACAGATGAATGATTTTGGGGAAAGCACAGTTTGGTTCCTTGTCTTTTAAGATTCTAAAATCAAATAATCGCCATTGTGTTGTGCCAGAACACATGAATGCGGCTCATACTGGAGTTCAGAACACTCACTCCGATGCTGATCTTGATGGTTTGCCCCTCTTTGAAGCTCAGGTCCAGTTTTGGTACATCGCTCTCTGTCGCTTGCTGTTTTTTGAGCTCGCCTTCTTGTTTCACCCACCTTTATTGGTATGTAAATAGGAAAGTGTAGTCAGTTCTAAATACATATCACAGTGAAAAATAGCAGTCACTGGATTTATGTAAATGGGTAAATCTAGTCACTTTTTCTAAACTTTGATCTTAAAAGCATAAACACTGTGAATAATGTAATACAATATATATGTGTGTGTGTGTGTGTGTGTGTGTGTGTGTGTGTGTGTATACACACACACACACACACACACACACACACACACACACACACACACACACACACATATATATATACGAGAGGAGTGTGGTTACACCCTGGACAGGTTGTTAGTTAAGGGCCACATACAGACAAACAAGTATCCGCACCAACACTGACACCCACGCTTCTTGCTGTGAGAAAATGTGCTAATCGAAGCACCACAATGTGGCCTATGCACAACACCAGATTAAAATGAATCAGAAACGAGGCAACTCACTTAAAGTGATCTTGTAAAGCAACATTGAAGTCAAATGAGTCTCCACGGTCAGCAAACCCCAGGCCGATAAAAGCATGGCGACCTGTAAAGTCAATGACACAACAGTGGACAACGTTCACTACGTGTATAAATCAGAGGATGTATTTATTCCAGCAGGAAGGTTTACACAGCAGATAATGGCCAGACATAGAGACGAGCAATAAGGAAAGTTTGTGTTGAGAATGTGTTATTATTAGGGCGGTTGCGCGATTTCTTTTGCGATGAAAGAATCTTACCGTTTCCATCCTCTATCCGAATCACAAAATATCTGCTCGAGTCCGTGACAGCTTCCACAATACAACCTGGATACTCTGTGACCGGAGCTTGGGCAAACAGCTCTCCTGCCAAGAGATAATTCACAGCAAACAATGCGGGAGAGGATTTTTGTCTGCCTGGAAATATGGATTTCTGTTGTATTTAGTTAGCGTAGAGCTCTGTTTAAAACACAGAAATGCAATGAAATGTAGCAGGGCAGCTAAAAATGTTTTGTTTTGGGTTTTTTTCTGCACACTTGGACGCTTCCCTAGTTGTTTGGTTTCATGGAAAAAGACTTCTTGTAATCCTTCTCGATAAACCAATCATTTTCTGTTCAAAGAGGCTGCCGGCTTACCCAAAACAGTAATTGTTTAGACGATACTTTGTAATCTGCAGTTTAAGAAAGCCTCTCATTCTAAAGGGCGTTTGCCTTGCAGACTCCAGTTGCAGTATAACTGGCAGCTTTTTTACTTCCCTGTCAGAAGGAACGGCTACATTGCTTGGACGTGCATTATTTACCTGTGTTTTTGTCCTCAAGCTTAATAAAGGCCAAGTGGCCTTTGGCAGTGATTTTCATCCTCCCACTCCATGCAGGTTCGTCCAGCTTCCAGTCAGCAGCGCTAGGGGGAAAAAAGGGAAGATCAGTCAATAATCAAATTCATAAAATGAGAAATGAACAATTAAAGACATTGTAGCTCAAGATCAACGTGTTAGAGTAAAATCCACACATCAGCCTCAAACCACATCCTCACCGTATTCTAATTTCTTCTTTTTGCTGTCTAAGCAGTTCTAGCACATCTGGGACACCCGTGAGATACAAATGAAAGCTCGGAGGGGGAAAAACTAAACTAAACTAAACTAAACAGTCGAACCGAACCCTGGTGCACCTCTGTCCAGTATTGCGAGCAAGGTAAGGACTCGGCTTTCAAAGTGACAAGACCCGAATGACAGCTGCTGCAGACCATAATGTTCACACTACACGGCATCAAACGTTCACAGATGTTGTATTGTTGTTTTCGCAACGCAATGATCTACGTGCGTCTAAACATCAGTTCCCTGTATTCAATGTTGAAGTGACCAGGAAAAAAAATACAACACTAATTCTGCTGACTTGGCGAGTTACTGCCCGCTCCCAACTCTGACCTAATACTTCCATTATCGGACACGTACTATCAGTCCCGCCATTTATGACATTAAAGGCGTGATATGTCATTATGTAAAGGATGTTCGGTGATCGCAGTAAACTTGTATTCGTCGCTGGGCAAATGTAATAGTTTAAAATAATAAAATAAGCGCAGTATGTTCATTGACGTTGCTTGCCGTACTTTGCATGATGGTGTCAAGTTTCATTAGCACTATAAACAGCACGTTGGCCACAACCACAAGGTGTTCATAAGTTGTGCTTAGCCGATTTGCCAAACTCAGTCCTTCGTGGTTTCGTGCATACGCCGAGTTCACAGAATTCTTTCGAGACACCGCGTTGTCCGATAATGGATGCGATGGATTCCTTTAGCTTAGCTCTGCGGCTGCCGACACTTGTCTCGCAGACAGCGAGACTTCTCGGGTGACAGAATTATTTTCTTACCGATAACCACGATTTGAAGCCCGCGGTGGGATTCGGTAAACATGGACCTCCGGTTTAACGCAAAGCGTAGATTCGTAACTGTTGTCTTCAGCCATTTCGTCAAGTTTCACTACTTCTTTTCAACTTCCGACTTTCAGTTCTTCTTCGTCTTCTTCCAAGTTTTGTCGACTGTGAGAACTAATCGGTGCGTGACCGCCATCAAGTGGTAAAACTGAAACAGTGCTCTGCATAGCAACGGAACATTCGCTGTTCAATCAAACTCGTACTCGGTCCTGCACTTCAAAATGTATTTATTAAAGGGTATTCAAAAGTCATTTGAAAACAAACAAAAAAAAGGTGGCTGCAAATGATTTACAGTTTAATGGGCAGATGACATTAATACAGGGTGGATGTTTTTACACACACATTTCTTTCATGATTTCATTTTATTTTCTGCTGACAATGTCTATTTTCAATAGAAAACAATTGAAAGTTGCAGGTGTCGTGAACAACTGTATTATTACTACTGATGAAGGAGCGATAACTTTCCCCAACAACAAAGGGTTACATACTTTAACACCTCACAATCAACAATTGAAGTATTCATTCAGCTTCAAATAAATTATTCTTTAAAATTTAAATTTTAGTCATTTTAGTCAAATTCAACCTCCGTGTGAATGGAAAAGTACTGAGTTTTGTTCAACCCCAGAACACTCGCTCATTCCATCTTTATGCTGGATTTAGATGATAAAATTAACACTCAAAAACATTGGACAATACACCCTTCTAGCCACAAATCACTGGTTATTAGTGCCACAAATTTGATACCTGCTGTTAGAACCCGATGAACCTGTATTATACAATATTTGGTTACTTTTCATTATAAAACACTGATTAAAACGCTGTTTTTCTAGATTCTCCTCTAAGGTTTGACTACAGTGTTTAGTTTGACATATTTCCCAAAGCGAAACAATGCTGCGGCTGTAATCACCCACACTGTTAACCTGCTTATGAAGACTCTGCAGACCCATATCAAAGCACAGCTCACCAATATACTGCAACATATTACACAACTGTATTTGGAAAATCGTAAAAATGATTCCAATTGAGCTTCTCATTCAAAAGAAAAACAAACAAACAAGGCAACATAAAACGCCATGACCCCGTGACTCAGGTGTCACTTCATCTCAGGCATTAGTTTGTCTTTAACTTCTAGCCAGCCACATTAATAAATTTCGAGGAAAAAAAGAAAAGAAAAAACTTTAGACAACAAAAAGATGATTTAAACATAGTGTAACGCTCTTAATTTGAAATCATATTTCTAAAAGAAATCTAAAAGAAAAACAAGTTTGGGGACATATTCATTATTGCTTGAATAAACCCAGATCTTCTTCCATCGCGTCCTCGCCGTCTAGAATCTGTGGCCCCAGGCGGCTGCGTGCCCACCGGGCATTCTGTCGTGGCCCACGTGGCTTCTTGGGAGCGCCAGTCCGGGCCTCTGCTTCTGCTACAGAACTGCAGTATCAAACCGTTTGACTCAATTTGACTTCCTGCCACCTTTCCTTTCGTTTCAGCTTTCCAAAAGCGAAGCGTCGGCGCTGCAAGGTGCAAAACCTTCTGTGTGCCTGTCCGAGCTGCGCCAGCTCCCCGGTGGACACCCAGCCGTGATCCGCGTTCCTGCGGCTCGGCTCGGCTCATCGATCGGATTCATTTCCTATGGATCTAAGGGCCCCGCCATGGTACGTCAAAGCATCACAGTGTTTGGGGGGTATGAGCCTGTTCGCGGTGCCGGACAGAAGGGGGGTGGGGGTGGGGGTGGGCTGGGATTCGGACCCGTGACAGGTCTTTGCTGCACTCCACAGAGAGATGACTCACAATAAAGGGCAAAGACCGAGTCAGGAAGCAGAGGGGAAAGTGCAGAACACTTTTGTTTCATTATGACGTCATTCACACGCCTCTGCTTTTGTTTTTTTTTCGTTTTTTTAACCCAAAACACCCCCATTAATTGTCACCTTTGGTGGCCCTGACAGAGACACAGCCGATTCCTCGAACCGCTCCGAGGTCGTCTATCTGCAGAGCCGGAAGCCTGAGGTGCCGTCCGGACCGTTGGGCTGGCGGATCACGTGACTGTTTGGACGACCCGCTTCCGGTGACGGCTGCGAGTTCAAGCGAGCGGGCCTGGCGGCGGGAGACACAGACACGCCTTTCTGCTCAAGGAAACTCTGCTGTGCATCGACGATATCGTGAGCCCTCCTCCACAAAAAAGGTGGCGTCTTACCTGTCTTGGCCCGGGTTGTCTTGAGGCGTGTCGTCCGAGGAAGCGCTGCCCAAGATCCTCCTGCGTGCCTCGGCGTACTCCGCCTCGCGCTGCGCCAGCGTCTTGGTGTGCTGGGAGGGACGGGACGAGGACGCCGCTTTCCCCGCCGTGCCGTTGTTGGAGGGACGCTTCAAGATGCGAATCTGCGGCGGGGGGGCAGCGGGCAGAGAGTCGTCTTGGATCACGATGGCGGTCCGAACGGGTGAGCCGCCCGCGTTGGATTTCTTGGACCTGAGGAGAATAAAGACGGCGTTTTAATTATGAAAATATAAGCGTGTCAATACAAAAAAAAAAAAAAAATACCCGTGAGAACTTTTCTGTGCGCTTACTTTGCCTCCTGGTTTATTTTCAGTTTGGCTTCAAGTCTTCTCTCAATTTCCTGAAGAGGAAAACACAGTACGTCATCAATCACTGGCATTGCCTCCAATCATCATCATCACTCCATCGTGCTGCCCAGTGGAGCCAAACACGCAAAGAAACTCTTTAAATTCTTTATGCTTCCATGCTCTTTGTGAACCATTTGACGCACGACCTCTGTGCCAAATTATTCAAACGCCTTGAAAATAAACCATCCACAGCTACGCTGAAAGCAGTGGATGAACTTTTGTTTGTTTGTTTTTGCATGAATACTTCTTACCGCTCCTGCTCATTTCCGCAATGGGCGGGTCTACGTAATGAACAGAAGCGAGTGAGTAATTAAACTTTCACTTTTATGAAATCAAAGTTTTCAAAGCACGGTTCATGTTCGCCGCTTTCACACAAACACAACCCAATACGTTGCTAGTAGCGCCGTGTTGAGCCACTAAAATGGCCTGAGGTCAGTTTGGGCGACGGGCCTGCGCTGCTGACCGAGCCAGCGAGGATCGCTGGGGAAGGAAACCGGCCAGGAATAAAACATCCTACACGCAGCCGAGCGCCGGAATCACAAAGCTGTGCCATTTGACCAGTTTAACAGTAAGTCGGTGTGTACGGCTCGTGTTGCTGGCTCTCACCCCGCTGTCCGCTGCCTCTTCCCAGCTCTCTGCAACCTCTTCATCCTCCA
The DNA here is from genome assembly GCF_046127955.1 of Nelusetta ayraudi. Lineage (NCBI taxonomy): Eukaryota > Metazoa > Chordata > Actinopteri > Tetraodontiformes > Monacanthidae > Nelusetta > Nelusetta ayraudi. Next base: position 2,595,891 of record NW_027466100.1, on the reverse strand, counting down.
TGTTTAGCGCCACTGCTAGCTAGCTGCTGTCCTGCTCGGGCGGTGCTGCTGGCTCGCTAGTTGCAGTCCATAAAGAGAGGACCGGCTGGCAGGCAGCGCTCGGGGCGGCTCTCCGGACAGTGGGCGTCACGATTCTCTGGAACTAGATCAAGTCAGAGTCGAGTAAAGAGACCCCAAATGACTGCTCAGCCGCGTGTTAGCTCGCTAGCTTGATGCCGTTACCGAGAGCTGCCTCCCTCCCTCCCTCCGTCCGTCCCTCTCTGCCTGCCTCCTGCTTTCACTTGTAGCCCTCCGGTCCACTTCACACGCGCCACCGGCTGATGGAGTCGTCAACGCGTACGCCAGTGCCAGACGCCGGAGTCGATAAATTTAGTTCGGGCGGCGGATTGACGGTGTAGTCAGAAATGAGAGCTAGCCAGGTGACTAGCACTTCAGCGGTGTCTTTCCTAAGCTTTAAAACGGCTAAGGGAAATGACGTCAGACTGACGTTACCTTTAGGGAAAGTTCATGTGCCGCGAACCGACCACTCTAAATGCATATTTAAAGAAAGTGTACACCTAGCAAATACACCATCAGTCTGTATCTTCTCAAATTATGTTATGTTTTGTTATGTTATGTTATGTTATGTTATAATCCTCAATTTGTGCAGTAGCATGAGTGATTGAGGCAGACAGTCATTGCTTACTTGTAGCCACACAGCTGTGAATGTTAGAACTCATTCTAATCACAATTTAAATGTGAATTCTATCGCCGCTATCCAAGTGTGTTATGTGGAAACTAAATTTGTTGACTTTTTTATATGGGCTTCAAAAATATTTACTTGTTGCTATGAGGCTAATCAGAAGCTGGCACCCTGAATGTTGCATCATGTTATGTTTCCAAATCTCCTCGTCCTGCCTGCTCTTCCCCCCCCCCCCCCCTTGTGACTCTCAGACTACTGGTTGTCGACGCTGCTGTCTTGAGAGGCTCAACAGCACTTTGTTTGGGCCCCCTGAAGGTCCTGAAAGTAGACGTGGTCAGCCGGCCTGTGCGGGGAATTCACGGTGCGCTCGTGAAAGCGTTGTCTTTAATCTTATTTCAAAGGTTACGAGCTCCAGTGTGTTTGGTCGTTCTTTCATTAGTTGTAAACGCAGGCTTGACGGGACTGTTTTGTCCGCTGAATGGTGTTCAGTCGTAGAGCTGATATGCCCACAACCTGGAAATGTTGTGACAAAGTAATACTCAGAACCAGGAGATGGGATCTAGTTTTCCCCTCCTTCGATTCATGTATCAGCCTCGTATTTCAGTGTCAGTGTCGCCAGACTTGGATGGAAGCTGGTTTTCAGGTTTGCCACGGGACAAGAGTAGACGTTAACAGATGTCCAGTGTTAGGAACATTAGGGTCAATAAGTGAATCAGTAATTGTCAATGCTGAAACATTATACTCTTGGTTACACTTGGATTAAGGCCTCCTCGTTGAAATTGTTGTCTCGGGTTAGTGAAAGCAATCCCCCTCGTTGTTGTCGGTGAGGTGTGGACACCCTTTGTGACATCACAACAGGCTCAAACGCCGGGTGTGTTTTGAGGGTCCTGCCGTCGTGCGCGTCAAGTCAATCGCTGAGTCGAGTTGAGTCACACGAAGACAACACAGCCTTTCATTCATGAGCGTGACAGCACTCGGCGTTTTCATATTAAACGCTAAAACTTCCAAGAATCGTATTCATCGTACGCTTCCCCCTCCAGAGGATGGTTTGTACATCCTTGAGTTATTACAGCGTCAACAGCAGTGGAAGAAACGTGTTATACTCTGGTCTACTTGTTTATTTGTTTGTTATTGATATTTAATGGAGCATTTTTGAATATTAAGGTAATTCAGGTAATTTATCTTTCTCATATCAAGTCATAAATTACTTTATAAAACATTGGTTTGTGTTTAAAGGGCAAAGGTCAAAGTTTTTGAAGTTGAAAAGTCAATGTTTTTTTTTTGTTTTGTTTTCTTGCTTTTTGTTCCTTTCAGTTGGACGTAATGTAGGTTAAGTGTAAGGAAGTAAAAGGTGCGTGAGGCGTCGCTGCAGTCACAAAAGCCAGAGGTGTCAGGTCCGCTAGCGCAGACTGCACATAGCGCCGCTGTGCTGCGGCGGGACGCGGTACACCGTGCGGAAGATGGCGACTGTTTGGAGGCTGCTGAGAATCCTCCGGAGCTGATACCGGGGGGGAAGCTGATAACGACAGGAAGCGTACACACTCAGCGCCCTCAGAGATCATATCAAAACTACGGTACTGGGGATTGTGGGCCGTTTATTAAACGTTGTCAACATTTTGTGGGTATTGCCGAGAAAGTATTTGTCATCTCTGCGGCTAGCGTTAGTCCAGCCCAGCGTCAGTCCAAGCTAACGCTAGCATAGATTATCAGCGCTCGACAGGACTGAATACGGCTGCTAGCTCGCTGTTGAACAGGGTGTAACGCCAGCTTAGACTGTTGTCCTGGGATGATACAACATCGCCTTTCAAATAATTACCAAGTGGGATGCAGTTTGCTTTTGTAAAGCAAAAAAATCCCAAAGAAGTGTTTAAATGTTCCCTACTAGGATGTCATGCACGTATTGGCGAGACAAATTAATCAATTGATGCTAGCTTAGTGTAGCTCGCCGTCATGTTGCTAGCTTTAGCCTAACTTAGCATCTATTCTCTGCGCATTCAATGTGAAAATTATTTACTTGGCTGTCGTTCTCGAATTTGCCAGTAAAGTATAATGTTTAACTGCTGAGCCATTAGTGTGCCACAGCCGTGTGACATTGCACATTTGTGTTTCTTCGGGTTGCCGCTGCTGTCTATGACTGGCAATTGGCGTTAGCAATTTCAACGCTTCATTTTTTTTTTTTTATAGGATGGCTAACTACAGCCAGTGGTTACACGTAGCTAACAATGTAGGGTTAAGTGGGATGTGCTGTGCCTGGAGGCCAGCTGCTCGGGCTCATGAAAGGGACAACACCCGTAGCAGACAATAGATGTTTACGATTAAGGCAGTATAGCACAACATCCAACAATATTATTAAGGTGTCTGTTGCATTCCGGTGCCGTTTTGGGTTCGCAAGTTACCAAATCTCAGTCCTCGTCGACATGATAATTTAGGTGTAGCGACGCAGGTTCCTTCATACGCAGTAAAAATTTCCAAATGTCTTAAGTGAACTGCAGTTAATAAAAGCCTGAATTTTTAGTCATCCTACTTCTCGACATCAGGAATTCTGAGAATGTCTCCCGTGTCTCGGCAGACAATAATGTCCCGCTCCCATGACAATGAGGACGGATGCTTTGTTGCCATGGATACGGAGGACAACGGCGCAGAGCCTGCCGGGATAACGGAGGAGGACGAGGCGAAGATGGGGTCCTGCCGACAAGAGGGCACCGGTGCCAAAGGAGGAGGGAGAAGCATGCTGGAGCTGCCTGAGGAAGTCCTGGAGTACATCCTCTCCTTCCTCTCCCCGTACCAGGAACACAAGACCGCCGCACTCGTGTGCAAGCAGTGGTATCGCCTGATTAAAGGTGTGTGTGTGTCTCTGTGTGTCTGTGTGTCTGTGTCTGTGTTCCCCTTCGGTCACTCGCCACCTTTTCTTTTGTTGTGATCCAGGTGTCGCTTATCAGTGCTACCACGGTTTCCTGAGAGCGGTCCAGGAGGGAAACATCCAGTGGGAGAGTCGCACGTACCCGTACCCAGGAACCCCCATCACTCAGCGCTTCTCACACAGTCAGTGTACACCTCCTCACAGCCCAAATCTCTTCCTCTCATCGTCTGTAGCGGAGTGTGAGACGCCGTCTCCGTACCGCCGCTGTGATGACAGCACCGCAAACATCAGTGGTCAATGAAATATATAAATTGTATGATAGCTGATAGAACAATGGAACTGTTTTTAAGTTGATGGTGTTCAGCATAAGGCAGTGGAGGATGTATTGGACATTTTTGCTTTGCATTTTTTGACCTTGGAGAGAAAGAGAGCGAGAGATGAGCGCCACATTATAGCTGCTAATGCACAGATCACTTTCTTGTGCTATAAAACTGCAAGATAAATAAATAGATAAAAGGTTTCAATATTTAAAGCACTTGGTTACTAATAAAACACTGCTTTCTTTCCTGCAGTGTCGGTCATCCACAATCGTTTCTCAACACAGACGTTCTCTTAATAAAAGCATTGCAGTGTCATTGATCCTCTTTTCTTTTATTCTTTGGTTTTTATATTTTAAGACTGGAAACAAAGTTAGAAACAGAACCTGTTGCTGTTGAGTGTTTTACTTTACTCGCTCACGTGTTCCCGCTGCAGGTGCTTGTTATTACGACTCCAACCAGTCAATGTACGTGTTTGGGGGTTGCACTCAGAGTAGCTGCAACGCTGCCTTCAACGACCTCTGGAGACTTGACCTCAACAGCAAGGAGTGGATCCGACCTTTAGCCTCAGGTACATGTTGACGACGGGCAGTAAAGGCAGCGGCAGTCAGCTATTTTTATGTGGCTGTAATTAACACATAACCATTAACCTGAGTGGGCTGAGAGGCCACAGGTCGTGTTGTGTTTGCTGATCTTCTCTCCCTCCTCTTTCCAGGCTCTTATCCATCTCCGAAAGCTGGAGCCACCTTAGTGATGCACAAAGACTTGTTAGTGCTGTTTGGTGGGTGGACCCGGCCCAGCCCTTACCCGCTCCACCAACCAGAGAGGTTTTTTGATGAGATCCACACCTACTCCCCCTCCAAGAACTGGTGAGCTGCGAGGTTTGAAGCCAACTGGCTCTGCTTACTGCCATGTTTCTGTCCGGCCTGTTGTCACGTTGCTTTGTTTGTTTGTTTGTGTTCTTATCCCAGGTGGAACTGCATAGTAACGACACATGGCCCTCCACCCATGGCTGGCCACTCCTCCTCTGTGATCGGAAACACCATGGTGGTCTTCGGTGGATCATTGGGAGCGCGGCAGATGTACGAACACAGAGCTTTAAAAAAAATCCTTCACTCAGATACATCGGCTTTTTTATTGTCACTGTGCAAAGTCCATCAACACTTATTACCCCCGTGAGAGGCCACTGGGCAGGCACGTTTTAGAGACTGTAAAACTCTGAGCCGTTCTCGCAGGTTTATGATTGGCCGAGTTACTTGTGTTTGCCCGCTTTAGAAGAATATAAATTGCTCCCGCACAAAGAGAGAGCCTTTATCTAAAGTAGTCTTGTATTGTGTGGCAGGGCTCGCCAACCTTTATGAACCTGAGAGCTGCTTCATGGGCACTGAGTCATGTGAAGGCTAACCAGGTTGCGAGGCTCTCCTGAAATAACACATTCTCTTCGTTAGGCTTTAGTTGTATATTATTATGCATGATCCTGGTCTGTGTGAAGAAATTGATCACCTTGTTGAGTTCTCAACAGTTACCAACAATGACTGAACAAGGTTGGATAGAAATAGAATTTTAGACATGGCTCAGAGTTGTGCTATTTGTGGAACAGGCCCGCGGGCCCCTGGTGTGGCTCTTGGGGGCCACCTGGTGCCCGCGGGCCCCGTGTTGGGGCACTAGCTCTAATTTATTGTCTAGCAGTAATTGTTGTTGTTGTTGTTGTTATTATTATCATATAATTGTGAATTTGTTGCATTGGTGAATGATGCTTCATGCCACTGTTTTGTTCTCATGCTTTAGGAGCAATGAGGTCTGGGTTCTAGATCTGGAGCAGTGGTCCTGGTCCAAGCCCCCCATCGCAGGCCCCTCGCCCCACCCACGAGGAGGCCAATCACAGGTCAGACTGAACAAATGGCACTGTTCCTCATTTGCCTGCGGCCATATGAATGAAGCGTTTCTGAAGCGAAGGCGTTGTCACAACTCAACAAGCAGGAAATGATTCTGTTTGGTTTTGATCTCTTCAGATCGTGATTGATGATCAGACGTTGCTCATCCTGGGAGGCTGCGGCGGCCCAAATGCAGTGAGTTGTTTTTTTGCGCGCACGTTCTTTAACCATTTCTACTAAGTTATCATGAGCGAGTTTATTTACTGGGGAAAAAAAACTGTCCTTGTGTTCTTGAAGCTCCTGAAAGACGCCTGGCTCCTCCACATGGAAGCCACGCCGTGGCGGTGGCAGCAGCTGCAGGTGGAGAATGAGGACCACGGGGCCCCGGAGCTGTGGTGCCACCCGGCCTGCAGAGTGCGTTTCCCTCAGCCGACTCCCTCTCCTCTCGCGACGCGTCCTCCACAGACTCCTCACTCACTTGATTTTCCTCTGCGTCTCCTCCTCCCCCCTGCAGGTGGGTCAGTGCGTGGTGGTTTTCTCCCAGGCTCCCTCGGGCCGCGCGCCGCTCAGCCCGAGCCTCAACTCCCGGCCCTCCCCCATAAGTGCCACGCCGGCCCCGCTCGGGCCCGAACCGCCGTCACTCCGCTCCCAGTCCCCGGTCCGCAGCGGCGCCGCCGCCGGCGTGGTCCTGGGCGCCGTGGAGGAGGCTCCGTGCGTGAACGGGCGCTGGGGGACGCTGCGGCCGCGGCCGTCGGCCCGAGGAGGAGCCCGCGACGCCAGTCCGTCGTCGTCGTCGCCGCAGCAGCAGCCGTCTCCCTCGCAGGGCCCCGACAGCCCCCCGCTCCCGCCGCTGCCCCCGCTGCTCAACGGCTCCTCTCCCTCGCCGCGGACCAGCCCCGCCCAGGCTGCCTCGCCCCCCTCGCGGCCCCACCCGCCCGCACCCGCGGACTACGACTGGGAGTCTCCGCCCTCGGACGCCCACCACCCCGAAATGCCCAGCAACGGCTTCCACACCCCTCCTCCTCCTCCTCCTCCTCCTCCTGCCGCCGCCGCCGCCGGCTCCCCGCACACCCCCCCGGGGGCGGTGTCCCCCGCCGCCCTGCGCCGCAGCCTGGAGGCGGTGAAGAACAGATCTTCCTCCTCCTTCCCGTCTTCCTCGTCCTCGTCCTCGTCTTCCCTTCAGACGCAGGGAGCGTCTTCCGGAGGCGGGACTGCTGCTGCAAGCGCAGGAGGAGGAGGAGGAGCGGGGGTGTCCGGTCCTCCTGGTACCCCCCCGTCCTCGTCCTCCAGCCCCCCGCAGGCTGCCGGGGCCGACGGACACGCCATCCCGCCCATCGCGCGGCGCCTTGGCCACCACCCGCCGCAGAGCCTGAACGTGGGGAAGCCGCTGTACCAGTCGCTCAACTGCAAGCCAATGCAGATGTACGTGCTGGACGTGTCCCGGGCCAAGGCCGCCGGCGCGGTGTCCTGGCGGGTCTACGGCAACGGGACCCCCGCCGCCGTCACGGGGCCGCCCGAGACCAGCCTTCACACGGTGGTGCAGGGGAGGGGGGAGCTCATCATCTTCGGGGGCCTCATGGACAAGAAGCAGAATGTGAAGTACTACCCCAAAACTAACGCCTTGTACTTTGTCCGCGCTAAAAGGTAATGCAGCTCCGGGTGAGAGCCGCCACCTTGTGGCCACACGAGGGAATTGACACGCAATGCCTTTTTCCTTTCAAAGAAAGTAACGGGAAAAGAACGTTTGTTTGATGTTCCACTATACGACACACTACGTTCACTGTTCTCCCTTCTGCCTACTGCAAACTGAAAGACTGATTAAAAACAAACTTTTTGAATGAGTGTATGTGTGTGACTGCAGTGTTATGAGAGGACACAACTTTTCTTTTCCTGGAGGGAGAGGGGCAGTCGAACGCTTTTAAGAAAATTGCAGAGTGGCGACCTTGCTTTTTATATTAATTTTAAGCCTGCAATGTTTACATTGAAAATGGTGTGTGTGTGTGTGTGTGTGTGCGCGCGTGCGCTCACTCGCGTGTGTGTGTGTGTTACCATGTTGGTGGTTAAAAGTTGTTGACTGTGTTGAGAACCATGGAGGCTGAGACATGTGGCACTGTTCTATAAACATAGTTAATAAAAGCCTACATGTTTCCTTGTGGTCAATTTATTGTCTGCTGTCGGGGATCATGGGGGGTGGGGCTTAACGATTATGGAAAATAATCGAATTGCGATTTTTTTTTTTTTTTTCCTCAATATTGCGATTGCGATTTAATTTGCGATTTTTTTTTTTTTTTAAATCTGTCTCTCATTGTATTTTTTACACAAACAAAAAATGATGTGTATTATAATTAACATCAGATTTATCATACACAATTATTTTTTATAGGCTAGGCTAATGTTAAGATAAAAGCAAAATAAAGCATGAATTAATATGAAAGACCTGTTATTTATCTACTAGCATGTTCCTCGAGATACTTACAGAAAAACATGTTCAAGTAATGATGGGGTGGTCAGTGAACCTCTAACCTGGGGCAGGGGAGGGGTGGGGGAGGTCTTGTACAAAAGTGGAACAGAGATGCAGGGTAATTGAGCGCGGCTTGCACGTAATCACACCACACACATTTGAGTTGAATTCATTCGTCCTTAGAACAAACTTCCTCCGGCCTTAACAACCTGCCAATAACCAAATGCAATAACATTTGCATGCAGGTGGTTTTATTGTCGAGAACGATGAGCAAATGAGGTGCGTAAAAGCCCATAAAACTAGCACTTCTGCAGGTGATGAGGAGACAATTTCACTGGACTCCAGGAGACGAGTCCATTATTTAGTCAATAATGGATATAAAGTCAGTTGTGTCAAAACAAATACTTATCTAATAAAACCCAGATGCAGCTCAGCCCCTTAAGCAGCCTGGTAACCTTGTGAGTATCGGCTACAGTAAATCTGCATTATGCATAAATGCTGTTGTACTCGCTAACATTTCCTTTACATGATTCACATCCTGTAAGACATCCTGACAAAAGACATCTTGAAAAATACAGCAGACAGAAGTTAAAATACAGGTTGAGAAGAGGAAGTTCTGAGGCTGCATATGGAAATGAAACACAGGACCCTCAGGAAAGTGGACTTGAGTCTTTTGCTCTCTCTACTGAAAAATGAAGTTAGCTATAAAACATTGGTCACTTGCCCTTTTAATGAACATGTACGAGACAGATATATGTGACTGACAAACCTGCATATGCTACACAGTATAAAGTAATGTACAAAGTCATTTATGAGAGCACATGGAGAACAAACATATTGCAACATATTGCTTTCTGAGCAGTCTGCTGTTACCCAGATGAATATCTCTCAGTCCATCTGCTGGACCTGGATATTGCTTTTGTCCAATACTCAAATGAACCACAATCGCAACTTCAACAGCCTCATGTTTCAGCCTCAATGAATGCAATAGCACATTTTGACACAACTTTAGAGGAAGTCTTCATTAGCATAGCAATTTAACAAAAGCTGAGAGTAGAACTAAAACCACATGAATGACAGTAAAAAGAAATGCAATTACAAATGACTAAATAACTGTGGTATATTTTTCATGAAGATTAAAAGAATGCAACATATTTAATGCTATACAAAACAAGCATTTTAAAAGGACTGACGGTAGAACCACCAAATAACATGATGTACAATGACAAGTGACAGCGATATACAGTAACAAGTGAGTGCATTTATTCAGCCCCGATAGCTGATTCATATCTGAACGCTACTAAAGAGCGACCTCTTGTGGCCTTTCCACGGACATCACAAAAACAAACACAATACAGACTGCGTGGAAATACGTGGAAAAACATGCCCGAGCATCGCGACCGCTATTCACCTCCAAATGAAATAAATATAATTCCAGAATGAAAAAAAGTTCAATGTGATTTATGCTGTGGATGCCAATTAGGAAAGCTTTCAATCCGTAGAGAGAAATAAATGGGATACCCGCGTGTTTGTTTGTTTGTTTTGTTTCCCAGATTATCCTCCACTATTTTTAGCTGATTAACCTCGTTTTAGACTCGCGTCTTTCGTTTGGCCGCTTGCTCCGGTTTCCCCTGCAGCCAGCCAGCCAGCCAGTCCACCCCCTCCCGGACCAGCAATAACCTTTTACCCAGAGAGTTCCTATAGGGAGCCGAGTGGGGCCTGTGCGCAGTGCCGCCGTCTGATTGGCGGAGCCCCGGGCCAAGCGGAGATGTGGCACGCAGGCTCGAAACCTCATTGGCTGCGACGCGAGGCTGTGGGCGGAGACCTTGGCAATGAATACGCTGAGGACACATGTTTACAATGAGAGGAGGAAGCTGCGAGCTGTTCAGGATCACTGAACACTGTGAGTTTGTTTTTTGAACTACATATAATGAAGTAATCAAATTAGAAATGCACCGTGTCGTATTTTTCTAAAGCTGGTCGGAATAGTGTTTGTCATTGCTTTCTTTTTTATTTTATTTATGTTGCTGCACTGTTATGATGAGTTTTAAAGGTCCCTCTTATTGTTTTGAACGGTGATGTTCTTCCGTCCGCCCGCGTATTTTATTTGAGACATTTACGGCTACACAAGGGCTTAAGAATCATGTTCCCGTTTGGGGTTTTTGTTGCCATTTTGACATGCTGCGCTTGTCGTTCCTCTCTCCCCCCCCCCCCCCCCCCCCTTTCTCTTAACTGGCATCCATTCTCCCTTCCAACACAACACACGACTCGTGCTTTATAAACACAGCTGACCTCGACATTGATTTGACCTGTGCTCTGCTGTAGATGTTGCCTCCGTTGGACAACTTGACATTCGGTCAGGCATGCAGTAGTGTCACCCGCTGGACACCAAAGGCTGACCTGTAGAGGAAAGCACAAAAGGGACAACGAAAACACCTCAACCTCTGGTCGTCACCAGAGCGGAGCGCGTTTGATTCCTCCGCCCGACGGTGTGCAGCGTCCTCTCAGTGACCCCTCAGTGGGCGGCCAACTTGCCTGCTGGCAGGGACTGGCTGGGACTAACTGGACTTCTCCGGGATGAGCGGCCCCCGCTTCCTGAACCCTTCCCAGGAAGAGTCTGTGTTTGGCTCCCAGCCGTCCGCCAGGATGCCGGCGGCCTCGGTGATGGCTTCGCCCCGGGGTGCCTTTGGCCCCTCGTCACCTCGCCCTACCGTCTGGCCCCCGCTGGATTTTGCCCTGGGTGCTATCGCTTGTTGCGCCGCCTGCGTTTTCACCAACCCGCTGGAGGTGGTGAAGACGCGCCTGCAGCTCCAGGGCGAGCTGCGTGCACGGGGCTCCTACCAGAGACACTACCGCGGCGTGCTGCAGGCCCTGTGGGTGGTGGGCCGCACGGACGGGCTGCGAGGCCTGCAGAAGGGGCTGTCCGTGGGGCTCATCTACCAGGGCGTGATGAATGGCGTGAGGCTGGGGTCCTATTCCTACTGTGAGGCCCTGGGCATCACCTCCCTTCACGGTGGCAGCCTGCTGTCAGGAGCAGCTGCTGGGGCCCTGGGTGCCTTCATTGCCTCTCCTGCCTACCTGGTAAGTTCCCTAAACACCCCTGTGAACTGTCCTCACTTGAGGCAAGTTGAAAACTTTGTTTCTGCAGATCCAGCGGAAATAAAATGATGACGCACGCGTATGACAAGAGAATGCAAAATTCTCTTGAAATCAAAGTCACTTCCACATTCGCGGTTTAGTACAGACGCAGGAACAGGAACATTTTTCTCTGTGATGAAAACGTACTGAACAGTGACCCCAAGGCCGAGCTGCTCTAAAATAATCTCCCTCTAAATATGATCCACTTTTGCATTTGACTACACAACAGCATAGTTCAAATAGCAATAACAACTACAATAAATTATAAGTTAATTAATTTGAACAGAATTTGACTTTTTTACAAGCTTGTTTTTCCAGTGCAAGAAGAAAGTACAGTCATGTATCATCAAATCATTAGAAAAAGAAGTTACTCAAGTAAAGTAGTTAATTACTTCTCACCTCTGCACATCTGTCAGAATAGTAGCCTTTCTACAAACTGAAAGTCATATGGCCTTAAATGCATGACTCAGATACTCTGAATCATGTTTTCCTGTTGTGCACATTTACGCAAGTCGTTTTTTGGTGTTTCAAAAAATTTTACATTAATCTCCTGAGTGGACCCGTCGCTATGCTACGCACAACACACTCGACACAAGAACAACAAAACCTAATCAACAGCCAAACAGCAGATCTGCTGCGTAAACATGAGACCAACGTTGGTAAAATGATAGGAGTAATTGTCTCCTCAAGCTAATAGGTAATGCATGGGGTCTTTGCCTGACACCACATCTGAGTGCGTAACATACACTTGGTTATGCTTATAGCCACAGCAGTGAGTCTGGCTTAAGGTAACGGAGTTTCATTTTGAACCCTGTATTATTCCAACTTTCAAAATAAAAACAAAAGAAAGGAAACTTATTTAGGATATTTAGGTTTAAAGGACCGGCGTGTAATTGTATTTAGTAACATATTATGGTAAGAAAGCGTATTGCAAACAATATGGATGGTAATTCCTGTTTCATTCGTCTTCACATCTTTCTTATTCTGGCTGTGATTCTACAGTAAGAAAAGAGTTACTGTCGATTTGTAGAGGCACAATCTGGCCGCCTCCTTACAACCCACCTTACATGTTAGTAAATACTCATTACTGGCAAATGAAAACTCAATGGTCATGTATTTATTTTAAAGTCTAACTAAAAAAAATAATTTAATTTTCTTCCATTTTATCTTCCATGTTGTGCCAATGGACCCCTTGATTTCTGTATGGATAAAAAAAATTAACAGAAACTATGCTCATTTGTATGGCATATTATATAGCTAATTGCACTGTGCTGTTAGTGTTGCTTGTAGAAAGTCTTTGCTAATACCAGAGCAACAGAGTGGTATAATTAAAATAGCCTCTGTTCGATCTTGTGGAAAAAGACACAATTTGACCTTGGCAGTAAACTCGAACCAGCTGAAAGTCACAGTCATCTCAAATACTCTGGATCTATTTTTATGCCACCCAACTACTTGTGAGGGAAACTTATGAGTGCTCCTGTGTCAGGTTAACTACTGGTCACTTCAAAAGCAAAGAAATTCAATACAGAATTGTGTGAATTGACGAAATATCGAATCCTGAAGGTTGAATATTATGTTTCTGTGTCAAAGTGCCTTCCTCAAGCCACAACAGTCATAAACGTAAACAAATCAATGCCCTCTTTCCATTTCTTTTCACATGACATGACACATGATGCTTACTGTTTCTCTCACTAAACATAAACTCACCAGCCACTTTTTCAGGTGCCTGGTAAAACGAAGGTTCACCTAAGAAATTGTATTTAAAATCATATGACCTTTTGCCCCGTCATGGAAAAACAATATTGTTTGATGACGCATGACGTCCACTCGGAGGCCTCTAAATATATCTTGCACTTTGCCTCAAGCTTCCCAGCCAAGCCAAAAATATACCTTTTGGTATTTTCCTCAGAGCTTTTTGGCAGAGAATGAAAAAAGTCGACCAGGAGGTTAAATGTGGACGTGGTATCTGTCAATGACGACCGCAGCACTTGTTTTTCCAGCTATGACTGCTGCAGATAAAGATTGGATTAGTGTTACTGATAACATATTGTTTATGCTATCAATATTGTACAAGGTGGCCACGTTTTTGTTTCCCGTATTTGTTGCACAACCTACCCTTGCAACTAACTCAGACTCTATCCATTCATGTGATGGATCTGTTTTTTGTCTGTTTGCTAATGTTCCCACGAGGCATAGTTTCTAATGCAATATGCACACGTGCTTTACTCAACATAAATGTTTTTTTTTTTTTTTTTTTTTTTTTTTCATAGGTAAAAACACATCTGCAGGCTCAGACTGTGACGACCATAGCAGTGGGGCACCAGCATAATCATCTGGTAAGATTCGTATTAGAAATGGACAAGTTGTGACACTGCTGTAGTATGCTTGAGAAACATTTCCACTGCACGAATATGTACCTGAAAAACAACCACTCAAGAAAGCAATCTGAACACATAATGACAAAGTAAAAAAAAATCTCTGCCATTGAGTCCAGAGGTATAGAAAACATATCAGACATTTTTGTCCTGAATGTAATTCCTTTTACTACAAAATGCTGGTCCATGTGTTTCGTGTAAGTACACACATGTAAGTATACATTTTTGCAGCAATTCATTTTCCGGTTCAGCGATATCAATTGGCCTTGCCATTTTTTTTTCTTAGTTGTGTGCAGTTCTGAGCCATTTGAGTGTGAAAAGAAATGTTGATGCATGCGTTTCCACTGTTCTCTTGTGGCGTTCACTCCTTGTACTGCTTCCACGTGTCTCTCGCATTATGTAAGAGGCAAAGTCAGGCCTATGTTATGGGGTCACCTACCTTAACACTGTAAGACTTATTGGAAATGACGTAAAATACAAGCATAAACACAACAACAACAACAACAATAACAACAACAAACAAGTAACAGTGGCAATAAAAGTGATTATTGTCAGTACATGTCAAAAGCAGGACAGTTTTCTCCTTGGCACATTCCAACATTCCAATGACTTTCAGAATTAATACTCATTGTATTTATAATTGTTCTCATAATTGCAAATAATTTCATTGTTATTTGACAAAGCAATGTGGTCAAGAAAAAGTCTTACGACTGCAACAACTTGTTCACACCATGTCTGACTTTCCAGGGTGTGTCTGATGCCTTCCTCACCATCTACAAAAGAGAAGGTTTGATTGGCCTTTGGAGGGGCGTAAACGGGGCCGTCCCTCGAGTCATGGTGGGATCAGCTGCTCAGCTGGCAACCTTTACCTCAGCCAAGGACTGGGTGTCACAGTCACAGGTACATGTGTGAAGCAGCCGCTCTATCTGCACTGTCTGCTCTATCTGCACTGATAAATGTACAGTTGTGTACTCTGTTAGCTTTCCCCGCAATACCTGCAAATGTGCCACTGTACATAATGTTTCTACTGTATTGTTTTGAATTATTAGATATTTACACACATGCACATAATTACCTCCATATTTACTATACCATGCATACATATTTACTTATATACCTCCATCCCCTGCACCCCCTATAAGCACTTCTGGTTGGGCGCAGTCTGCATTCTGTTGCCTTCTCCCTGTGACTTGTGCAATGACAGTGAAGTTGAAGCTGATGATCTCTTAACGGTCAGTGTATCTCTCTCCAGTGGCTCTGTCCAAACAGCTGGCTCATTGCTCTAGTGGCTGCCATGATCAGTGGAGTGGCTGTGGCCATCACCATGACACCTTTTGATGTCGTCAGTACGCGTCTGTACAACCAGCCAGTGGATGAATCTCACAGGGTCATTATTTTTTTTTTTTGCCTTCTTCAAATCAAAGCTCTAATCATAAACAGCAGAGATGGTTGAGCCGAAACTGAATGCAAGCAGTTAAAAAAACCCAACCTTTTCTCTCTTCCAGGGCCGCCTGTACCACGGGTTTTCAGACTGTATGTTGAAGGTGTGCCAGGCTGAAGGCGTGCTGGGCTTGTACAAAGGCATGGGTCCGGTCTTTCTGCGTTTGGCTCCTCACACGGTGCTCAGCATGTTGTTCTGGGATCTGATGAGACAGCAAGCGGTGAAGAACAACAAGAGCCATAAAGGAAGCTAAAAACACCAGAGGTTGACAGAGTGTAAAGGGAGAGTTATTTTCTTTCTCCTTGGTCAGAAATATGATGGATCACCCAGAACTGCCCCTGTTTGGAAAAAGTTAATAAGAAGCTACAGTTGGACTCTGTCCATCTGTAAGAACTGTAACCGAGCCCACCCACCAGCAACTCCACAGCTCACTATACAGCACAATATTTTCCATTCAGACTGACATATAGGCATCCCGTTGGAAGCAACATTGCCATTTTTAGTGAAACTTCCGTTTTTTGACTCAGGTCAAACGACTGGCAGCCTGTCAGGAGAGAGTTGTTTCCGTTGCACAGTTCCACTATTGCCTTGTTTGTGCTAAGATGAGCTCATGGTGGCTGACTGAGAGTGAATTTATATGAGTGAGATAAATTTACAGCCTTGAAGACATTTTCTCTCCAGAAAGTAGTTCTGGAAAAAAAAAAACTTGATAAAGTTGTTGAATAAATGTTGCACAAAGTAACCATCTTCAGGTTCCTATTGAATGCCTCAGAATAAATTCAGAAGCAATACTGCATGTTTTCAAATGTGAGGATGCAGCCAAGTTCAATGAGATAAATGACTTAGGTTGGCTGAAGCTCCTTGCTAATAAAATGAAGCGCAAATAAACTGTTGGAACGTCTGGGTTCTTAAAAAAATAAATAAACTAAAAGTTTTTGTCTGTGGTTGCCACAGTTTTTTGAGGAAATCAATTTGCCTTGTCTAACAAACTACTGGAACCTTAAGCACTGATGGAATCTCATGTGAAGATTTTCTTTTCTTTTTTTTTTTTTTAACAAATATGTAACGTATGGCTACTCATAGCCTTTGGGCAATAGGTTATAATAAGAAGAAATAAAAGCAACTTTTGTACAAATTGTGTTGAATTGTGTTGTCCTTTGTTTGACCAACTTTTACAACACAAGTGATGTGTCTTCGGTACAGTTGGTATCAGTGATGTGATCTTGTTCTGACCCAGTCAGGAGCCATATGATGAGTCTCTTTGCGTAGTCACTATCTGGGGAAGATTCCAAGCCGTTTTTAATCAGGAAATGATGAATGAGAGAAAACCCCCTCACACACAGAACAAAACATCATCTTGACCTTTGTAACTGAGGTAAGGCCACTATCAGACATGATCAGACCATGGGGGTAAAAAAAAGTGGGTCTGCACACACCGACCAGGCTCTTAGATTCTTGTAACATAGCACAGCAGCAACAAAATGTGTCTTTTCTTCTGGATATTTGGATCATCTGAATGGTCATTTTTTCCCTCCAGTCCCATTGAAAATATTTGTCAAGGTGAGTCTTGAAAGTAGAATAAAAGGGAGTGTCCTGTCATTCTTTATGAATTACTGTGGTGTTTTTCCATGTTTAAAAGGCCTTGTGGGTGCCTGTGGAATATCGGTGCTGTGCAATTTGATGAGAGTTTACTACTTCACTCAAACATGCAGGTAAGTTCACAATGTCTAAATGAGAAAAAAAATAAATCGTTGCATTCCTCAAGTAAAAGTGACATTAGCATCTATTAAAGATTGTCAGAGTGTACTTTTGCCAAAAAAGATTGAATTTCAGGTTTTTTCCCACTAGAAGTAACCATATTACCTATTGAACTAAATAAGGCAGCGACATAATGCTACACATTCTTTATGGACTACAAGTATAACATTAAAGTACACCTGTGTGCTACACAGTGGACCTGAATTGTTCTTGAAAACATTTTTCACATTAAAAGCACAAAATTAAATTCTAATTTTACGTATTAACACAACCCATACAACAGCTCAAATGTCCAGTAGCAGTCCGAACCTTCTCCTGCCTCTGTTAATACGACAGAGAAAGTGCAGAGGGATCATCGTCTCTTCTGAAATCGGGCTGGAGGACAACTTTCCAGTTCTGGTCCCTGGCGATGCTCCTGTCTGTGGTGGGCTCGAGGGTCTCCTCTCTGATAGTGCTGGAGTTTTCCCTCAGAGCAGTTTCTGCTTGGGCATCAGCGGGGCTGGTGAGTTCTGGAACACTGTGAATCGCACTTGTCTCGTCCCTCCTATCACCTGCCAGTTCTCCCCAGTACCTAAACGATTACCGTGTACATGGTTTTCAACCAGCGCCCTGTGCCTGTGTTTTTTTGTTTGTTTGTTTTTTTCCCAGGATGGCGGTGGCAGAGGAGTTGATCTGCTCCTCCTCCATTGCCAGTTCTCTCTTTCCTGCAGCCTCACGGTAACTCTGGACTTCCTCCATCAGGGGGCGCCACACAGCGCCTTCAGCTTGCTCCTAGCGGCTGCACTCAGCTGGGCCCTGTCCACCATCAGCCACAATCTGTGGAGACATGTGGCCACTTTCTACCCGCTGCATAGTACCAAGCATTACTGTGGGAAATGCATCACCCTGCTGACCTCTGGACACGGCGTCCTGGCGTCCCTGCAGAGAGCGGTGGTGCTGGCCTTTGCTGTAGGAGCTGTGGCCTCCATCGCCACAGTTTACAACCACTTCCTGTCTCACAAGGACGCCTTGAAGTTCTGGACTCCACTGACTCTTTGCTATTCTCTGCTGGTGGTTTACACGCAAGGTGACTGTCAGGACAACTTTTAGAGAGGATTAAGATTACTGGAAGCACACAAGTGATGTGTTTGTGAACGTCAAATCCCTTTCAGTGTCATGGGATGATGTCTTGCTTTTGTTTGTCTTTTACAGAGGATCAGAATCGCCAGGCCGTCACAGAGGCCCAGTTGCACAGTGTGGTGCTGAGGCTGGGAGCCTTGCTGGTGCTCATGCTGACTGTGGGGCACTGGGCTGACGTCTTCCACGTCCTCATCGCTTTCCTAGGCGAAGCCGTCTGCCTGCTGCCCTCTCAGGACCTGCTGAAAGCTGCATTAAAGGTTTGCAATAATAGTCTCCTCCTTCCACTGTGATATAATAGAGGTGTCTGTCTTTTGAGTTTAGGTAGATACCAAACATGCAAGTCAAATCGCTGTAGCAAACCCTATTGGGAACGTCCATAAAATCTGCTTTTTGCTTTGCTGATCATGAAATCACAATTGTCACTCTCTCATATTTCAGGAGGAAGAAGACACAAGTGTCAACACACCCAAAAAGAGGGATCGATCAAGCAAAATATCACCCGTTGACAGCCGATTGTCAAACTAAAAAATGAAAAATAATTGTTTTAATACAATAAATAAAGTTAATAATTTGATTAAATTAAAGTTAATTATGTTGCTCTAAATCAGTAGGATCCAAAGCCTCTGCAAGGTCTTGTCAGAACTGCAGGTAGAGCATTCAAATCTTGTCATATTCAATGTTATTGGAAATGATGAGACTTGCCTCATGAAGGATTTAGGTCGTATTAAGAACTGTCTTTGAAGGTAAATAATTGATAATATCCATTGCAACAGCGCTTTAGCTGTGGTATTTCAGTGATGTTTTACAGCCTTATTGGATTACCAAGCATGTGGTAAATAAAGGCTTCCTATAAAGTGTAACACTGAAAGGTTGCAGAGCAGTTTGTTGGAATCACACAATGATGTTCACTGAGATGCCACCAATCCATCTAATCCAGCAAGGCAGCTGGACTGCTGAGGTCTCCGGTTCCCCAAGTGTCGATCTGAGCCGATCAGAGCATTGAGAGACCAATCAGCACCTTGGAGTAGAAAGTGGAGGGAGTGAACAGTGATGGCCCTAGCATGAATGGTACCAGTGATAGCAGTTTGATCAGCGCTTGAGAAACCTTCCATTCACCCAATCACCCACCTATCCATCCATCCATCCATCCACCCGTCTGTCCGTTCATCCATCCACCCATCCATCCATCCATCCATCCGTCCGTCTGTCCGTCCATCCACCCGTCTGTCCATCCATCCATCCATCCATCTACACATCCATCCATTGTTTATACCCAAAATGTGATTTGTCTAGACTAAACATTTGTGCAGGACTTCAATGGTTGTGTCAAGTGCCTCGCTCCCACACAGACATGGCAAATATGTCTAGATTTGGGAAAGGTTTCCATCTCGTGTGTCAGATTAATGTTCGTTCTAAGCCCACCGAAAATGACTAATGTACGTCTTTTTTTTTTTTTTTTAAAGGAAGTCTTCCAATTAGAGGCATTAAAATCAGTTAATTTATCACCAGATGAACCACTGAGCTTGTGAAAAAGTCATATTATTATGTAATTGTAAATTACATAATCCTTGCGACTCTGGCAGCAGCTTGGGGAAATTTGCCATCACAAACTTTTCTGCAGAAGCGCTCAATGTTAATGAGAAACTTTACCCCTTGCCTGAGAAGCATTTGGTGTGTGCATCAGAGTTTCCCCCCTGGGAGCTTTTCCACTCCTGCAGATGTTTACGGTTAGGAAGCACGTAAGACAATTGCATTGTTTCCCCCCATGTGTTCTTCCTGCTCGCTTCCCTTCATTCTTTTACTTTCTCCATTTCTGACCTTCTCACCCAAAGTCAGCGCCGGCGGGGAACGGCGATCCAACAATGTCGCCGTGTCGACTGAGAGGTCAGTCCGCGAAAAAAACAAAACAAAAAAAAAGGGGACTGAATAGGTTCAGAGGGTTTAATGAGGATCTTGGCTGATGAGAGGCGGAGCCTGTGGGCGCTCTGCGGCGCTCTGGGGATTGTGTCATCAGCAGGCATGCTCCCTCCTGCAACTGTGACATCACCACAGCATTCCTTTCCACAGAGCTGGAACAACAGAGACCCCCATCACTCTCCTCATCTCTCGTTCCCCCCTCTCTCACACATTCCTGCCTAACTCTTAGGTTGGTCTGACCCACATTGATCCACAGGAATGCCTTATTTAACTTTTCGATGCTAGTTCTCATTTTTGACTCGGAGTTGGAGGCTCTCAAGGTTTAAGCCCTAAAACAAACCCCACGGTGTTTTAACTAACCGGCAGACTTGATTTTGCTCCAGCTCACCCATGGGAGTGAGCAGAAAACACAAGTTGCCCCCCCCCCAACTCCCTCCACATTGTAATCTTTTTGAAATACTTCCCTGAGACATCACTGACTGCCCCCTGCCCTCACAGAACACTAATATCTCCCCTTGCACAATGTCCCCATTCTCCCCCCTGCCCTGCAACGCACTGCTTCTCCTCTGCAACTCCCGCTCAACACAGAAACTCCACAGGGACGGAGGCTGGCGAGGTCGGCGCGTTACTAGACGTTTTGTGAGGCGCGTATGAGAGCAGCGCCCCGCGACACTGATAGTGAGTCAGGGCTAGAGTGATATCATGTTGTGGGGGGAAGGGAAAAAAAAGGGAAAGAGGGAGAAGGGGAAAAAAAGGAGGCAGACTTAGGAGGGAGGTAGGGAAAATAAAGCTGAGCGAACAATGAGGCAGAGCCGCACGGCGGAGAGGAAGGGGACAGCTGGAGCGAGAGCTGTGGGATAAGGCAGGTACAGTCACATCCTGCTGGCATGCAGAGAGATAAAAAGAAGTGGGAGGTGGCTGCGCGTATCTGCCTTGCGACGGAAGGCGGCGTGCCTTCGGGAAAGCCTCACGGGAGTTTGCTTTACACTTGCAAATGTCTAGCTGCCTGTTTGTCTTGGATTGCACAACTGTTGCATGACTTTTTTTTGTGCATGTGTGTGTGGCTATGCGTGCATGGAGCGAACAACAGAGAGAAGGAGAGAGCGGGAGAGGGGGAGAGTAAGAGGAAGAGAGGGAGAGTCTGCCTTCCTGCCAAGTTCTCATAGTAAATGAATGTGTCATGTATTTTTTTTTTTTTTTTTGCTGCACTTTGCCCGAGATTAACAGTTCACCTTTTACGGCTGTGGGGAGGTGGTGTTGTCACTCAGCCAGGCAAGAAGGAGGGGTCGGCGGATGAAAGTTTAGGGGAGGGAGGTGCAGAAGGAAAAGGAGTGGCTTTCTGCTGATAGTCGCCCTCTCCCATTACCCGAGCAGAGGCTTCGCTCTGAGGCGGCTCGCTGGAGGGGAAAACAAAACCAGAAGTTTCAGACACAGAGCAGGGCAGGAAGGCGGGAGGCTTCAAGGCGGTACTGCGTCTTCACGCCACACTTTATCTCAGGTATGTAACAATGCCGCAGTGAAAAGGGAATTCAGGTTCTGCCACCTGAAAGCCATTCACACTGGCTGAAGGGAGCTGTGAGTAAGTGGAAACCAGCCTCTCAAACTGAAAGTCACTGCTCTGGAAGGGCGTTGACACTTATTAAAGGCTATTAAGATAGAATGAGGAAGGTTGTTTTTTTTCTT
The DNA here is from genome assembly GCF_046127955.1 of Nelusetta ayraudi. Taxonomy (NCBI): domain Eukaryota; kingdom Metazoa; phylum Chordata; class Actinopteri; order Tetraodontiformes; family Monacanthidae; genus Nelusetta; species Nelusetta ayraudi. The sequence continues at coordinate 2,574,266 of NW_027466100.1, read as the reverse complement.
TCGATATTTAGAATTGGGGCTGTTGTTGTGTTGTTGTGGTGTTGCGCTCCCTTGAAACAGGCCAGTGAACCATCAGGACGCTGCAGGCTTGAGGTTGGAGGACTATTAACTGTTGTGCTCTGTGTATCGGCTGTACGCGGGTCTCCTGCAGCCATGGCATCAGCGGCGTCGCCGAAAAGGATGGTGTCCTCCGTCTTCATCACCCTGGCGACTCCCTGCCGAGCCACCGTGACGCAGCAGCAGCAGCCCGCCCTTCAGGCCCACAGCGCCGCGGCCCGCGACCCGCAACGCACTGCCGCTCGAGTCGGTCCCGGCGACGGCGTCCGCTCCGCCAGGCTTCAGAGGGGCGACCACTCGCAGGCTGAGTCGCATGAGGTCGCAGGCAGCAAAGGGCAGCCCGGCGTGGGGTCCTCGTTCAAAGCCTTGCATCCTCAGAGCGCTCAGCTTCCAGATGTCGGCCTCAACCGAGGGAAAGTGCAACGACAAAACAAAGGCACAGGTACATGGATGGTTTTTCAAAGATGGATATGCGCCATATTTCTGCAAGGCACAAACATTTGAAGCTGACACTACTGCATGCATCATATTGTAATCGTATTGTATCGTAAATCCAAATTTGAAGTGTTTTCTTAAATCAGTTGGTGTGCTGGTGGCGGTTATCTGTCTCTATGTATTAGTCCCGAAGGGACACAGCCATTACTGCACAAACATCTATACAGCAATGCGTTAGGTGATGTGCTATGACATGATCATCATTGCATGCCGGGTTATACAGTAGAGAACTTCTGGTACCAAGTCCTCAGCTGCTCAATCAAAAATGCTGTCCAATATCATGTTGCAATACATCTTTGTGTTTGCGCACAAGAAATATGCGTAATAAACAAATGTTGCGTTAAAATTACCTTTTTCTTTTCTTTTTTTTAAACAGAGTCTGTTCCTCCTCCTCCTGTTGCTGTTGCTGCTTTGCCTTCATCTCCAAGAACATTGCCCTCAGGAGAATCAACGTTCCTACCACCTCCTCCTGTCCAGACTTCTCAGTCCCATTATTTGACCCCAGACCAGCAGACAGGTCACAAAAGAGAGGTATGCAGACTTGAAAAACCTGCATTTGCATTGCCTAAATGCACTTTAAACCCCAGCTGAATTTTGGTGCTTGGCCACTTGTTCGGCATTTACGTTGTCCATTTTCCTTTTCATAAGAGTCTTTGTACATAAAATTATTTAATTTGAAAAACTGTTTAACCCAGTTCCCATTTATTATTGCCGAAACTCTGCAGATGCAATCAAAGCACACACTAGTAATGGGACTTAGTTATAGAAGAAGTGCTGTAATTACTCAAAAGATCCATTAATAAATGGTGCCATGGCCTCAGTAATTACTGCCCTACTACATTATTCTAGCAAAAACTGTACAACACATTAGAAATGCATGAAAATAATTTAAAGTTACGAATTTAAAGTTGATTTAATGATTGAATTAAAATTGATTGGCATCATAATACACACAACATACACAGAGCCAGAACTTCAGCAAAATACCTTTTGTTTATTTTAATAAACAAAAATGTACCCCCAAAAATTAAACATATCATATATTTAGAATTATTTTCACAATGAATATGATAGATTTTGAAGATTTTAACTGAAAGTGCAGAAGTGGAGACCTGTGGAGAAACAGCTATTTATCAATGTCTACAATAGTTCCATCAAGGTTTTCCAGTATACCTAAGTCAATGCCATTACAATATAACAAATTAGTGCATGGTAAGGAAAATAAAGGTTACAGATATATTCTTGCCTCAACTTACAACAATATAAAAATTCATTGTTATTTTTTGGTTCACCCGAGACTTGATTTGTTTGTTTTTTTTTGTCCAGACCTTCTTGCACAGAATACAATAGCTTCAAGTTCCCTTTTACAGCCACATGTATGCTTTATGTTTAAAGGAGAAACCAACCTTACCCTCCACTGGGTATAATCAAGACATATTGTCCCAATCGGAATACAAAAATGTCCAAGACACAAGCAAGGAGAATAAAGGTAACTTAACATCTCTTCCTATCCAGACTTCCAACTTGGATGTAAAAAGCTTCCACTGACTACAAACGAGTCATTTGACAAACGTTGTTTCTGTCTGATGCAGATGTGTGCGGCTTCTGCCGTAAACCTGTGGCACTGTCTGAACCAGCAATCGAGGCCTTGAATAGGACATACCATGACAGTTGTTTCCAGTGTAGATCGTGTCACATTCCACTGGCTGGTAAAGAGTACTACAATAAAGCAGGAATCCCACTGTGTGCAGACTGCTACCAGGTCAAACTAATATTTTTTTCTTTCTTTTTTACTGTCATATTTTAAGACATACATATAGATTTATCAACAAAAAAAAGCAATGGATTTGAAGCAGCACGTTCCCATTAGTTGTGATTGTCTTATTCCTTTCAGACCGATAATTCACTTCATGAATGTATTCACTTCACTTATGGGTTTATTACTGAATGCATCATGATTTTAGGCCGGCTGTCACACAACTGCCCATGAAAGGACACTGCGTAATGCCAGTGATAACATGGCTGGTAAAATGTGTCATGTAATAGTTTACAGTATAGTTTGCAGGAAAATAATTGTCATACAGAAGAAATGAGAGACGTCCTCTGCTGCGATATTACATGCTCACTTTGTCACTTGACATTGTCCACAAAACAGCAATGGTTGCTTTATATCCGTTACACTGAAGTGTATTCAGTGAGGTTCAGTGGTCACTATCCTGAAGGAGCACTGATGTTGTGCAGAGAGCCTGTTTATTACAGTGCACATACAGCACAGATATGCAAAGCTTAGTTGTGAAATGAATTGGCATAGTGCCCCAGCAGTCTCATTTTAAAATGGTTAACGTGTCTATTTTGGCAAATACTTTACACTGCTTATAACATTAAATTGAGATGAAGCAAGAACTTGAATTTAAAAATACATAAAAGAAAAGGAAGTTGAGGTCCATTTGAGTTGTTTTTTGTTAATATCAACTTTCCAGAAAAGTGACTTTTAGTTCCGTTTGCTTTATCTAAAATGGAAAAAAGATGACTGACAATTGGAGTTGAGTAAAAACAACACCAGTAGTTATGATTCGCCACAAGCTGATTTGTTCACATAGAGGTGTGTGTTTGCCGTAACTTCTCAGGCCAGCCTGGAGCTTTGCTGGGCGTGTGGAGAGGCAATCACAGATCATATCATCCGTGCACTGGAGCGAGTGTACCATCCTCCCTGCTTCACCTGTACAACATGTAAGCAGCAAATTGGAGAGCAGCCATTCGCTCAGGGGGAAGTTGGAGAGGTGTATTGCCTTGAGGATTACTACAGGTATGAGTCTGAACGCAGAGTGACGACAACAGAAACAAGCCTTTAACATTTTTGTGTCTTCTTATGTATTTATCAATAATATTCTTTGTGTAAGCGCAAATGAAGAATATCAATCACTCACTCGATGGGGGTGTCAGTGGGGATCTAGATCGTTGAGGTTTCTATTGCTGGTTCGCCTTTCATTCAAATGTAAATGTAAAGGTTTCATTTTAACATACCTACATAACTTCCCTCTGTATTAGAAATGTACTGGCCATTCCCTGTCTAATTTGTTCTATTTTTTGTCCTCTCCTCTAAAATTTGCACCAAGAAAATATGCTCCAAAATGTAACGCCTGCAACGAGCTAATCATTCCAAAAGAAGATGGTACTGACAGCTATAACGTTGAGTGCCTGGGACGCTCCTATCATGAGTACTGCTACAGATGTCAGGTACGTTCTACAAGCAATCAGTGTCCTTTTTGGACACACTACTGATAACACTAGCAAGTGCTCTGGACTACTCACTCTGTCTCTGTCTTCTGCAGGTCTGTGGCATCCAGCTCTCTCCTGAACCAAATAACCGTGGCTGCTATCCTTTGGATGGAAAAATTCTATGCAAACCGTGTCATCTGGGCCTGATTTCCAGTGAAGGGCACAACTACTAAGACATGGGAAATCTTGCATATCGATGCATTTAAGTACTTTAAGAGTCCTGAATGTCCCAATTTTCCCCTGCAAAGACAGACTGCAAACTGCCGATTCTCTTGTTACGGTCTTCCTCAAGTTCTTTTATACTTGATCATTTTGCACTTCATAAATAAATAAAACAAATTCATGTATTTATGCAAAAGCAAACCTTTCTTTTTTTTGTAAATTTCAAATAGTGTGATGAATCGTATACCTTTTTATATATAGAAAGCTTCTTTCTAAGAGAAATAATATATTCTATCTCAAGGTAGACTCCAAGATTGGCCACACATTTTTAACAAAAAAAAAAATGCATTAGGAAAATAAATCATGCAAGCAGTTCAGCTTAGGGAAACTCGATTTGTTATTTTACTGTATGCATCTGTAGGAAATGTATTTAAACAGCACAATTGAATCCAAAGTTGCTATTAATGTTGACAAAATGAAATCACAGAATCTTTTGTCTTAGAAGACTTTTCTCTTCCTTCCTCAGCTGAGAACTAGCCACATTTACCGTATTGGAGTATCGAAATCTAAAAAGATTACTTTCAAATTATTTAATTTTCTGGAATTACATTTCTTTATCTCAAAATATTATTAAAAAATGTCTTTACAATTTTATTACGTTTTGTGGTTGCTTATTTATGTATTTATTTATTTAAAAGTGTCTATTTAAACACATAGGGACTATGCAATGGTTTTTGAAAAAAAAAAGGATGTTGTAAAATGAAAAATACAAAAAAAAAATACAAAAAAACCAATGCAATTTTCCTATCAAAGAACCCCATAAACCACAGAGACATGTTAGTAACATGGACGTGCTCCTTCGAAAGACAACTACCACTGCTTCTATTCCTACTACTACTACCACCACCACCACCACCACCAATAATAATAATAATAATAATAATAATAATGATAATAATAATAATAATAATAATAATAATAATAATAATAATAATAATAATAATAATAAAAATAAATAATAATAATAATAATAATAATAATAATAATAATAGTTACGTCAGAGTCTTTCATATTGTCCAAAAACAGTAAATACATTCAAATATGTTTAAGTTAAGCAAGTCTTCTATTTGAAACATAAAATCTCTTTTAAGTTCTGATACTACTTTGAACTGGGGAGATGAGCTTTTATCAAACGCTTCGCCAACTACAATACCGCCAAAATAAAAGATGGCTAAAACAGCTTTAATGATAACGATTAATCCTTAAAATCTCGTTCACACTGTCGTCACCACGGAGACAAATCCGCCTCGTTTTAACGCTAAAGATCGAAGGTCTCGCAGTTGTTTATCTCCCTAATTACTGCCGAGCCAACACATCGACTTCAGGGGCGCGGAGCTCGCACCCGACACCAACTGGAGCGAGCATCGTCCGCGTTCACGTGCATGGATCGAGGACGCATCGGCTAAAGCTAAACTAGCTCGGAGGCCCAGATTATTCACGGAATCCACTGTCGTTCATTTTGTTCAGGCGGATCTCCGACCGGCAGGGATTAGAAACGTGCCAGATCATATGTGTGTGGCGGGGGGAAGCATAGCGCACGATGGTTCGGGAGACCAGACACCTCTGGGTGGGAAATTTACCCGAACATGTTCGCGAGGAGAAAATTGTGGAGCATTTTAAACGGTAGGTTACGCAAGATCGTCTGTCGCGAAGCAGCGCGCGCTAGGTGCAGCGCTGCTCTAGCCTGGAGAGACCACAGCCATGGCAGCTAACAACTGCATTTCCCACAGTTTTCCAATAATTTGGTTCGAACGAGATATCCAGTTTGTTTTGCGCCGCGAAAATATTCATTGAATCGCAGTGCACGGCTCGGGTCGGAATGTCTCCGGTCGAATTTATTTGACTAACTTTTGCTGATGTTACTAGCTAGGTTGGCTAGCGCCGAGCTACCCACCCAACCAACCATTTTGTTGCAAGTCGAGACGTTTTCATAATCAGCACAAGCCAAAAGGCAGCAGCTAATGTAAGGCGGACTGCGAGCCAAATAAGATTTCATGACTGAACGTCAGGAGAGGGGTTACAAAAAGTGAATGATTTACCCCTCAGCTGTGTTCTAATCATGACTATTAATTGGTGAATTTCAAATCTCCATGCAAAAGGGATTCAATTGAGCTAGTGATCAAATGTTAGCGAGTTGTTTAGCGACTTGACGTCGGCGGCCATTGCCGCACTCACGAACGTCTGTACTTTTTTCTTATTTAAGCCTAATTACTACTAGTGGGCATTACATTTTTTTCATTCTCAGTAGCCCAGAATGCTAACAGTGATGTTAGTGACTTTGGGTCCGTCTACAGATGGTACTATAGACAGATAACGCCACATGTCTTTTACTTTTCTGCGTTAAGGTTCATCGAATAACTTATCAACATACTGCTTTTGAAACTAAACAAATGTCACATTTAGTTATCGAGATCGCGGGAGCTGTTGCGATACTACTAAAATTACTGGCACGTCCCGCTTGGCGATCCGCTTCAGACAGCCGCGGAATTACAGTTGGAGTTTGTTCAGCTTCCTAGAAGGACGCGAGATGTAAACAATCCTTAGTTCTCCACAAGCCTTAATATTATAAATACCAAAGGCAATGTTTGAAACCTGTGTATTTCTTATGAGTGAATGTCTTTTGTTTCCCTAGTGTTATTGTAAAAGAAAGTGGTGAAGCGAACTTGCTTTGCTTTGTCTTTGGTGCCAAAACATTATTGTTCGCTGATTTTTATCAGTGACGTCTGACACAGTTGTCCCAACCCCTTGAGTAAAGTCTTGTATGTGTAATTTTCTCTGTTTTGTGTTGTTGCTCTTCCCTAGGTATGGGCGAGTGGAAAGTGTTAAAGTGCTGCGGAAGCGAGGGTCAGAGGGTGGTGTTGCAGCCTTTGTGGATTTTGTGGATATCAAAAGTGCACAGAAGGCTCACAATGCTGTCAACAAGATGGGAGATAGGGATCTTCGGACTGACTACAATGAACCCGGGTCAGTGCCTAGTGCTGTACGAGGCCTTGAAGACAGCTCCCCCTCGAGCAGTCGAGACGTTACGGGATTCTCTAGGGGAACAGTTGGTCCAGTGTTTGGCCCACCTGTTTCTCTTCACACCAGAGAGGGACGTTATGAACGGAGAATAGATGGGTAAGTGGACACGGCCTCCCCTGAAAAACCAGGGGAATATAGGTATTGGAAAAGTTGTTAAACCAAAACACATTTTAGGGTTTCTCATGAGGGATATGTGCTTTAAAGCGGTTGCACAAAGATAATTAGGGATCCTTCCTCTTGTCATCATAATCGACTCGCCTTTCCCATGGGATTCGGTTATTAAACTTTGCATTATTACTTGCTAAGGTAACTATAATTCAAGGTTTGACATCTGTTTGGATATTACATCTGCATGGAATATCCTGGTGAGTTTTGGATTTATTGCGTTTTGTCGGAAAATACCCTGGGAAGCTTCTGGATATCTTTTGAAATATTTTTTTTCTCCTAATTGGCGGATCTTACTCATTTATGCCGGAGTTACTTGAAGCTGGAAGTAAACCTAATTCTACAGGATCTACTTTTCTTTGAAGAGCCTATTCCAGCAATATGTAATTACTTAAAGGATGGCCCATCTCGGGCTGTCAGTTTTTCTTTTTCCTCTTGGCAACAGTCGGTGGTTGGACTACTTTTCCTTTTTCTTTTTCTTTTTTTAAACGCCATATGTGGATACGCCCTGTTTTGGATTTAAGCCATAAAGAAGCAAATGGAAAACTGGTGCATACAAGACAGATGTAGAACATATATCCTAGATCACAGTAATACGTGTAGATAATATAAACTTGTAGAGTCCAAACATTGAAACTGTACAAGGAAGATTTTCAAGCACCCTAGAATTTGAGACAAGCGACCAGCAAAGTTTGTGGAGCTATTCCTGCTTCGGATCGCTTGGCCATGAAGACACACGAAGACCATGTAGTTGGGATCTAAACGTCTGGATGTACCCAAAACGCCAATCAAGTGCTGGATATATCGATGTGGACCATTGTGTGGATAGGCATAGCTTCCATTCATTTGGATTACTTGAAAGTGGATGTAGCTGTGTGATCCCCCCAGTAAAGAGAAGAACCCTGTGTTATTTTCCAGAAAACCAAAGACGACTTTCTGAAAGTCATTTAAAATGCCTCAGCAGAAGACACAAATTGTTCTTCTGAACACAGCTGCTAAAATCTGAGGATTGTGGAATTACTATGCCCATGAACGTGTGAGGATTTTTATACCCTGACCTCATAGTTTGTGCACGTCTTCTTCACGTGATTATACTACTTAACATTCATCAGTGGAATACATTTTTTTTAATTGAAAGAAGACTGCTGCATTTTGGAGCATAAGACTGCCTCGATTCATCATGACGAGATTGGATGTAATTTTCTATGCGGGCATCAAATTGCTTTTGCACGCAACTTGGATTGCACCAATGCACTCTAAAGTTCATTACTTTTTGAGTGTACATATTGAGTTATTAGGTCTTAATTTCCGACATATATGCCTATATTTTTTTCCCGCCATATGCCCAGAAATCCAAAAAAGCGACCAATTTCTGTGATTTTGTTTTTCATTTTTCCATCCAATGAAGACAAATAAGTAGACTAACTGTGGATACTCATCAACAATCTACTGGCCTGATGCTCCAGATAAGGTGCCGTGCGAGTCAAGAGAAAAGTTTTTTCCTTAATAGATCAAAAGAGGTTTTTTTTTTTCTCTTGGTTTTTCATTCGGGCTCTCGCATTCTGACCACCTAGATTTTATTTGGATTAGTGTCAGTAACTCCTTTTTCAAAAGGTTGGTATTGCTCTGCCCTCTGCATATTTTCCTGCTTGAAATTTCCACAGAGCTAACGTTTGTCATAGATTATAAGATTGTATGTTTAAGTCAGTCTTTTTCAATGCAAGCTCAACACTTTAAAATGATGATTACAGTACCAGAAGATCTATTAGTTGTACACTTGTAAGTTTGTTATGGTTGATATATCATTCATTATTTATTTATTATCTTAGTCTATATCACCAAACGGATCTGGCTAACGGTAAACTTGAAAAATATTTTTTATTGACGCCGTAGCAAAAGGTAGTCGGCGTTGAATATTAAGAAATGAACTCATGATGGACTATGGAGCAGTTCGACAAAGCAGCTTTGCGTCCTGTATTGTGTGTATATGTTCAAAATAAATTCAAGTTCTTGTTTTTATTACAGTAGAACAGTGACAATTCAAAGATGGGCACAACATCATCATTACGTACCAAGACATTTTGATCCCACTTTGTGATTTTATACTATTCTTCTTTTATATATTTTCAGATTCTCCTCCAAATTAGTGTTTTTATTACGCTTAAAAATGTGCTATATGAAGTGTCAGCTTTCAGTATTCAAATCTCACAACTTTCCTCCACACTTCGATACTAAATAGTGAAAAAAGTGCTTCTTGACATTTCTTTGCATCTAAGAGGACTTAAACCATAGTGATTTGAAAAGGTCTATTAACCTTGTTAGGAATGACTTTCCATACCATATTACAATAAACACGTCTTTTCAGAACCGTATGCTGTATCTGTGCGTGAACAGCTATTTGATTCACAGTGGTAAAAAAGGTGTTAATAGTAACATGTCTCTTGTTTTTTTGTTTTGCACATTTTGCTTAAAACCATATTTTTTTTTCTCCTTGTCTACCTTGTTCTTTTTTTGCAGTAGCTCAGAAAGCCGCGATCGTGCATATGATCACAGCCCATATGGACACCATGAACGCAGCAGCACTTTTGACAGACAGCGTCATTATAATGCTGACTATTACAGAGACCGTTCAATGTTTGCTGCTGCTGGCCCAGGAAGTAGCGCTATTGGGGGAAGCTTTGAGGCATCGGACCCACATTTTGACTCTAGAATTCGAGATCCCTTCACCCTCACTAATTCTACACGGCGTGACCTGTACAGAGATGACAGAGGAAGACGTGTTGATAGAACGTACCATCACCGTCGGAGCCGATCATCTCATTCCTCGCAGTCCCGACACCCATCCCCGCAGCGGACCGCAGGACAGAACCCTAAAACCTCTCATTCCCCCAAGAGAACCCCTTTATCTCCGGGAAGAGGCCCACGATCTCAATCCCGGAGTAGATCTTCCAGTTCTGATTCGGTCAGCAGCACCAGCAGCACAGGCAGCGGCAGGTGTGATATTTTTCCAAGTTCTGGTTTTCATGTTTATGTTTCAAGACCAGAAAACGTTTGACTGTCACTATTTTTGTATTACCAAGTACTGCACTCTAACCTTTGGATTTCTTTATTTCTTTTTCAACTTATTATTTTTTTTTTCAAATCTACTTTTATTTGACAACAGCGATTCCAACAGCACCTCAAGTGATGGCTCTCGGGCACGCTCTGTTCAGTCGTCAGCCACACATGCACAGACTCAGTCATCTATGGTGATTGACTCTGATGAGCCCCGCCGTAGCTTTGGAATCAAAGTTCAAAACTTACCCGTTCGCTCCACAGGTGAGTTCTAAAAGAAGTGCTTTCCACTGAACCCTGAATCAGTTCCATCGATGAACTCTCTTGAATTATTAAACAAACTTTGAGTAGATTTTTATTGCTTATCCAGTTCTATGACAATACTAAAGAACTACACTTAAAAAGGTGCATTAACAAAATGTGTGCAACATGAAAGGATGTAAGCTTGATCTGTTTGTCTGTTTGGTTTCAAGACTGATGTTAAGGGTTTTGTTTTGTTTTTTTGTGCTTTATTATAATTATTATTGGGTGATGCCCCCTCAAAGTTGAGGCCCGTCGGCCCTGAGCTATCTGCTTTCTGCCAGTATTTAATTAAACATATAATAGGAAATGCTAAAAATAATAGTGAATTTGAATATTCATTGAATTTTGCAACTTGTTTTTTTTCCATTGACAGACACAAGTTTAAAAGATGGGCTCTTCCATGAATTTAAGAAACATGGCAAAGTAACCTCAGTGCAGATCCACGGTGCATCAGAAGACCGATATGGTTTAGTGTTCTTCAGACAGCAGGAAGATCAGGAAAAGGCCCTCACTGTCTCCAAAGGAAAGCTGTTTTTTGGCATGCAGATTGAAGTCACTGCATGGAATGGTCCTGGTAAGTAAACGCTAAAAATAAATCTGTGTAAAATTTCCTATACTGCCAAATTAATTCAAACAAGAACAGTATTTTACCCCATTTTCAATCTGCCTTTGGTTTTTCAGAAACGGAGAGTGAAAATGAGTTTAGGCCCTTGGATGGTAGAATCGATGAGTTCCACCCAAAAGCCACAAGAACACTGTTCATTGGCAACCTTGAGAAAACCACCAGTTATCAACAACTTCTTGACATTTTTCAACGCTTTGGAGAAATTGTGGTACGCTAGGGATTGCATCTGTGTGTGTATATGGTGTTGCACAATTCATATTTGGTTATAGTTTGGATCTGTTTTTGAATTCTTCTCATTTCCTATAAAGGACATTGACATCAAAAAAGTAAATGGAGTGCCTCAGTATGCCTTTGTGCAGTATTCCGATATCGCCAGCGTTTGCAAGGCTATTAAAAAAATGGATGGAGAGTATCTCGGGAGCAACAGACTCAAGGTAGCGTCTTTTTTAACTGCATAAAATTAATATTTTTGTTTTTTGAAGGGTTATCTATGTACTTTATTATGTGCATTAAATTTATTTGCCTTTGTTTGTTATGAAGCTCGGGTTTGGAAAAAGCATGCCCACGACATGTGTTTGGCTGGATGGTTTGGCAACCAGCATCACAGAACAATACCTCACTCGGCATTTTTGTCGTTATGGACATGTTGTAAAGGTATGGCGTCTAACTTAACTGCAAAATGTTTTATTCTTCTGAATACCTGTTAATGCCCTGTTGTATTTATTGCAGAGGATTGAATTAACAGCTAAGATCTATTTTTTGCAGGTTGTGTTTGACAGATTAAAAGGGATGGCCCTCATCTTGTATAACAACACAGACTTTGCGCAGGCTGCTGTACGGGAAACCAAAGGTTGGAAGATTGGTGGCAACAAAATCAAGGTGTGACTTTTATTTTTTTTGGTGTACTTGAGAAGGTGTATGTAATCTATGCACTTGGTGTAATGTTTTTAAATCTATATCTTTATGTCTTAATTTATTTTCCTTATCAAAAAGGTGGATTTTGCAAGCCAGGAGAGCCAGATGGCATTCTACCGCTCCATGCAAGCTTCTGGTCAAGACATTAGAGACTTCTACGAAATTCCTCCTGAGCGACGGTAATTTTTCTTTATATGTACATACATTAAATATAATTGATTGTGTATCAGAAATTATTTCAACGAATGAGTTAATATTATTCAGGGCAAAATGAGTACATTTTTTTCTTCTCTTGACTTGCCAGAGAGGACCGTAGGCCTCCATACCATGAGTTTACAGCAGAAAGGGCTTACTACGAAAATCTACGAACCCCTGGCCTCTATCCAGATGAAGCGCGAAGAGACTATGCTGCACGCAGCAGAGACAGGTTTCCTGAATTGGAACATTATCAGGGAGATCACTTCGACCCACGCTATCATGAAGACCCAAGGGACTACAGAGACTATAGAGACCCATTTGAACAAGACATCCGAAAATACACATACATTCAGAGGGAGCGTGAGAGAGAGAGGGAGCGTTTCGAAGCGGATCGCAGCAGGTGGAGCCCTTCCCATCCAAGGCGGCCTGTAACACCAGCAGTATCCCCTTCACCCTCAGAGCGTGCACCCAGAGAATCAGAACGCCGCGTTTACAGCCAGTCCTCGGAGCGCAGTGGTAGCGTGAGTTCAGTGTCACCACCACACTTTGACAAATCTGAAAAAACCCCGCTGGAGCATAGTTTGAAAACTGACAAAAATGAAAAGGGCAGCCAACCAGATCGTGCTACAGGTGCTGAGAAAACCAAGCGTGCTAAACGAAAGGATAAAGGTGAGAAAGACAAAGCGGAAAAGATCAAATCACGGAAAGCAAAGGGTCAGTCCCCGTCAAACCCACTACCCAATTCAGAGCTCGAAAATGCATTTGAGGGTGGATCTGGAAGAGGACGGGGATCGGAACAAGATGCTCATGAAAGGCAGAAGAGTAAGGCAGATGGAGAATCTGTTTCTGGAAACCAGTTGCTCTCTCATGACAAAAGTGAACGATCTGAAATGAAAACTGAAAATTCAGAGTTACCTGAAAAAAGTCGACTCAAAAAGCATCTCAAATCAGACATTGGAAATGATGGAAAGGATTCATCTGTGGAGTCAGATCGGCTTGCTGCTAGGAAAAGGCGCTTCGCTGATTCCAGTGGAAAAACCATACGTCAGAAGAGACACAGACATGAAGAGGATGAAGTAAATCCACCTGACTATGGTTCCTCTACAGCATACTTAAAGGAATCAGATGTAGACAAACACAAAGACTCACAAAGGAGGGAATCAAGACTTAGATCTGATAAAAGTAGCACACAAAAGGATGGTCAAGATGATGTGAAGGGACAAAAAGAGAAGCCAGAAGGACCTTTGGACCCATTGGAATCAAAACGACATCAAGGGCATCCTTCATCCAGAAGATTTTCTCTTGAGGGGATTACAGATCAAAGCAGTGTTGGAGAAAATGATAACCATCCCACTCTGAAAGTTGGTACTCAGACTGCTGACACCGACAAACCTCCTAAGAACAAGGAGGACCATGTTGACATTGATCTCTCTCAGAGTTACCGCAAGCAAATGGAGCAGAATAGACGTTTAACCCAACAGAAACAACAGCGCGAGTCTGACAAACTTGAAAAACCAGGAAGCCCCCATGGACATGAAACAGAGGACTTGGAGCACAAAAGTCTTGTACATGACGTTGGAAAACCACCTGAAGATGTAACGGATAACTTCCCCTCTCACAAACTGAAGAAATTAGACCATTTTGACTCAGAATCCGGCAATAAGAGAGAGCGCGTATACAGGAGCTTCAGGCAAAAAAGTGAAGATCCTGAATGGAACAATACAACCTCCCCAGGACGTCAGCACTGTGCTCAACAGGCAGATGAGGACTTAATTGATGTTTCACATAAAGACTTAAATAGAAATGAGGAAAAAAGTCAACCAGATCTCGAGCTGTTGGTCAAAAGAACACACAACACGCAGGTGAACAAGCCAAACACTCCATCACTTAGTGTGGAAGAAGAGCAACAAAAGAGATGGGAAAGCAGAAAACAAGAGCTATTGCCAGACCTTAACTTTTCTAGAAGTCTTGGTAAAAACCTTCAAAATCGTAAACGTCTGGAATATGGTATTTGGCCTGACTTGGAACCTGGAGAAGTACGATCTGATAATGAAGAGGAAAGAGAAAACAAACCCTACTCTCCCATGCCCTCAACATCCATGCCTTTTTCAGAAAGGCCAAGGGTTGACAGGTTTTCAGATCCTAAACTTGCCCACCTTGAACGAAACAAGTTCTACTCCTTTGCGCTTGATCAAACTATCACGCCTGATACTAAGGCTCTGCTTGAACGTGCAAAATCTCTGTCATCCTCAAGGGAAGATAATTGGTCTTTTTTGGACTATGACTCTCACTTTGCAAGTTTTCGAAACAGAAAAGACACAGAAAAAGTAGAGTCAGCACCACGACCTACACCCTCTTGGTACATGAAAAAGAAAAAGATTCGAAGTGGATCTGAGGACAAACTTGATGACAGGAAGGAGGAACCAAAACCTGAAGAACAAGAACGAAGGGAACTCTTTGCTTCTCGTTTCCTTCATAGCCCTGTGTTTGAGCTGGATTCTAGGAGGCTCCAACACTTGGAACGTAGACATGAAGAACCTGAGACACTTAGCCAACAAACTGGCCAGCAAGGGAGTGTGGATGGTGAACTTGAATCTGAGCCAGTTGTTCTTTTTCATAGTCGTTTTTTGGAGCTTACGCGACTACAACAGCAGAAGACTAAAATTCCACCTGTTCAAGAAACAAAAGTAGACACAGTTATTGATAACAAAGAGGAAATAGAACCTGTTCAAGAACAGGCTTCACAGCCTCCTGAAGTCCCAGAAACTGTGAAGGAGTCTGAAATAAAACCCATCAGTCCTGCCGAGGAACCAGCTTCTGAACCTCAGCCAGTCCCTACTCCAGTGTTGCAATCTGTGGTCAAGGATGTTCCTCAACCAGAAGAGAAATGTGTTGCCGTATGTCCCACACCTGACCAATTGCCCCATACGTCTCTCATCAAAGAAGAGGTAAAAGACAAGGAACTTGTTTCACCGGTTTCATACATGCCAACGACACCAGCTGAAACGGCATGTGACTCTGAAGCTGCACCAGTAGTAGCACCGGAACCCAGTTACACTGATGACAAATGTCCATCTAAAGAGGAACTACCGGTAGTAGCTGAAGATATAAAACCGCCTTCTTCAGAAAAAACATGCAGCCAGGATTCTCATGAGTTTCCCAGCACTGCTGAAGCGGAGCAGAATTCTGAGACCATGCAAGAAGTGCCTAAAGTCTCCAGCCCTACTCCACCTAGTTTTTTAGAGGAAGCAGATAAAGTGAAAGATAGTCATTCCTCCATAAAGGTGATTGCAGACGAAGAGGTAGATGAAAATAAAAATGAAATAAGCAACGTGGAGATGGCTAATATCGATGAGAAAAGTAATGAGCCAATGTCACCTCAGAAAGAGCATAAAGCAAAAGAAATGAAAAACAAAAAGAGCAAACAATCTCCTGTACAAGTATCACCTGTTAGTGTCATACCTACCTCTGCATCAGAGAAACAAGCAACACGAAAGAGTGAGCGCATTGACAAAGAGAAGCTAAAACGAGGTTCATCTCCAAGGGCTGAATTGAGATCTGCTGGCAAATCCCCTATACATGGGTCTGATCCTGATGTGTCAGAGCAGCAAAGCATACCGTTAGGACGAGCAAGACGAAGAAATGTTAAATCTGTGTATGCAACTCCAGTTGAGGATGATGCATCAGTTCGCTCTGGTAAAGACATTCCAGAGTCGCCGCGATCTGCACGAAAAAGAGGTACA
Organism: Nelusetta ayraudi; assembly: GCF_046127955.1. NCBI lineage: Eukaryota > Metazoa > Chordata > Actinopteri > Tetraodontiformes > Monacanthidae > Nelusetta > Nelusetta ayraudi. The sequence continues at coordinate 2,558,189 of NW_027466100.1, read as the reverse complement.
GACAAAGAAGCAACAACTCAAATTATTGAACAAGATCCACCTGCCCCAACTAAACGAGGTCGACCTCCTAAGAATCGTAAACAAACTGATGAAAATGCATCCGTTAAAGTTGAGAAATCAAAAATGGACAACAAAGATACAGATTCAAATGAATCAGAAAGTGGGGAACGGCTTCTGAGAGTTTCAAAAGGAAAAGCATCCCCTCACAGCACAAAGACTTCAAGTCAAATGTCCGCAGTACAAGGCTCTGGACCAAGAAAAGGAGACAAAATTGATATGGCTGAGGATTTTGACAATGAAACTGATTTCACCGATGAACATTCCATGGGTTCACAAGATTCGTCAAGTTCCTGCAAAGAGCCACGATCAAAAGTTGACCAAAAGAAAGAGGAGAAAGATAAACAAGGGAAAGAAAGGGGAAGAGAGGTAGAGGCGCTCCAAGAACATGCTACTGATCGTAAATCAAATGGAAAAGAGACAGATTCCTTGGTCATAGAGGAGAAACCTGTCGTCGAAAAAGATAGAAGCGCAAGAGGGAAAACAAAGTTGATGAGGACTCCTAAATCACCTGTCCTCAAGAATCTCAAAATCCGACTTAATGTCACAGAGGTAAAGGATCTTCTTCAGTTGGGGGATGATGAGCTTGGAAATCAAGAGGATACTACAAAAAAGCTAGCCAGTGAGCCCAGCGATTGTCTTACGAAGTACGCCGCTGCAAACCCAGAGGGCTGTGACAGTGAGAAAGACGGTGCCAGCATGACAAAGGAGCCCCCGGAGAGCTCAAAACCCTCTATTTCTCAAGAGCTGGAATTGGAACAGGCAGTGGAGAACATAGCTAAACTCACAGAGCCAACTTTTCCGACACAACCACCAACCCCACCAGTTACCCTTCAGGAAATAAAAACTGAACCAGAAGAAGAAAAGCCTTCTAATCCTGCTAGTGAAACAGAATTAATTGCTGCCATCGACTCAATAACCGCCGAAGAAACAGCTGTGCCACTTAACCAAGCACCTTCACAAAATTCAGATGTCGGATTAGAGCCTGAATTAAATGAATACATTCAGCCGATCAAAGAAGACGACGACGAGAAGCCATCAACAAATGTGCCTGCTGTGGAAGCAGAATCCGCCTTTCCAACTACACCTAGAAAGGGCCCCAAAGGAAAAGCGAAAACACCGAAACGTTTTAAAAACCAAAAGCAGGTGAAGAAAGACACAAAGGAAGGCGAAGAATTGCCAAATTCCTCAACAGAGAGCGTAGCTCCCAGTGGGCACAGTGCTTCCGAAGCAACTCCCTCAGCAGCAGTTGCGGCGGTTATTACCCCTACGGCTTGGATACCTGAACCAGACCCCGCAGCTGTCAAGGCCACAAATGTAAAGGCGGAGCAAGAGCCATCTTCTGAAGAACACGCTCAACCGATTAAATCGGTTAACCCCCAGTCGACGTCTTCACTATGCCCAAAGCCACCACAGGTCCCACTTCAGACTATTTCTTCTCCTTCTCCTTCTCCTTCGTCCATACCCAGTAGGCCAAACATCAGACCAATTCAGCCAACTCATCAAGCATTAAGAAATCCTGTTTCTCCACAGGATTTGCACAACCCTACTAAAGATTCAGTCATGTCTTCCTCGCCTGTTATGATGATGGCATCCAAGGAGAGCCTGCCATTACCTTCAGAACCCGAAACCCAGGATATTGATCATAGCACAAGTGATTTAAGACAAATTCTCATGAAACACAAAAATATGTCACTGCAAGCTAGCACTGCTATTGCTAGTAATTTGACTAATGTAAGAGATAAGAACCCTTCTGAAAGTAATATTCCATCGGCTGTTGTTCCCAGTAAATCACCTTTGCTTGATGGTAGACTGGCCGCTCATTCGTCCCCATCTGTAGTTCGACCACCAGCTTCACTGCCCTCCCCTGAGACAAAACCTGTAATCTCTGTGATTGCCTCCACTCCAACTTCTGTTATCAGCCGTGTTTGCAACCCTCCAGAACCCGAGGACAAAGTAAACCTGAACATTGCAAATCCTTGTGTGGACATGACCATATCCAAACCAACCTTTAGACCCATTAAAGATGATGCTGTCGATGTGGGAGGTGCTGCTCGATTCATTGTTGATAGCTCCAGCCTTGGCACAGGCTCTTGCCCAGGTCTTAGAGTAAATACATCTGAGGGAGTGGTAGTATTGAGCCACTCAGGCCAAAAAACAGAGGGGCCACAAAGGATTAGTGCAAAAATTAGTCAGATACCACAAGCAACAGCAGGTGACATGGAATCTCAGCAGTTGGTATCCATTCCGCAGATAAAACAAGAAATGTACGGCCATTCTCATTCAGGACTTCAAAAAGGTCCTTCGCAAACGGATCATGGACATTTAGGCAAGATGCAGCAAAACCTCTCCTCTGTTAAGCAAGAAACTCCATCTTTAGAAAAGGTGGAATCAGCTTACCAACCTGGGCCTCAAGGAGTAGTGAAGCGTCTCACACCGGGTAACCAGCAGGTGATGGGTTACCAAGACTACATGTCAATTAAACATCAAAAGAAAATGGACAGTGCCGATTCTCACAATACAGATGGAGCTAAACCACCTTGGACCTCTGCCATAAGTCCTCATTTACCTTCTCCACCTGGCAATCACGTAGGCTTTGTCACAGGGGCCGGTGACAGGGCTCCCCATTTGAGCAGTGTCAAACAGGAACCACGATCCCCTCGAAAGTCGGGTCATCCCCATTCTCCCTTTGCCAAAGTGTCCTCGCCTATCGGCTCCTCATCCCCCAAAGGTATCCCAGTCATGTTGCCCTCTGGTCATCCAGCCATGCAGCAGTTTATTCCTGGTGTACATCATCCAGAGCAGTCTGTTATCATGCCACCAAGTTTGGGACGGATGTCTCCTCATCGTGTTAACCAGTCAATTCCAGTTGGCCATCTTGTTCAAGGCGACGTTCGAGTAAATACGCCTCCTCTTTCAGTAATGAGCTATGGGATGCACAGTGAGTCTCTTGGCTCTCCCTGGTCTGGCTCCATGCAGCCAAGGCCCTCGTCGCCCCAGGCTGTTGGCAGAGATAAGGTCCTCAAAGCAAACCCTGGTTCGTTGAGGAGCCATGAAGGAGAACCGGAAGAATCCAGACGTTTCCACCAGGCTCCTGGAAGACAATCTTCTACGCAACTTAAACCAGAGGCCATGCAGTCGGATCCTCGCGGACCGTTGCGAAGTTCTGTGCCGTTAGAGAGTTACATGTCACAAAGAGATATGCGTGTTCTCTTGCACCAGCAGGGAGAGCGTTTGGGCTCCGACCCGCATGGACACATTCAGGAGACTCACCCCCCGTCATCGGCACCTTCCAACCTCCCCTTAACTTTGTCTCCAAGGCCACATGTTTTGCCAAAAGGTGTTTCAGAGAAGGACATGACAAAGCCGTTGGAGTCAAAGAGACCACACTCCCCTCTTTCTAAAGACGGAATGATGGGGATTCGACAATCTGGGCAAGCGATAGCATCTCCGCAGAGGGTTCAGCTCATCACAACAGGACCTGCTGGCTCATTCCCAGAATACTCCGCAATATACTCAAACCCTCGGAGCATCCATCCTCAAATGCCAGAGACATCTGCTGTTGGACTTAACCAGCCAGCATCAAGCGCCACTCCAACTGTGGTGAGCTAACTTGCATTTAAATTTCAAATATGTGGGATAATCAGCTACATTTTTACCATATTGTAATGATTTGTTGGATGGAACTTAAAACAGAGAATCAAATAATTAAATGACAGCGTCTTCAAACTATTGATAGATATGTTGCATGTTTTCTTGAATCCTTAGGGTGCAGAGCTTCAGTCCAAACAAGATGACAAGATGACACAGCCTGGGAAAATGGTTCAGTTGCTTACAGTAAGATCAGTTGATTTAAGTTGTTTATCTTGTGTTTAATATGCGTCAGTAAAGGAACTTTGTTTGCTGACGTGTCATTTTTTTTTTTTTTTTCTACTATGCCACCAGAAATATCCCATTGTATGGCAAGGACTACTGGCTCTCAAGAATGATACAGCTGCAGTACAGTTGCATTTTGTCTGTGGTAACAAAGCTCTGGCTCATCGGTCATTGCCTTTACAAGAAGGAGGCACATTGTTAAGAATCGTCCAGAGAATGAGACTAGAAGCTTCCCAACTTGAGAGTGTAGCTCGACGAATGACGGTACGGTACATCTTATTTTTGGCCAGATCATTCATTTATATTAAACAAGTGGTATTTAATGCACTTGCATTTTTTTTTCCTCAACAGGGGGACACGGACTTCTGTCTTTTACTTGCTCTGCCATGTGGAAGAGATCAAGACGACGTCCTCAACCAAACTCAAGCTCTCAAGTCTGCATTCATCAACTATTTGCAAGCAAAGTTGGCTGCCGGTATAATCAACATCCCAAACCCAGGTTCTAATCAGGTAAGATGTGAATGAATGAAGACAAAATGTTACAGATGAAATGTTCTGTGTGCTAACTTCTCTTCTTCCCTCTTCCCTCCCCACCACCTCCACCCCTGCAGCCTGCCTACGTGCTACAGATTTTCCCACCGTGTGAATTTTCAGAGAGCCATTTATCCCAGCTCGCCCCTGACCTCCTCAGCAGGATCTCGAGCATCTCACCACACCTCATGATTGTCATCACCTCCGTGTAGCCTTCACTGCTGGAGACTGTCCCATCAATGGACTTGCTGATGCGCCTCAGGAAAATGGAGGATTGGGAGAATCTATTTTTTTTTTTTTTTTTTTCCTGGACACAGTGGGAATGTGTAGGATGTACCCGGTGAACTTTTTGCTTTTTTCCGCCCCCTGTTCTTTTTTTTCTTTTGTCACTCTGGTTTTTTTGTCCTTCTCAAAAGAACTCAGGGATGGACCAAACCAGAATCAGTCTTATTTGACCATTTTTTTCTGCTGTATTTCTATTTATTGGAGTTTAATTCTTAATGTTCGGAGATACTCTGAAGAAAAATGTTTGATGAACAAGAATGATTGACGATCTGGGTGGCCTTTTTCTTTCATCTGTCTTTTATTGATTGTCATAGAAATTTCTTATGGGAGGATTACAGACGTTGTACCACAATGGAAAAAAAAGACATTTCAACATATGATTATTGTACAGACTTTCTCACCCCTTCTTTGGAAGAGAAAGAATTGTAAAATTTTGGAGATCCTGTAGAGGACCGGGCTCATTTAACAGTTCCTTTAATTTCACCAGCTCTGCTCATCTTCTCACACTACTGAAGCAATCACACTTGCTTTTGCGTCAAGTCACAGTATGAAGTGGGAGCTTTTTTTTTGAATACTGGACATTGTAAATATTTTAAATATTTAAACTTTAACAGGTGGACTAACTTGACAGACTTGAACTCTGGGACATGCCAGGACACGGAGCGCAGAAATTAAGATGGATACCTTTGATTTTTGGGTGTAAATACTTTAACAGATGAAGATTAGCAAACTCTGAGGAGTCTGCTGATTGCACTTCATATTTTGTAAACTCAAATAAAACGAACTCCAGAAAACTTGAACTTTCAAGGTACAATTATTTATTTTTATATCATGTTACCGGGCAACATTTTTCAAGGAAACTTTAATGTGGTGGTATGCTCTTTTAATTTTGCTGGAAATCATTCAAAATAGCTATGTAAATTTTTATTTATTAGTGTTCAGCTACATAGCACTTTGATTATATCATGGAAGCTAAAGAATACGTCTTTTTTTTTTTCTTTTTCTTTTTTTAAACAATTGTACTATATGTTTGTTGTTTGGCTACAACAAAACTACAAATGGCTTGCAGCCTGAGGTTGCATTCGGTGCTGCTAGCATAAAGTTCCTGATTTCATTCAGCTTTTGGTGGTCAATTTGGATTATGGGTAACATGGGCACAAGGTACACAAGGGAAATGAATGCACACACACAAACTAAAAATGCATCTAAACCTTTAAGATTAGTAGTATTATCTGAAATGGCATGTGGTGATGCTGACAGGGCAAATATTGCAAAGTGAATATGTTGTGAGGAACTAGGACATCTAAGGAATCAAAGCAAAGCAGCTACAGTGGCCCAAAAATAATCTTTCAGGAAGTGTGAGGCTGTTGACTGGAGAGTTGAAGAATCGTTCCAAGTTCAGCTGTGGTCAAAGCCGAACTGCAAGCTGTAGTTTTAACTCAACTGAACCAGGGAGGTATTTTCGTTTGTTGTCGAGAGTTCCATTAGCTGTGATTAGGATTACGGCGCACAAGACGAGTGAACATCTGAAAATGGTCATGATGTTGCCTTTAGTGTGGAACCTTTTAAGTTCACTGCACTTGTGATGGAACATTTAGATAAATGTGAAACTGTAAGATGAACCTCAAAGGGAAGGTAATTGAACCGTCACTATGTTTGAGTTGCAACACTACTCACATCTTAAAAAGGCGTAGTCTAATGTTTTAAATCAACACTTGATCCAAACAGCGCCACTAGCTGGTCCTCATATTGAGAAATGTTCCTCTTCATGATTTCCATACAAGGTCCTAGCAGGCGCTCAAAAGCCTGAATGTCGATGACTGAAAAAAAGAATAAAGTGGGTTTCAGTTGTCGTCCGGTAAAAAACAGTTAGGGATGCACTTCTAAAAATATAGTGTACATTTCTTTTTGTACCTAATTTTAACACAGATGTTTTAACTGGTCCACGGCTGTCTTGTTGTTGCAGTAAGGAGAAATTAAGTTGTTGGTTGAATTCTCCTAACATGTGATTTTTTTTTTAACCCCTCAGAGACAATCAGAGACAACACCATACAATATGAGAAAGTGAAAAGAGCACAAAAAAAAAAATCACTTCTAAAACTTGCTGAAAAAGTCACGGTATACACGGCTTTTTTGTTTTTCTTTTGGGGTTTCTTTCCCCCAGAAGTTTAGCATTACAACTGTTCTGTGTTCACCTGTCATAAAATAAGTGAAAGAGCACAACATCACAAAAAGTCTTGTTAGTTTTGTTTGTTTGTTATTTTTTTGGGAAAATTGACGTCATTACTGATCCTTGAATGAAAGAAGGTGAAATAGCAAAAAACCTGAAATTTCTTTTTTTTTTTAATGGCAAACTTCACGCTGTTTGTTTTTATTTTTGTTTGTTTTTTTAAAGGTCAAGGTGTGAGATAAGAGCACACACAAAATCATCATCTCCTCAGGACAGCTAGCTCAGGCTAGACGAAGCCTGACTGTGGTGCACGAGGTTGTTAGTTTCATTTTGGTTTTTATTTTCACAGTCCGAAAACATACCATGTGAGGTGAATCCGAAACTCTGAATTGTCTGTAGGTGTGTATGTGAGTGTGAATGGTTGTTTGTCTCCATGTGGCCCTGTGATGAACTGCAGCTTGTCCAGGGTGTCACCCTGCCTTCACCCTATGACAGCTGGGAGAGGCTCCAGCAGACCCCCGTGACCCTGAGCTCAGGAAGAAGCGGATATTGAAAATGGATGGATGTTTTAAAAATGGCACCTGCAGGCCTGATTGGACAAGGCCAGGTAGTGTTCAGCATGAAAAATAGACTCCTTATCACCTCTACTGGTGAATGAAGGAAAGTACACCATCATCTGCAACATACCTAAGCATTTGGTGTCTCCCACAGCGTACACTGATGCCGCGCGAGGTTTGTTGGTCACCAGCGCCAGCTCCCCAAAGTACTGCCCCTTGGAGCAGCGAGCCACCTCCACCTCAGGGTTGTCCTGCTGGGTAGCCTTCGTCTGCAACAGGCACCAATGAACAATAAGTGGCTCGACATGCGACTGTTAACGCTCATTTTCTTTCTTTTCTTTTTTGGGTTGAGCAGTAGCATCGGTCGGCAGCTATCATACTGTGGCTGAGAATATTACAACACAAAGAATTAGAATGGCCTTGTCAGTTCCACTGACTCACCTGACTGTGAAGCAACAGTCACGTCTAATACAGACATTACAGCTACTTGGGATCATTAGTTGGGATTAGTCTTCCTCTTACCTATAAGTAGGAGCAGATTCAGTTTTAGGGTTGCTTACTTTGCTTTTAATCATTATCTTCACCTCCCCTGACTCCACAATGTAAAAGCAGTCGGCCTCATCCCCCTGCCAGCGGAGAGACAAGAACGGGAACGAAAGGAAAGTGAGTCTCACTTCAAAAGCACTAAAAAAAACCAAGCATCCCATGTTAATTCTCACAGCCTACCTGAGTTATAATGCGCTCCCCATCCTTGAACGCTCGGGCTCCTAAAACATCTACAATCTTCATTCTCTCCGAGAGCTTGTCAGGAGAAAAACAAATGTCAATTAAAAGATAATACAAAGGGAGGTGAAAGAGGCCCAGCGTTCTGAGCGTGCCCGGTTGCAGCGAACCTCCAGAGATTTCAGCAGAGAGACACTCTCGATGAAGGTCTCGTACATCCTCCTTTTCTTTGCGTTGTTTCTGACAATCAGTCGGTGGAACGTGGCTCGATCCTGAGGGAGAGCGAGAGAGAAACAAACACACAACCCAGAGATATTCATGACACCCTTTCACAGTGACAGTGAAGCACCGTCGTCGACACTCACCAAGGCCCACAGGGCGCCCTCCTCCGTCGCCACTATGGTCGCAGCTCGCGGCGTGTTGTACATGAGCGCCAGCTCGCCAAAGCTTCCCTTGTTGTCGTACTTTCCGACGCACACGCTCGCGCAATCTTTCTGCACAAAGATATCGTACACGCCCCTGGACGTGGCGTCACGCACACAGACAAAAGAGTGGGGATGAAGGAATTCCGCCAGAAGGTCATCCGATTGATATTTTTGGTAAAGTACGGCAAAGACAAAGAGGTGTGAAACCAACTTCTCTATGATGTAGAAGTTGTCGCCATCATCTCCTTGGTCTATGATGTGCTGCTGGGGTTTGACCAGCAGCTCGAACATGGCATCCAAAACTTCAGAGAACTGCTCCTGGGAGACACCAAGCACGGCACACTTATTCATATGGAGCAGAGTCAACCAGAGCTTTAAAGGGCCAGTATTTAAAATTTGGCTTCATTTATGATCTTAGTATTGGTAAAAGCTTAACATACAGTCCATAAACACATCCATGAAAGTGTACACTCACAGTACAATGAAAGGAATTTGGTTTTCCTACCCTTAGAATGGTTCTCATATATAAAAGAATATACGTAGATCAAGGGTCTTGCTCCCAGTTATTTGCTATCTTGCACCACCATATTTCTGAGACTTAGACTAAACTTCCCTGGAAGATTGTCCCTGTCTGGACAATCCAGATCGCCTGACGGCATGTTTCATATTTAGGGTGAACGCAGGCCCTCGCAGGCCACTGTAGCTCACTGGCAAGCTCGGGAGAAGAAAGGTACAGATTCTAAAACACGGGACGAGGTGTTAACTTCCTTTGTGCAAGCACATGCAAAGTTCATTGGTGAACACTAAGCATAAAACCCCCCCCAAAAAAACAAAAAACAAACTGTTTGAAATTTTGGGATGCATCTTCAGTAGTATTCCTTGTTCAGATCATGGGATGTTTTGGCCTTTAAAAACTATACACCCTCACCGAAGGCGATGAGGGTGTATACAGAGTGTATAGAGTCCCTACGAGAACTTAACTGAAAAAGCGCTGCAATCTTAAACGTAACCACTGGATGTTGCTGTTTCTTCTTAAACAAAATCTCCAAATATTACAAACTTAACCTTTAGAAAAATAGTTTCAAGGGACAAAGTGTAACATTTGCTGGATCAACTGGCGGGAAGTGGTTTTCATTTGGCAGTAAGTGTTTGTAGCTACACGACTGGGCTGTTCACCTAAATCCCACTGACTGGGACTTTGAGAGTGGAAAAAAAAACATTGAGAACCTAAGACAAACGATTCTCACACACAAATTACGTAACCGATTTATGTAGCTTCTTTCTTTTTTAGGTTGTTCTGTAAATGAATGCGTAATCTCCCTCAAAGTAATTTAGCTTCAAATTTTGCTTCTGGGTGTTAGAAACAACACTTTCCTCTCTTTCATCGCTTATGTGAACGGCGCCGCACCTGATCGAGGGTTTTGAAGAGCAGGATGTGTTTGCAGGCATCCTGGAGTCGGCGGCGCTGCTCGTCCGTTTTGGGATGCACCACTCGCGGCTCGGCGTCATTGTCGTCGTCGTCGTCGGGATTGTACGCCTCTGCGCACACTGAGCACCGGGACAAACGCGTGTCACCCACACTTTAGCCAGCGGTGGATGTATTGAGTGCATTTGTTATGGTTACTGACCTGAAACTCTGCGGTTGTATTTGCCCGTGGTGGACTCTGCAAAGGCAGGGCACGGGTTAGAGGGCGTCTGATTGGGCTGTTTGGAAATTCCTGATTCCAAAACTCAAATTATTCAGTTTCACACCAAGTGACTTTTGATCTGTTCATTACAGGTCTAGATTTCAATCAGGCTCTTTTTCGATCTACCAATTTTCATGTTGTGATGTCACCCCGTGTGCTTCTGTAAATGGGGGGAAAAAAAAAGTGTGGGCACTCACTCTCGTTGTCCTCCTCCTCCTCCTCCAAGTCAACGTCGGGCTTGTTCGACTTGGCCTCAAAGCTGACCCCCTTGTGTGCGCCCCTGACGCTCGGCCTCTTGGCCTTCTGCTCTTTCCGCTGGCCGTCGAGGAGCTGCGTGAAATGCTGCACCGCAAACTCCACCAAGTCCGGTGGCCTGCGGCGGAGCACCTCCACCGTGTATCCCTGCAGCAGCTCCTTCAGGCCGGCCGGTATCTCGACCGCGCTCATCCTTGGCGCTCGCAGGTCACGGGGTCGCGGCTGTGACGGTCCACAATCTCCCGGCGCCGAATCTATTCGGTATTTAGAGGTGGGATGGCTGACGTTCTGTGTGGATCATGATCACAGGGGCAGACTGACAGCAGCTCCTCTACCCTCTCTCTCTCTCTCTCTCTCTCTCTCTCTCCAAACAGCAGCTCTATTGATTTATTTATTTAGCTCAGCGTGTTGGAAAGTATTGACCAGGACATAGCATCAGATGTAATTACAGGCTGTGGTTGGACGATGCCTGAGAAGCTGCATGATGTGACATTGTGAAGAAGGGGAGGCCTGTGTATGCTGGAGGACAGTGGTTTCCAATGTGCTCGGCCGCCAGGGGGCGCTCGGGAGGACTGCAAAAATGCAAATCTATAAATAAATAATATAATCTAATTATTGTTTCATGATTTACCCATTTAGCCCAGGCCAGGTGGGAAAAAAACGGACGGGGTTGTGACAAAGAGACTGAAGGAGCAGACAGTCCAGCTGTGGAAGACACTGCTGCAAAAAACACTTAGAATTGGCTAACTGAAGTAAGAAAATATGAGGCAGCATACACTAAGCTTTACCAGCTTTACAGCTGGACAGAAAAATGGCCTTAATTATCAACGTGTTAGTTAATGGTATTATTATTCTAAACAAATGTATCAATTATTGAATAGCAAAAAAAGTAAGAAAGAACATTCCTAAAGTTGATGTTTTTTTTCTTTTGTAACATTGTTTATTGGTTTGCAGAAGGCTTCCCCGGCCAGAAGCTAATGCTGTTTCAGGGGGTCGTGGCCAGGAGAAGTTTAGGAACCCCTGCTGTCGGACATAAACCTTGAAACGAAGGCGTCAGTAATCCCTGAGCTGTGAGAGACATGCTGGAAGCAAAAGCTGGGAGGAGAAGTAAAGGCTCATTGAAATATATGGCCAATTCACTCAGAAGAATCCTGTGTTGGTTGAAGTTGTGCGGGGTGGGGCGGGTTAATTATTGTTGAGGCGCATTCACAGGCAGCCAAAGGTTAACAACAGTTTTTGTCGAACGCTGTAAACAGAGGGCTAAATATGTTTTTCTCGATAAATACGCATGCAAGGAATCTCCATGAAGACCGGGATGAAGCAGAACCACCTGAAAATGAGTACGGAGTGGGACCTTTAAAGCTATTTTGAGTAACGGGAACCGAAAAAAAAAAAAAAAAAACATGACAAAGCAACAATTTAAGAACAGAAAAACTTTTATCTCATGATTGACTGGACATTATCTGTGAGATCGTGACAAAAAAAAATCTAATTTTTTTTTTTTTTAACTATTTCAGTACTACTCAACATTTTGTCACTTTGATGATTATGCATACATAGAATGAACCAATCACAATCAAATGAGATATCGTTTTAATGCAAGTGTGGACTTGGCTCTTATCATTCTGCACACACCACACATTCACCTAACACTCAATCAGCGTCGTCATCCCCCCCCCCAACATGTTTTTACATTTCAAACTAAAATGAATGCGACAGTACAGAAGCAGCAGACAGTTTAAAAGATCAAACACACGGGACAGAAACAGCACCATTTCCCTGATATACACATCTACTCGCACATAGGTAAGGCACGCATGTTCAGGCCACTCCTTATTTCTATATAAAAATAAAAAAATAAAAATAAAAAAAATCTAAAGAAAAAGAAACTGGGAAAAGAGAAAAGGAGTGAGAACATTCGACTGTCTGTCTGTGTGCGTGTGTGTGTGTTGTGCCCACGTGTGTGTAAGCTCGAGTATGTTTTGGTGCAGGCGCGGACGCGTCACAAGGTTTCTGCTCTCAATGATCCCCGTGAGGTACCACAGGGGGCTTCATTCAAAATCAACACGCTGTCGAAAACTCGCCTTAAAAACAAAACGAAACAAAAACAATCTTCTTCACTGCGTATTTGTACTTCCCGGGGACTCTCGGGCTGCGTTCAGGGGCGCTCGCTCCCTCGAAGGTTCGACGTTTCCGGGCGACGGCGGCCCGTCATCACAGGTCCGGTGCTAACCAGTTGAGGAACTTCATCGCGAACTCGAATCCTAGGAAGCAGGCCTGGGGGTGGGGGGTGGGAAGAAACGCAGCAGTTGAGTGGATCCGCTCAGACGCTGCTTTCAGTGGATGATAAAGGCTCAGAAATTGCCGTGAGAAATCCATTACAGGTGAAGATGCGGGGAGGTACAAGAGTTGAAAAGCGACCGCTACACAACAGCAACAGTGTCAGGTCCGAAACTGAGGGAAACCCAAACATGTCTGCCAGCTCATAGAAATGTTGCCCCCTGAAGGCTGAATGAAGCGCTACAGCAGAGAAGCGCTCCCTTAAACTCCCTGCAGTTGATGACTTGAATGACAGCACCTGGCTTCAGTTCATTAGCAGGATCACGCTGCAGCTCAGCAGCTCAGTGTGACTGCAGCAGGCAGGGGAGAAGGACGCCGTTCAGCTTGGTCAAAGCCACAAACAGGCCACCGGTATGGACAACAACAACAACTGCTGACACTGACCAATTTCTTAATTGAGAGTGTTTATGGTTTGTGTTAGGAGTTTAACTTTTCTATGGAATGATAGAAATTAAGCTGATTTGAGTTAAGAGCAGTATTAATCCTGGTTTGAGTCCTTTTTTTTTTAATGCTGCTAAACAATTTGTCATTTTTAAAGCAACAGATTTAGGCTGTACTATTTAAGTTAAATATTGACTGTATATTTTGTTTCATTTGAAGGTTTACAACCCGAATCTTCTTGGAACTTCCGTTGTAAAAAAAATTTGTTAGTGAGTTGTTCCATGCATGTTCAAGGCAGACCAGGCCATTTCAAGTTGGGCAGGGCTGAACGAGCTAAATTAACTTGACAAACAGGCAAAGACCGGGATGTGGATGCTGCTAAAGAGGCTAATGCTACGCGCCGACTGAACGAGAAGTTGACTCACAGCGTTAGCGGGGAATGCTCGAAGCATGACGGCACTGAAGCCCTTGTAGAGGGAGCCCACGCCCTCCTCCCTGATCAGCTCCCGCAGGACGTCACGGAAGCCGTTGGGGTACTTTCCTTCAGGGGCTGCAGGGCGAAACAAAATTGATTTTTCTTTTTTCTTTTTTTTTTTTGAAGTGTAGAAACGAGTGAGCTGGGTTAACACAACAGCCGCAAGTCAAGGTTTGTTCATAACTGGGAGTTTTAACCCAAAGAGAGACTACTTGCAGGATACAAGACTAGTTTTGTATCTCAGTGCCTTGATGTTTGTGAATCAAGGCACCAAAAACTGGAATTATTTGAACAAATACATTTCAATTTAAATATTACAATTGAAAAAGGTGCATCCGGAAAAAAAAAAAAAAACTTGAGACAAGAACAAACCTGTTCTTATCTCAAACAACTCGCCCATTATTCCAAAACCAGCTGAAACAACAACCTTAAAAAAAAAAGTACAAAAAGGAAAAAAGAAATTCCAAAAATATCTACTTTGTCATCATGTGCATCACAATACACACTGGAGTTAAAATTACAGAAAGCTTAGACTCAGAAAAATTGTAACAAAAGAATTTTCTGAATTGATTGAAGTCAACTAGTCATTTCTGCTTCATTGTTTTCAGAATGCAATTCAAAATAAAATTGCTGGCTTTGATGAACATTTATTCTAATCATTCTTCGTATTTCCAAATATTTAACTCCTCAAACAAATTCCACTCTGAAGGAATGTGTCAGGCAAACTCCCAATTTCACGCCTGAACAAAAGAAATTTTAAGCAGGCGTCGACAAACCTGTCTGGAAACGGGACTTGAGCACATCAGGTGGGATGGCGACGGCCCAGTTGAAGATTCCGGCCATCCCCCCAGCAAACAGGATGCTGGGAACGCTGAGCTCATTGTGGCTGCGGGGCAGAATCAACGAGCTCAGAGCTGCTTTTTCACGCAGAACCAACAGACGTGAAGCGTGGTGACACTATTTACCTTTTCCCCGGCGGTGTGAGGAGGTTCTTCAGCCACTCGTAAGAGGTGAAGTACATTCCACTGGCTGGCACGTCTGAGTTGCAAACACGGAATGTGGCGTTACTTCAGCTGCAGCAACGTGAACAATGCCATGCCTGAAATACTGGGAAATGCCCCCTAAAATTCCTGATCATACTATATAAGACAACATTTTAGTCCGTTGCATAAGGACGGTGTAACATCAACTGGAGTAGAATTCCACATTGGACTCCTCTGCCGACCTCGACCTCTATTACTATTATAACTATCTAAACTAGGCATGGTTAGTTGAAACTGTGCAAGCGCTGCATGGTAATGCTTTATGAACCTAATTAAAACTTAATCAGCTTGAGAGTCTGGGTGCAAACAAGAGATTTTAAATCGAAATTGGATTCATTAGTGGAGACAATGTTAAAAAAAGAGTTTTCCTCTAGGGTGCTTCCGGGCTGTGCGCCTTATCTTACAAAATGTCAAAGTTTTGCACTTTATTCCTTCACCGTTGCTCAAGATGATAGAAAAATCTTTTATTTTTAAAGTGATGTTTGGTGAAAGTCGTCACCTTATCCACACTGGGATTCATTTTATGTTTGGTTCTTAAGTTTTCACTTTATTCCCAACTAAGGGACCTTCATCTTTGTGAAGAACCCGTTTATTTTGCAAAGTGAAGTTTGGTGAAAGTGAGGTTCTCACTTCATTAATCCCAAGGGATTCATCTTTGGTCATGAACACTGTAAATGTTGACACTTCACTAAACCCAAGGAGGATTTACAGGATCTTTCAGTTGCACTGCATTCCCAATAGGGACTTTTGTTTGTTATTTTTCTTCAAAAAATAAAGATAAAATCTTTGAAATAATTGATTCCATTGTCTTTTGTAGTCTTACCACAAAAAAAATCGAAATCAAAAATTGAGTTTTCAGAAAAAAAAAAAAGTGGTTTATCTTTTTTTTTTAAGGGCTGAATTCTTTTGGATGTTGTCTATGTTGAGCTCTTTAGGGAGTCATCAATGGATTGTTGTTTGTCGAGGCTCGTTCACAGGCAGCCAAAGGTTAACCACTGAAGTTGCATATCAGGAACAACATGCGTCCAGTGCAGGCGCCTTCACATTTACGCTTCTTTATCCGGCCGTAAAATAATAAATGTCCTCTAATAAATAGCCGCTATCAAACAACTCATTGTACTGATTTGTAACAAACAGCTTAAAATGACGTCTGCTTGTTGGAATCGTATCGGAACTCAGGCTCTGTTGCACCTCTTTTGCAGAATTTCGTAGAGCTGAAGTCTTTTTTACGTTCTCAGTAATGATCAACTTATTGCACATGTCAGCTGCTCGGCTGCGAGTTTTAGATGAGCACCTCTCATGAGAGTCAGAGCGGTGCCTTTGTAGATCCCTCTGATCCCGGACTGCCTGTACAGCTGCTTGACGCAGTCCATGGGCCCGGCGTAGGTCACCTTTCCCGTCGTTGCCTGGATCTGCGCACACGGAGACGTTGATACAGCAAAAGAGAACAGAGCTTCGAGTGACACGGCGTCAGTGACGAGAAGAAAAAGCAGAAAGGTGCGGCTCTGTTCAGGAGCCATTGCGTAAGGCATGAAAAGTGTGACCTCTGACCTGCAGGAGGCATTTAATGCGCTCGCCGGGAGCCATGATGGCCGTGGTGAACACCCCCGACAGCATTCCCGCGGCAAACAGCTGTGGATACCTGCAGGGGGTCCACACACACACACACACACACACACACACACACACACACACACACACACACACACACACACACACACACACACACACACACACACACAGAGTCACCCAGACAGCTCGAGCCGGACCCGGGCATCGGCGACGGCAGCGAGGCCTACGTCAGAATATCGTCGGGGGTTTTCTGCTGCAGCTTCTTGCCGAGTCCGAACCCGAAAAAGCAGACGGCAAACATGGGCGTGACCCCCACGATGGGAGCCGCCATGCCTCTGTAGAGCCCCTTCATCCCCTGCGGGGGAGACGAGACGAGAGAGGACAAAACATTGAAGCACAGATGGCCAGGGGGAAGTTGCTTTCGTCGCGCCGTCCCCACCTCTTTGCCCAGGGTCTTCTTGAAACAGTCGATGGTCCCGGCGTACAGCGGGCTCTCTCCAGGTTTGGGTTTGGGCTGAGTCTGTAAACGCACCTGTGGGATGAAAATGAGGGGTGTCACAGCAACCTCGACTCTTTGCGGACCACGCGTGGAGGAAGTGGAGAAGAGCAAATGTCCGAGGGATTGATCAGGAAGTCAGAGACGCGGCTAACTGTCCAGTTGCTGATGATGAGCACGGCTACTGTGTGAGATGGTAATACATCAAGCACGACTTGCAGGTTTTTGGCAGAGGGACACTTAAGACATTGAAACAAAGCAAATTGACATGAAAAAAATACGTAAAGGTCCCATATAAATGTATTTGTTACCCTTGACTATAGTGGAGCATCCAGGCAAGATTAGTGAGTAAACAAGCATTCTGCAGCCCTCCAGAAAATATTAGTTAGCCCGGTGTTTGCAGGCTCCTGCTCCTGCCGAAAAGCTCGAGACAAATCCTAGCAATGACTGACATCCTTTACAATCATGTAAAGCATTTTCAGCCAACAAGTCAGCGAACAGCTGAGTCATATAAGAATGTGGGTCAAAGCTGCAGCCTGACCCGGGAACACCGGACCCCCGTGTCAACTGTCCCGCGGATGGTTCTTCCGTCTACTCCAGCGCCCGATGTTCTTTGTTAGGTTTTTTTTTTTATTTTTCCGCGCAAGGGAGACAAGCGACAGCAGTTACTGACTTTGATGGTGTCCAGCGGGTGACCGGCGAAGACGAGGCAAATCCCTCCGAACCCCCCGGCGAAGAAGTTCTTCAGGGGGCTGATCGGCTGCGGCTGCTTGGACATTTTGACTCTCGGTTCTGCCGTAAGACAACAAACTAACACACGCAGAGGCAGCAGAGTTAACACCAAAACTAATTCGCTGCAATCTTAGACACACGAGAAGAGGTGTGCGTGCGAGAGACTACGTGTTACCTGGTCGTCTGAGGCTCAGCGCTGTGTTGGTGTTTGTCCCTGAAGCCCTCCGGACCTTTCACCCACTTATTTACAACGACCTGTCAGACAGCCACTCGGCTCCCCTCCGGTACGACGCAGTTTAGTTTCCGGGTGGAAACCGTCGAAGTCGGAACGGTCGTTATTTTAACTAAACAGATTTTTAAAAAATACTAAAAATGCAATAACAATAACGACAATAATGCGAAAAATAACAAATATCACAAACAACATTTTTAATTGGACACACTCTTAACGAGTGCACATTTAGCGTACTATTCTGAAGATTAAAAAATGTTTGCAAAGCTGTTATAACAATTTATAAAAAATATAATCTTACGTTTTAACGTAACTTTGACACAGTGATTTGCGTGATTGGTTATACCATGCATTTGACCAGAATTAAAATCAAATCGAGCAAATAAACAAATAAAAAATAATAATATCGATGTGACTTCTGACATTCAAAACCAAACACAATCTGCTATACTTTTTGGTTTATAGACCATGGGCCATGGTATTTTATCCCTCTCCAGAGTATCTTCTAAGGCTTTTTAAATGTTATTATGAAGATGGTATTGACACTCTATTGTTCTGAAACCTTAAATACTCATGGCATGAGTGAATTGATCCTTATTCGAGCCCATGTGACCCAATATCCCTAGCAGTTATTTTGCATGATACTATTGTGACCCAAGGTTCTCCCGAATTGTCAACCGCACTTTTCTAATTCACTACAGTGTACATACAGAGTCATTGAGATTACCACCCTCACAGCAGCAGTGATTGTCAGAGGAGAGACACTGCTGCTAACCACTTTTAGGCTGCTCTTCCACTGCACCAGAACTTCTATTTTCAGCTGGACTGTTTCCCTTGATGATGCACCTGTCCTGTCTCCTAACTGCTGTTTTATGTCTGGCTCAGAGGGCCCTATTCCTCTTTGCATATGCTTACTTCCTTAGACACAGACGTCCTTTAATTCACCTTAAAATAATAGACAAAGACCACCACCACCACCACCACCACGTTTCAAAACAATACAAACTATAGTCTGCATAGATATCCCTATTCACATAACTACATTTGATGTGCTTTGTGGTAATGGTGACAAAGCAGATAAGTTAATTGTGGGGGCTAAAATGTTAATCTGGGTGTCTCTTTACATGCTGCTCTGCCTTTTAACATGAGGGAAAAAACCCACCTATTACACCATACTTGAATTGGTATGTATGTATGTACAGTAACTTAATGATTTTTATAATTGGGGTAAACTGTGTATGAAACGGAATACATATAATTTAAGTAAAATTTTTAAGTGAAACCCTCTCCCACCTCCTGATTTTTGTGTGATGGAAAATTGATTAATGACTCAAAACTCAAGGGAGGACTTCTGACAAAAATACAACCTTGTTTGTTAAAATATAGCTTTATTAGTTTTATTATAATAACACAGCCATTACAGTTCTGCAGACAATGTTAATGGAAGTACAAGGCCTTCTTTCATTCTTTCTCTCTCTTTCTCTCTCTCACACACACGCTCACGCGCTTGTAAACAGACAAAATCAATTAATAAAACGCTCAGGCGCTAACTAAAAAGTAACATATCTGGATCCGGGCTACCTTGTCATCCGTTTTTCCGATACAGGAATCATGTTGGGGACTAAAACAAGGTAAGTGAAGTTAGGAGAATGTTAACAACAACAAAGTGGGAGAGGATTCAGGACTGGGATCCACAGGAAGATTTCAAATACAAACATTTCCTCTTGAATGCCTTATTTCAAGTGGGAACATCAGAAACATGCCCCCTGCACAAGACTGACTGAGATGAGATGAGATGTGTTTTACCAGCATGAAGCCGCACGCTTTCACGAGACACGGTATATTTCTGAGATTCCAAGTTGCGATTAAGTCTTGTTGCAGCGCTGTTTGCTGTTTAAATACGAAAGCAGCATTTGGACAAAAGCTCTTCAGTCCAAAAGACACTGAACACTCAGTTCCTTCTAATGCCGGAGGAGATTTGCATATGTACGTACTGAGTGACGATCACGACATGTCTGGAGGGCAGCGGCAGACAAAACGTCAGGGAATCAGTTTGCAGCTGAGAAAGTCACTACATCTTAAGTAATGCAGACGCACACGGCCGACGTGTGCGCTTATCATAAGCAAACATGTTCAACTTGACAATTGTTAATTATAAATAATGAGTGAAAGAGAAGAGGTCAGGTTCAGAGATGTTGAAAAATAATATGTAATACAGTTTGCTCCCACTCACAGGGAGGCACAGCCAGCTTTCTCACAGTCCAACAATGGTACATTTATCAGTAACACAATTTCACATCTGCTCTCACTCATCAAGAACCTTTTTGATAATTCCCAAAAATGCTTTGGATAAAGTTGGTTCAGGGAAGTCAAGTTTTATTCCTGGTTGTTTGTCTTCTCCTCACTCTAAACAGCTACTTCTTCTATGACTATTAAGGCGATTATTGCTTGATGACGACGGTGAGACGGATCTCAGGTTTGGCCTTTGTGTTTGGCTATTTTTAAACCCAACACACAACAAAGTTTTCCTCTTCATTTTCGCGACAAAGCTAAACCTCTCACACCGTTTCAGATAAGATCCATTTGAGGGGGAGAAAAACAAGGTGCCTGATTTCACTCTGTAGTCGTCATGTGCTTGCCCCCAAAAACTTTAGTCCAAGAAATGCTGGCGAGAGGGATTAGCTTCTCTCATCGCAGGCTGGCACAGAACATGATATTCTCATTATTACCCTTTGCAAAATTCTCTTTGCTCCAAAGCGGCCAAAAATAAGTGACCGGCTAACTTGCCACCCACCCAAGTAACTAAGCAACAGACCAACGGAGATGTGCTACAGTGCCTCCCTGCAGTAGAGCAGAAGTACAGTGTGAGAATGTTCTCCTGACTAGTTCTGGATCTGCGGGAACTCCTTGAAGATCTGCTGCACGATCAGCTTATCCATCTGCTTTGCTGTTCTGCTCCCTTCGTCCTCCCCGAGATCTTCCTCCTCCCTGAGAATCCTCTGCAGCGCCCCCTGCAGGTCAGACAGACGGTGCCGGTGCTCCAGATAGTCTGTCGAGCCGATGATGGAGTGCATGAGGGAGAGGTACTCCATCCGCAGCTTGAACGGGAGATGCAAAGGGGACTGTGGTCAGGTTTGTGAGGGTAACATTGTTTTCGGAGTGCGCTTTAGAGACGCTGGTGAATAGATTTTGTTGATTTCAGACAGCGACAGGCACCATGAGTGCCATGGGCATCCTTACCTCAGTGTTTTTCAATCTTTTTTTACATTGAAAAAAATTCCATGGCACAACACCGACCAAAAATATTAAAAAAAAATGACACTTTTTAGCCTAATAATGAAAATATAGTCTCTTAATTTATTTACACTCACTCAGCGTGAAACCTGGGCCTGTTTGGATGCACACAGAGCGGATATCATGGGAGGAATTAAGGCAGGAAAACAGGCTCACATTAATTTTAAAGCACTCAACACTGGAATGTTGTTATATTTTAAAGACCAATTAAATCAAATTGGATCATTTTTCCCAGCACACCCGACATTATCTCACGATCGGTGTTGGCAAATAATCTATTGTTAAATAATCAACTACCGTAATCAAACTTTTTTTTTTTTTTTTTTTTAGTAACGGAGTAATGTAATGGGATTACTGTGGAGAAACTGGTAATTATAGCATAATTACTTTACCAAGTAACGATTTCATTACTTTTTTTGAAATATTTTGCAAGCTAAAAATGTCTTCTTATCCACAAAACGTCTGAAATTTAAAAAAAACTACCGAAAACAACGATGTCGCAGATTGATGATGCCGCCGTGCATGCAATGTCGTTGCAATGCAACGACGCACCAAAACATGCATGGCGACGGCAAAAGAAAAAAACAGCTTAACAGTTTGTAGCTGGAAATGCAAACATTATTTTGAGTTCATCTCGTCTAAATCAAAGAATATTGTTGTTCGTTGTACTGTTATGTGCGGCAAACAAGACGTTCTCAACTGTTACTCTATCTTCACTTTAACTTTAATTGATTACTTATGAAACAAAGTAGTTAAATTAGTAATTAGATTACTTTTTTTTAAAAGGAGTAATCAGTAATCAGTAGTTGGACTACTTTTATAGAGTAATCCTAACAACACTGCTCACAGTACGCCAGTGTGCCGCAGGACACACTGCCTTACCTAATCCTGCAGTAGAGTTCTTTTACAAAATATGAAACATCCGTCTTTGAAAGGCTTGCAACAATCAGCAGATCTCCTGTGTGTGTGTGTGTGTGTGTGTGTGTGTGTGTGTGTGTGTGCGTTTCTCACCTTGTCGCCAGGCGAGAGATCAGATATTTGTCGAACGGCGATGTCGATCATCACCATCATATCGGAGCTGTAGAAGATGTCCGCTGTCTCCCGGTTGGCAAAAACATCTTGCAGGAACTTGAGCACCGAGTGCGGCGCAGGTGGGGTGTGCTTGAACATGCACACGGGGTCGTCTGGGGAGGGAGGCGCATGGCTTTTGTAACATCGCACTCAAATCACAGTCGAAGCAAGCTGCAGACTGAGGGAGGATGGTTGCGACTTTACCGCCTCGGTTGAGGAGCAGAAGCACTTTCTCTGATAGGACTTTAACGTTCTTCTTCTTCAGCTCCTGCATAATCACGTTGTTGCTTGGCACTGGAGGAAACAGACAGAGGAGCCATTAGGACAGCATCATTAGTAGCTAAATTAGGCTTAAATTGGACAATCTCCTGTCCAATTGTCAAATTGTGCATTATTGTCAAATAGTTCCCATGTGTGGAAATTGTGGTTATTTTTCATCCCGGTCAACAGTGGGGAAAACACCATATTTAGCCTTCTGTTTACAGCCGGCAGCAAAAATGTTTGGTTTTAGCCTCTATCTAAAACTGATCATTTGTAGCGTCTTCCAGGGTCGGCAGGGGAGGAAAACAATGTGGCCACCAGGGGGTGTCAGAGGACGGAATTAAAACCTTGGCGGATTTGTTCTGGTAAACGTGGACCGGCCTGGTCACGCTCAGTTTGTGACGAACTTTTTTCATCTCTGGGGAACTTCACGAGCACACATATTATTGTGCGGGAAGCTTTGGCACAAATTGGCACCTTTCGGTCTGCGTCTATCCCGCTTTGCCCTACGCGCGACGCCTGCTGTCTCAATGCACGGCTCCATTTACCAGTGTGGTGCAGGTTGAAGGACAGCAGGAGGTTCAGGAAGATGTCCGGCAGCTGCTCGGTGGGATCGGAGGGCAGGCCGTCCTCCACCACGCCCAGGAGGAACTCCACAAACTCTGCATTCAAGTGTTCTGAGAGCAAGTAGGACAGGGATTACGATCCTGATCGCAGAGGACGGAAATACACGCGTTAACCGTTGCCTTGGCCCAGCAAAACCTTTAACAATCTGTCAGGGAGATGAAGACGGAGGCAATCTTGCGCTGATTAAGAGGAGCCAGTCACTGATCCATCATTGTTGAGAGATTAAGATAATACCATACCATAGTGATGATATGGCACCTGCTCGCCCATCGAGAAGATCATAGTGAGCACTAACGCCGAGTAACACATCTTCTGGTGTTCTGATGACGCAAACAACAGACATGTGAAAACACAGCTAAAGCACCGTTGGAGGGATTTTTGGATTTTTTTCTCGCTGCAAAACGAGTGTAAAATCTGCGAATCTCCACCTTGTGTGTCCGCCTGGAGGTCCCTGGCCAGCTCCATGGGCAGGATGGAGTTGAGGAGGGTGGAAATGAGAGCAGAGCTCAGGCTGCACATCGCCCCGAAGACTTTGAGCAGCAGCAGCCGCAGAGACACGCGGTGCTCCTGGACCGCGAGAGACAGCGAGAGAAAGCAAAGCGCACAATGAGACCGGCACGTACGTCGGTGCAGCAACGGTGACAAACCTGCGCAAGGTCACACTTCGACCTTTCAGACGGTGTGAGTAAATTTTTACATCTAATCTCGCACGTGCGTGTAGCTCTGCAATTCTTGACAAAGTTCTTGTCGGTAATAGAGAGAAAATGAGAGCGAGTCCATTTACGTAAAACTCAAGATTTTCTACTTGCGCCCCGAAGATTTTAAGTGCGGGGCCTCCGTGCTCCTCGTGAAAATGTTAGTGCGGAGCCCCGCTGTGGCTGACCAGCGGCTACGCTCCTGATTATGCAACACAAAACCGCTCACA
Source organism: Nelusetta ayraudi (assembly GCF_046127955.1). NCBI lineage: Eukaryota > Metazoa > Chordata > Actinopteri > Tetraodontiformes > Monacanthidae > Nelusetta > Nelusetta ayraudi. Next base: position 2,534,173 of record NW_027466100.1, on the reverse strand, counting down.
TGCTCTACGGCACAAGTGTAACTCATCAGAGGGCAAAGAAGATTTCAGATGCTAAATCTCCCCGCGGGCATTTGCAACGATTGCGTTCGAAAATCTCTGTGCCTTTTCCTGCCGTACCATTTGATAATACGAAACCAGCGAGTGCACGTTTTCATAGTCGTCGGCCTTGCACATCCTCTTGCACACCTCCGGATCTGCGTCCGTCTGCGGAGGGAACAAGAGGACATTCAGACACAGCAGCATCGTAAAGGGAATTATGGTAAAGATGTAATCTTGTGGGAATCCAAGGTCAGACACACACACACACACACACACACACACACATACACACACACATACACACACACACACACACACACACACAGAGGATTATAGGGCCCATTAGCTCATGTGGACATCCTGACCCTGATCTGAGTTTTGGTTGGGACGAACTGCCAACAAAGAATATTTGGCAGCCCATAGAAGTCCCTTAATCAGAGTTTACCACACAGTCAGATCTGTGAGATAGTCTGAGCCGGCCTGATCCTATCAAAAGTGTCTGGTGCTCACAGAGTGACATCTGGGTTACTGTCGTGGGATTCGGGGGGGGGGAATGCAAAGATGAATCGGCGAAAAGCCACAGTAGCAGTGTGTTACTATTTAAATTTAAACTCCGTTTCTAATGCTGTTTTTTGGTTACTGTCCTACTTTTTTTTTTGACATTTGGTGTTTTTATTTCTAAGCACACTGCATCTTAGTTTCTTCGTAAGGTACGTCCATTCACGGCTGCAACGTCCCGCTGCCTGGTGAAGGGAGCTTCCTGCGTCGTACCAGGATCTTCAGCAGCTCCTCCAGGTAGCAGGCGATGAGGGCGTGGTCTTCGTGGAGGGCCCAGCTGCGCTGCTGGGAGTCGTCGCGGTGGCGGGCGAGGTCGCTGAAGATCACCTCCAGCCGCTGCTCATCGTGACACACCTGACCCTGCGGCAGCGCTGTGCTCTGGTCCTGCAGAGACATAAATTCATGTGACTCACGCAGGAACCTGAAAAACCAGTACTGCGGTGGAATTCATTACTCTCACACACGGAAAGTTAAACTTGAACTGAAGCATGAATCCTAAGCATCGCTTTGTGTTCTCTTATTATTGCAGTGACAAAAAGAAATAACAAATATAAATTTGTTCATCTTTCACCCATATCTAAAAAAAATATAATTTCCACCTGATTCCAATTAATAACAGTGTATACGAAGAGCGTCACTTTGAACCAGTTGTTTGTCTTTTGTTTCATGTTTGTGTTCATGAAAACTTGATCAATGTACCTGTTCACTTGTTAAGTAAGTTGACGATTATTATTATTATTTTTTTTACTATGGCCTTTTAACTGAACCTCTGAAGTATTTTGGTGAACGGCAGAAGCAAAGGATTTGACTCTTTCACACAGTTTCTCCATCAGTCTGGCCTGAATCATGGTTTCACCTTCTGGATACTTTCCACACGTGAGGTACAAGCAGTTCTCTTGTGTATCGCTTTGTTTGCAGTTTATCCAGCATTTCCCCTCAAATTCTTCACCAATTTTTAAAATTCAGTTTCAATGCAATGGTGTCACATGTCCTAAAGTGACATAAATGCATCTAAAATTAACGTATTGGTGGAATCGGAGAGAAGCACAAGAGTTTTTTTTTTTTTTTTTTTAAAAAGCCTGTGTTTCTATTAAATGGCAATCGAGCCTGTAAAGAGAAAAATGAGTCTGTGGTTTACTAAGAAAAAAAAAATGCTGCCCTAAATATACAGCAACTGTCGCTTGTGGTCATGACTCGCACCATGTCGCTCACACCCACAGAAAGCGAGAGACAAAGATAGGACAAAATCAGCAAATGGAACAAGACCTATATTGACGCAGTTTTCGGGCTGCAGCGTCTCTCGCTGTAGTAGCTCGAGTTCTCGTCAGCTGCATTCTTAAACGGCAACTCTGACTCGAACTCCGCCTCTCAAAAATAAAGATGCAAACAGAGAACCCACAGGAGCAAACTCTAACGACACTCGTGACAAATACACGTGCACATTTAACCCGACCCTGACCTTGCTCTCCACCAGAGAGATGAGAACCTGCTCCAGGGCAGAGGAGGCCTGGGGCAGCGCCGTCTGCAGGTGTCCCACCACCACGCCCACGGCCACCCGCGACAGCTCGTAACTCAGCGCCGTGTTCTTCCGCACCAGCTCGATCAGCTCGGCGCCGATGGTCGGCGAGAGCGGCTCGGCGGGAGTGGGGCTGCGCGGGGGGGTGGCGGGGGGGCTCTCGGCAACCGACGGCGGGGCCACGGGCCACTCGGCGTCCGGCTGGTCTGCCGCGCCCCCCTCCTGCTGCTGCTGCTGCTGCTGCTGCTGCTGCTGCTGCTGCGGCGGGGGGGTCGGCTGAGGGGGCTGCGGCGCCGGGCTCTTCTTGCCGGCGGCCTGCAGGGGGGGGGCGGCCGAGGAGGGCGGTGGCGCTGGCGGCGCCTCCCCGCCGTCCGGGGGTGCGGCGGCCGAGGGCTTGGCGCGGGACGGCACGGGGGGCGGCGGCGTGCTGGACACGCTGGGCAGGCTGACGTCGGAGGAGACGGCGGAGTGGGAGGAGCCCGACTCCAAGGAGGCGGTGCTGATGGAGAGGGAGGGGGCGGGCGAGGGAGCCAGGGAGGACACTCTGGACGGGACCTCCGGCTCTGCAGGAGGGGAGGAGAGGGGGGGGGGGGGTGATCCGGTTACAGTGGGGACAGGGTGAGAAGGAGCCGGCGGTCTAAGAATAGAGTGTTTGTGAAGCGAGGAGCCGCGGCGTTCGCCGTCGACACGCAGCGTCGACACGGGACACCGCGGCCACAGGAAGTGATGTCGCACCTGGACGCTGGCTGTTCCGCTGCTTCTCCGGGGGAGGGGGGGCCACGGGGGCTGTGCGTCGAGTCTGGAGAGGCACCTGAAGGAGGAGAAGGACATGACACGGGGTTGTGAAAGTGTGTGCACAAAGCTGATTTGCACCGGCACAAATACCAGAAACATGTTATATTTAGGGTATAATTGCACTTCTGCAATTTCACATCTCCTTATTTGGCTTAATGCCCATTCACTGATGACTCTGGCTTCAAAAACTAAAAAGAAAATACTATTACTACTACTACTAGTACTACTATTACTACTACTATTACTACTACTTCTGAAGTAATGGCTGGTCAGGGAAGATGACAGAAAGATGATAAAAAAAATTGATGGATGCAATAATAATAATAATAATAATAATAATAATAATAATAATAATAATAATAATAATAATAATAATAATGGTAATAATATCTAAAAAGAACAAATCACAAGTCAGGTTCAACAAACAATAAATTAGAGGTAGAGAAAAAGTGCCTGAAAAAACCTGCAATGATAAATAATAAACGTGGCTCCAATGAATCTCATAATTATTACAAACCAACGATTGACAAAAGTGAGCGTGACCTCCACGCATCCAGGCGGTACCTGGTAGAAGCCCTGGTCCCCCTGCATGTTGTCCATGCTTCCCGACAGCGGCATGTTCCCTTGCCGGCCGTACTCTCTGCTCAGGCCGTTGGCCGGAGGCGGCGTCTGGCTCAGAGAGATCTCACTGTTGGAGGACGGCAGGCCTTGTTTGGAGCCAGACGTCGAGGAGCTCCTTCGTGCCAGGGTCTCCTTTCTGTGATGAATCAACTTTCTGCAACGGAGGACAGAATTTGCATCTTTGCGCACGGCCTCAATAGACGGAAACTTGAATGCCAGCGTGTGAACTCACTGCAGGACGTCTCTCTGTTCCAGATTGTACTTGCCGCCGTTTTTCAAGGCCACATTGTGTATTCCCTCGATCGCTCTGTCGATGGACTGCAGCACCTCGTCCTGCTCTGGGGCCTGCCAAAGAAACAGTTGGTTAGGGGGCAGGGAGAGGACGCCACGACTCCATGAAATTTTCATTAACATGATGATTAAAATTTGAACAAAAGCCGAGAAAAGGACCGAGGCTCCGGGCCTGCGTTGACTTCGGGCAGAAACAAACTGGGGCAGTTATCTAACAAACAAGAGCCGACAGCCACGTTAACCAGTGACACACGCTCGCATTGGGGCTCAGTAACCAGGATACGGGAGGGCATTCCTACTGGAGCCTGCGCTTTCAACAGGCGCAAGCTGGAACTAGTTCCTCTCCAGTCTGGATCCCAGGGAAACAGTGCAGGAGATGAGGGTGTGACTGGGGGGCCGGATCAAAAGCTGCTGTCACAGGGGCTGAAAGAAGCCTCAAGCACAGGATCAATCTCGATAACAAGAAGAGGAAGTGCACCAAAATAGACGGATTAAGCTTTTGTGCCCTTTGTCTGTGGCTTTTGCTTCCTGTCTCATATCTTATTCCGTATCATCCCTGAAAAGTGAAGCTCCTCGCTGTCGCAGTGAGCGGCTGCAGTGCAGTGCAGAAGGCCACACGTCACGCAGCCTCCCCCTCCCCGACAATTCCCCGCTAGGTCCCCGCTAGTTCCCCGGTGACTGTGCATTCCTGTCTTGTGTGACAGCGGGGGGTGAGATTTAACCGTGACCTGCGCTGGCGTACACGGGCTACACTTTCACCGCATCTGTCTCCCTCGATCGCATCAAGTCAACCGCCGTGTGACGCCGCCGCGGCTCCGCTTTGGATCCCGCCGAGAGCCACCCTTCCCTTCCCTTCCCTTCGACCGCCTCCCCCCCGCCAGAACTAAGTGTTGTTTACCTGGATCTTTTCAATGTACGACGCCGGGATGTAGCCGGTCTCGCCCGACGTGCAGCGGGAGCCCAGCCACCAGTGTTTGTTGCTCCTCTCCAGGATTAAGAAGCTTTCTCCAGCCGCGAAGTGCAGCGAGTTGGGCTCCGCGGATCGGAAAGCGTACAGTGACCGGTACATGCTTTATCGACACTCCAAAACAAACAAGCAAAAAAAATAAAAATAAAAATAAAAAAGCGTTAAGGAAAATGGCGATAGACGCGGTACCACGCGATATGGAGTAATTCGGGTGGAAATAATCTGTCCAGCTGGAGGTGATTTAAAGAGCCCGTGGAGGCATGGCCACGGAGATCTGCGCTGTCTATTTACAATGCAGCTCGAATCATCTGACCCATGACTTCTTCCAGTAAGCGCCACAGGAGGCGCTGTCAAGACTCGAACACGCCCCCAAGACATTTTAATCGAACACCGAGCACTCCATGAGGGCCAATTGACATAAAATGTACAATTTTGCTTTTGCACGCAGCGACCATCCCTTGTGACAACATCAGTGTCGGTATATATTTGAATTGGGTAGCAATGTGAGAGGTGTTACACAGACGGTCCATGGGTAAAGTGAGTGAAACGCACACCATAGCTAGATCGTAAACAGATTATTTATGACCTGTTGTATAGGCCGGTTTGAGGCTCATATGAATTTACATAAATATAAATGTAACAACACGAATTCACATCGCAAGGTATGGCCATTTATCAAACATATACCCTGTTACAAAGTCTGCAGTCAACGGGTAAAGGTGGCATGGGCGTTCGATTTTGCGTTACACAACACCGGAAGTTAGCACCATGTGTCACACAGAAACGCTTCCCCCTCACTCGCCGCCGGTTGCTGCGCGCTGTCAACATGGCCAGTGCCGCTTGTGCCAGATTCCTCCTTCAGAGATCAACACACGGCTTCCTCTTCTCTTCCAGGGCAACGCCTTCTCTCACAAGGTCGGCTGGTTCACATATACTAATCCTAAATCGCATGGTGTAAATACATACATTCAGCGCGATTGTTTCATGCTCAGACATTTCACCCCTCTTCCCTGACGCTGATCCTGGGAGAGACGTCATTGAAATTGTTCATTGCATTTACGAAATCTCTGGGCAGTGTTAAATGGATTTCGACACATTCAATTCGAGGTTCCGGTGCAAATTATACTCGTAAGGTTGCGTAGAAAAACATATATCATTATCCGTAATAATTTATTTTTGTTCCTCCTTACAATAAACAGTGCGGGGTCACCGAGGATAACACAGACTCTAATCTCCAAGTTTGTTCTCCATCACTGTCGAGGACAAATGATTACAGTTGCATTGGTAACGATTATAAGTAGCGTTTTCTGTTCTATAAACCACTAATCAGTTACGTTTTGATTAATTGTTAAATATAGGACTTTTGCCCATAAAATGTCTGGGACAAAAATGAAAAAATAAAATGAAATGAGATAAAATAGAATAAAACCACAGACTAGTTTTTCCTATGCTTTCTGTCGTCCCGAAGTCTTGTATTTTTGGTGCAGTTTTTATTCCCCCCGAATGTCCTTTCAATCGTTCATTGTAACTTTTAAGAAAAAAGCTTTTTAAAATCGAACGCAATCAGGCAACTCTGGCTCCATCTGGTGGACTCACGCTGTCTAGTGGGCGGTGCTCACCTCGAAACTACTCAGCCGTTATTTACCCTTCCTCCGGATGAAACAGTTGTATATGTGCAGATATCACAAACATACCACGAACAAATGTATAAATAAACATTGGCGAAGAATGCGTGTGAACGAATGCACTAAGTGCCCTAAATGTGCAGATGATTTCTTGTCGGCCTGTCGCGCAGACCACAGTGTTAACTGGGCAAGCAGAAATGTTAGTTCCTGCTTTGTGCACGCAGCCCTGCGGCTGTTGGCTGTTATTCCCGGTAGCAGGTTGCCATTAGGGTTTTGGCACTCTCATAGGGCCACATGGCAGCCCACAGCACGGCAGCACCGCTCTCTGCAACATTCATACGCAGAATAATCAAGTGTGAGTCATACTGGGTGACTGCTGTGTGGGTTACAAAGCATTTGTCCTGATTTTGTTGTCTTTCCCCAGTCCATTCTTGTGTCGCGGACACAGATTAGGCCCCAGCGATGATGAAATGTACCAGCGGACCACCGTGTCCGTCATGCAGAAGGAGCCTGGCAGCGGGGCCATGATCAACAGCTACAGTTCGCACGGTTTTAGCATCGATGGCAACATGGTGCTCGGGCCATGCGCTGTGCTGCCTCCTGCCATCCTTCAGTGGAACGTGAGAGCAGCTTTCAAACTGCCTTCTCTTCTTTTGTATTGGCTGGGTCAAATTAAAGCATCAGATTTTTCTTAATTGGTTTGCGCCTGTGTTTTTCCACGTCTGCAGGTCGGCAGCCATAGAGACATCACAGAGGAGAGCGTCTCACTTTTCCATATGGTTGAACCAAGAATAGGTAAAAAAACAAAAAAAAAACAAACACCCAAGACAAAACATAAAACGAGTGATGGAATAAACATTGAAACAGTTTCAAATAAAATCCTCACTTTCATTTGACTTTTTGATGAGGACTGTTTGAAGCACTGTCTGTTGTGCATGAGCTTCAAAGATGAGGCACATTTGACTTGGAGCCTTGATTTTCTTGCAGAGATCCTTGTGCTGGGCACAGGTGCACGCCTTGAGCGGATCGACCCGTCAGTGCTCGCTCTACTCAAGAAGAAAGGCATCGCTGTGGAGGTGCAAGACACGGTAAGGCACCAACGTTTCTTCCGCATGACTGAAAAAGAGGTTCTGCCTGACTGAAAGTTATTTGCAAATGAGCTGAGCTTCCCCAATTTGTGCTTCTTTTACTTGTTTTGCAGCCCAATGCATGCGCGACCTTTAACTTCCTGACGGCCGAGCGCAGGGTGGCTGCTGCGGGTCTCATCCCCACGCCAATCAGCACCGCACTGGATCTGACAAACGTATGAGTGTTTCACCTGTGACATGGTCATGACAAAGTCAGAGCCCACAGGCACAAACTCGGAAACTTCTGACTCTGAAGAAGCAGCCGCTGTGACTTGATCCCAACTGTCATAGGTGAACGTGATGAATTCATTTGAGAGTGGAGTTGGATTCTTTGTCCGGGCAACCATGTCTGTTCTGTTGTTCTGTCCACTGTTGTAAAGTGTACGTCTGTCCTTGTTAAGAGATGTGTTAATGCTTTGGAATACACGCAGTCACCTGAAAGGCTCGTTTCTGAACAGTGAACCTGTTCCAATTTAGTCTTTGAAAATAAATGAACAAAAAAAAAAGAACATTTCAAACAGTTACAAAACATCAAAAATAAAAGCAGGTTTTTAAAAATGTACGTACAAGTGTTTCAGAGGAAGCCATAGAATCGTAAACAGTTGGGAGTAAAAACAAACTAAAGCTTTTTCTGCTTCGCTCTGGCCAGCAACTAGACCACTAGACCACGGGCTAGACCACGAGTTCCTGTTTTTTAACACATTACCAACTAGACACTGAGCAACACAGCACTACTAAAAAAGGAAAATGTCAATTCTCTTCTCTTCTTATTACTGACACACCAAGTATTTTTTTGGAGGGGAAAATTGGTATCTGTCCAAAAGTGGGTTTAATGTATTTAACGTATACATTTAATAAAGCAAGTATTTATTTTCCTGGAAAAGAGGAATGCTGCATTTTTGTTTTTTCTTTTAAGCAACGATTATGTGCCAGCTCTCCACGTGAGGTGCTGGCTGCCCTTCACTGGGTTAAGCCTCTTTGCTCCGCACGTCTGTCTGTCTGTCTGTCTGTCTGTCTGTCCTCTGCCTCCTGCAGCTCTGCCACCAGCGAGCTGCCTGACATTACTGAGTGGCTTTGTCCCCACTGAACATAAGCTCCACAAATAAGAGACTCCATAAATCCTCTGAGCATCACCGTGATTCATATCTAATTATCATCCTCTGTGCCACATGGTCAACCCTGGTCTCAATGTTTCAATCCCTCTCCGCACACACACTACACTTTTACTGTATATCAGCCTTACACAAATACAAACACACAAGCCATTTTTAATTCATTTGTATCAACAAGATCAACAAAATGTATTATTAGGCCTACCCCTTTACACCCCTTATTTTACTATTTCACACCCAAGAGAGACTTTATGAGGAATAAAAGACACTCAACATTCTGTCTAAGTGCTAGAAAAAACAACCCCAGTGCAATCCTATTTCCAGCTGCTGGATGGTTTGATCTTGATGTTTGAAGCAGCTCAGTCATCGTCAGACGTGTGCGACTGGTGTCTCTTCGATCCTCTGATACAGAGTTCTGCCCCGGTGATGCGGCTGTACATGTCCTTGATGTCCTCACACTCAGACTCAAAGTGATTTGTTGCATCGTACGAGCGTGACACAAATATCTAGCAAACACAAAGAATGGACAATCATTACATCTCCGCTTCTGGTTTTTATCCACCTAACTTTTCAGAGAAAAATGTTTTCTTTTATTTATTTATTTATTTATTTATTTATTTTTTACCTGATTCTTTTTTCCATCATCGTTTGGAACAAGCAGGTGACGGACAGATACAAATCTGAGTGGTGACGGGAAACATTTGTCAGTGTTGAGTTTTCGCATTTTTACAGCAGTGAGATGAGAGACTGGATGAACGTCACCAACTTCTGCATGATGGGCTCCAGAAGATCCAGGCCTGGTTGGATTTCCCTCTCCGGGTTGGTGGTTTCTGCCATCGTGCTCACAGTGGCGATGTACACACCGTCGGCAGCCACATTGTGAGAGTAGGACACCACAGATATGTAAATATCTGCATGGAACAATCCAGAGAAAGTGTGATAAACTAATAAAGATAATAATATCGAATGATTACAATATTACCTGGATCAGAGTAATATTGTTGAGATCATGGAACGGAAACAGAAAAATACCTGATTTCCTGTTGAGCTGTGCCTGGGGGATGATGATTTGACAGGAGTTGGCCTCATGGCTGTTTTTGACTGGATGATTTAGCAAACAGATGACTCTGATGACACGCCCCATTTTCCTCACACACTTCGGAGCATATGTTGGGTCACAGATGAGCTGTTTGCAGTAGAACAGCTGTTCAGGAAGAAAAGGCAGGACTATCAACTATGCAAACTGCCACTTGCGATCTCATACTTTTTTTTTTTTTAAATGTGTATGCGCACTGTAAAATCAGGAAAGAGATTTCAAAAACCAAAGCTGTGGGCTGTGTTTTATGAATTTCCAAGAATTTAAAAATAATAACAATGATAAAATCCAGCCATGAGTCACTCTTGCTCTCTCCATTTTTCAGAACGCTGGAGATGTGCCCTTTCAAAAAAAAAAAAAAATACACAACGATACTTCTCTTGGTTGCGTTTGTGCCACACAAAGCTCTAGTGTTTCTCATAAGTGCTTTTCTGTCTTCCACAGAAGAAGAATGCATGCAGAGTTTGTATTCAGGAAGGAGGAGCGAAGTTGCAACTGGCCTTTCTCACTAGTCTGAGAAGTAAAAGCGTAAAACTTTTCACCAGGCATATATATATATATATACATATATATATATATATATACATATATATATACATATATATGTATATATATATATATATATACATATATACATATATATATGTATATATATATATATATATATATATATATATATATATATATATATATATATATATATATATACATATATATATGTATACACATATATATGTACATGTATGAAATCAGTTTAAAAGAAATCTAATTGGTGCCTACATTTCTTAACAGGTACTGAATCATTGTTTATGTTGCTTGTGAATTTTCTATGTCACTTTTTGTATAAATGCCAACATTTTAATAACCTTTTTTTGCTAAACACTTCAGCATAGCATCAGTTTTCATACTCTTCTCTCAGAATGGGCTCTCCTTACCTTTCCATCAGACTTCACTGCTTTCACTTTGCCGTTGTCCATCACTATCTCATCCACGGCTCTGTTGAGCAGAAATGTGCCGCCATACTCTGCACTCAGTCTGAAACACACACACCCACACACACACACACACACACACACACACACACACACACACACACACACACACACACGATGAACAGTGAGTGCTGAATTTGTGCACCGCGGTCTGCGTTACTGGAATTAAAAATCAAAACGGCAGAAGAACGGCTGGCATGCTGTGCTGAAAGAAGCCCGGCTGAAATCTGATTTGTGATTATTTGACCTGGCGAATCCCTGAGGCAGCTCCCCGAGCCCATACACAGGGTAGATGTATGGACTGGCTTTGTGTCGGGTGAGAGACTCTGAGTAAAGCTTGATCCGGCTGATGGTTTCCAAACATGGCTGATCCAGATAGCTACGAGATCACCAGGACAGAGGGAATGACAGGGCAAGTTTAAAGAAAAATATATGATTACTGTGATTGCTATCTGGTTTGTACGTGGCTCTGACCGACCTGTCATTATTATGCAAGGCTATGGCGTGACCCGTGAACTCCATGACGTCCTGTCCAAGGTCGAAACGAGACAGAAGGTCCCGTGTGGTGGTTTTGTTGGGATCAATGTCCTGGTAGGTCCGTGGGTTCCTCTCATTAAAGTTCTGGATGAAAAGAAGCAGCTTCCTGAACCGTCTCTTGTCAAACATGCCCAGCAAATCTGAAAGAGGAACGTTTTCTGCTCAGTCATATGTGGAACACGTCCAGCTGGAGCATTTCGAGGCAGCTTGCAGGTCACCTGAAGCGTGGGCCTCTTCGTCCGTGGCTGGGACTTTGTGCAGCTTTCCTGCTTTGTACACGTAGCTGCCGCCGATCACCTTGAAGTCCACATAGCGTGTGACTTCAGTGTGGACCAAGATCTGCACCAGCTCACCTGATGCATATGTTTATGTTGAGACAGACAGACAGACAGACAGACAGACAGACAGACGGACAGACAGACGGACGAAGATGACTCATTTGAACTACAATCATGGCATCAAAATGTTTCACAAAGATGGGATGAAAATCCTCCTGCTCTCACCGCTGGCAAGAAAGAATTTGGGGATGAGGTCAATGTTCCACTCTTTTCCACGGCCCATATACTCAGCAGGAGCCTCAGCCTTAAACCTCTTGTAGAGCTGTAATGGGAACACACGCCACTTAACAGCAATATAGCAGCAGTTCCTCCCCCCCCGCACCCCCCTCCCCCCTTTGTTTGAGTTTATGTCCAGTTTGTGATTAAAGCACGCACCTGCTCAAGTGGAGAAATAGATGCACTCTCTCCTCCATAGTAAGAGTGTCTGTCTATGTGAAGAATCTTTTTCCCACTCTGGGACAGAAGACCGGACAGGATACACTCCTGAGGCGGTGAACAGTCAAACACATCCACACGTCAACAGCGAGGTCATCAAAACGATGCGAGTCCCTTAAATCAGTCGACAGGAATTCAGAAACTGCAGCGTGAACGCTGAGCTTAGACACAATATCGCAATCTCATTTAAGTAACGTGAAATAAATATTAATCGACTGACAATGGCAAACGCTTACTTGATCGGGCAAATTTCTCTAAAAAAAACTAAATTGAACAGTTGTGCAGTTCCGCACTAAGCAGCTGACGCAGATTTCTTACCTTGAGTCCAGTTCCGAGCACAATGACATCATATTCCTGCATCCTGGCACTCGCTCTGCTTGTCTCTTGCCAATCGACTTGATTAAATCCTGGATGGTTTACTGAGTGACCCTCAGTGCAGTGTTGTGACTGTGATGTGTGTTGCGCATGTGAGGGCCCGCTGTGTGATGAGCGACGTGGATGTTTCAGTTACAGGTTTGATGATAAGTAACAGTAATTGCTTCGTGTTCTCCTTTGCCATAATCCTCTTAAGACTGTCACATCTAGGCTTTGTATGTGTGCGTGCGTGCGTGTCTGATTGAGAGAAGCTGAAGAGGCGGAGTTCTCTGTTGTGGAATAGTGGTGCGCTCTCAAATATGACATCAACATGTTAAATTTAAAAAAAAACCACAATACACAAAGTCAAAGTAAATGCAAATAAATAAATACAAGGTTCCTTTCTCATTACTGATAGACTGCATATAAAAAACACACAGTTGGACAGGGCAGATTCAATTTTGAAACAAAGTATGCACTTATCCAGTTTATAGAAGTAGTGAAGGAGTATGTGAAGTTGATGTGAGGGAAAAAGACTGGCTAGAGCACAATAGAGCATCATATATGTTTTTAATAATCGAAAAGTAAAACAAAAATAAAACACTCCCCCCTGAACTGCCACCTTATCGTGGTGGGGGAGTTTGAGTGCCCGAATGAGGTTCGGTCACACTGGGTGACGGGACAGACTAAGAGCAGTTCACAAACCCCCCATGGATAAAATCAAAAAAAGGATCGTGACGTCGCCCGGTATGGCGCAACCTGGGCCCCACCCTGGAGCCAGGCCCGGGGTTGGGGCTCGCATGCGAGCGCCTGGTGGCCGGGCCTTTGCCCACGGGGCCCGGCTGGGCCCAGCCCGAACGAGCAACGTGGGTCCTACCTCCTGTGGGCTCACCACCCGCAGAGGAAGCCGTAGGGGTCGGGTGCAGTGTGGTTCGGGCAGCGGTTGAGGCGGAGGGCCTCGACAGCCCGGGCCTCGGAAGCTGCCTCTGGCTGTAGGGACATGGAATGTCACCTCGCTGGGGGGGAAGGAGCTCGAGCTGGTGCAGGAGGTTGAGAGGTACCGGCTAGATATAGTCGGGCTCACCTCCACGCACAGCATGGGCTCTGGAACCCAGCTCCTCGAGAGGGGCTGGACTCTCCATTTGTCTGGCGTTGCCCGCGGTGAGCGGCGGCGGGCTGGTGTGGGCGTGCTTATTGCCCCACAGCTTAGCCGTCACGTGTTGGAGTTTACCCCGGTGAACGAGAGGGTCGTGTCCCTGCTGACGGTGGCAGTGCAGAGTACCCGGCCTTCTTGGAGTCCTTGGGAGGGGTGCTGGACAGTGCTCCGACTGGGGACTCCGTTGTTCTGCTGGGGGACTTCAACGCACATGTGGGCAGCGACAGTTTGACCTGGAGAGGCGTGATTGGGAGGAACGGCCTCCCTGATCTGAATCCGAATGGTGTTTTGTTGCTGGACTTCTGTGCTAGTCACAGTTTGTCCGTGACAAACACCATGTTCGAGCACAGGGGTGTCCACCGATGCACTTGGCATCAGGATGCCCTGGGGCGGAGGTCGATGATCGACTTTGTTGTCGTGTTGTCTGACCTCCGTCCATGTGTCTTGGACACTCGGGTGAAGAGAGGGGCTGAGCTGTCAACTGATCACTACCTGGTGGTGAGCTGGATCCGCTGGCGGGGGAGGAGACCGGAAAGACCCGGCAGGCCCAAACATATTGTGAGGGTCTGCTGGGAACGTCTGGTTGAGCCCTCTGTCAGTACGGTCTTCAACTCCCACCTCCGGGAACGCTTCTCCCATATCCCGGGGGAGGTCGGAGACATTGAGTCCGAATGGACCATGTTCTCCGCCTCTATTGTTAACGCAGCTGCTCGTAGTTGTGGTCGTAAAGTCTCCGGTGCCTGTCGTGGCGGTAACCCCCGAACCCGGTGGTGGACACCGGAAGTAAGGGATGCCGTCAAGCTGAAGAAAGAGTCCTATCGAGCCATGTTGGCTCGTGGGACCCCGGAAGCAGCTGACAGGTACCGGCAGGCCAAGCGTGCTGCAGCTCGGGCGGTGGCGGAGGCAAAAACTCGGGCCTGGGAGGAGTTCGGGGAGGCCATGGAGGAGGACTTTCGGTCGGCCTCGAAGAAGTTCTGGCAAACCATTCGGCGCCTCAGGAGGGGAAAGCAGTTCGCCACCGACACTGTTCATGGTGCAGGTGGGGAGCTGTTGACTTCGACTGGGGATGTTGTCCGGCGGTGGAAGGAATACTTCGAGGATCTCCTCAATCCTGCCGTCACGTCTTCCGCGGAGGAAGCAGAGGCGGGGGACCCGGGGGAGGACTTGTCCATTACCCAAGCCGAAGTCACTGAGGCAGACAGGAAACTCCTTGGTGGCAAGGCTCTGGGGGTGGATGAGATCCGCCCCGAGTACCTCAAGTCTCTGGATGTGCAGGGACTGTCGTGGCTGACACGTCTCTGTAACATCGCGTGGTGGTCGGGGGACAGTGCCTCTGGACTGGCAGACCGGGGTGGTGGTTCCTCTTTTTAAAAAGGGGGACCGGAGGGTGTGCTCTAATTATAGAGGGATCACACTCCTCAGCCTCCCCGGTAGAGTCTATTCCAGGGTGCTGGAGAGGAGGATATGGCCTATAGTTGAACCTCGGATCCAGGAGGAACAGTGCGGGTTCCGTCCGGGTCGTGGAACACTGGATCAGCTACATACTCTCCGCCAGGTGCTCGAGGGTTCATGGGAGTTCGCCCAACCAGTCTACATGTGCTTTGTGGATCTGGAGAAGGCGTTCGACCGTGTCCCTCGACGCATCTTGTGGGGGGTGCTCCGGGAGTATGGGGTCCGGGGCCCTCTGTTTAGGGCCGTGCGGCCCCTGTATGATCGGAGCAGGAGTCTGGTTCGCATTGCCAGCAGTAAGTCAAACTTGTTCCCAGTGCGTGTTGGACTCCAGCAGGGCTGCCCTTTGTCACCGGTTCTGTTCATCATTTTCATGGACAGAATTTCTAGGCGCAGCCAGGGGCCGGAGGGAGTCTGGTTCGGGAACCACATGATTGCGTCTCCGCTTTTTGCAGACGATGTGGTCATGTTGGCTTCATCGAGCCAGGACCTCCAGGGTGCGCTGGCGCGGTTTGCAGCCGAGTGTGAAGCGGCTGAGATGAGAATCAGCACCTCCAAGTCCGAGGCCATGGTTCTCGACCGGCGGATCGGTGCGGCGTCTGCAGTGATGCGGGCGCTGTACCGGTCCGTCGTGGTGAAGAAGGAGCTAAGTCGAAAGGCGAGGCTCTCGATTTACCAGTCGATCTACGTTCCCACCTTCACCTATGGTCACGAGCTTTGGGTAGTGACCGAAAGAACAAGATCGCGAATACAAGCGGCCGAAATGAGTTTCCTCCGCAGGGTGGCTGGGCGTAGGGGATAGGGTGAGAAGCTCAGCCACCCGGGAGGAGCTCGGAGTAGAGCCGCTGCTCCTCCGCATCGAGAGGGGCCAGCTGAGGTGGCTCGGGCATCTGTTCTGGATGCCTCCTGGACGCCTCCCTGGGCAGGTGTTCCGGGCATGTCCCACCGGGAGGAGGCCTCGGGGAAGACCCAGGACACGCTGGAGGGACTATGTCTCCCGGCTGGCCTGGGAACGCCTTGGGGTCCCACCGGATGAGCTGGAGGAGGTGACTGGGGCCAGGGAGGTCTGGGCATCTCTGCTGAGGCTGCTACCCCCGCGACCCGACCCCGGATAATGCGGCAGAAGAAGAAGAAGAAGAAGAAGAAGAAGAAGAAGAAGAAGAAGAAGAAGAAGAAGAAAAATAAAACAAAACAAGGCAACAACATCGCTGCGCAGCATCCAATTTAAACACAGAATTGAAAAAACGAGATCATTAAAAATGAAAGATAAAGCTGATAAATCTTGCTTTCTGCATGGCAGTTCATAAGGAGAGAGGAAGAACTCCTGTAGCGTTAAATGTGTGAAAAGACCTTCAGGGCATGAAGTGGCTTCCTGTCATTGTTTGGAATAGTGTTTCATTCTTCTGAGCATCTTCACTTCAGCCAGCTGCTTAGCCCAGTCGTGGGCAATCCCAGTGGTGGCGCTCTTCTTTTTAATCGTCTTAGCCTTCGAGATGTTTGGTTTTGGTTGCTGTCCATGTAAAGAATATAAGTCTGTGTTGGCGTAAGATCTGCTGTTCATTCGAGTCCTGAACTCAACTGCCGAGTTGGAGTCATTCGTGGCAGCGACCGGCTGATCTGTTTCATCTAGCTGTTCCACATGCCACGACGTTTGGAGTGATATTAGTGGAAGACGTTTATCACGTACAACCTCTCCACCTCCAGGCCTGCCTGAATGACCCTGGAACAGAGTTTGGTTAGATTTCTTCATTATACTTGTGCTGTATAATGTATTGCTGTGCTTCAGCCTTATAAAACACAAAATAAGCCATCAGGGGGATTTCTATTTCTTTCACTTTTTCATCAACTTTTTTATTTATTTATTTAACTTTTTCATTCTCAAATCTAAAATAGGTTTTAAGGCTGATTTTTTCTGCCATCCAAAAACAAACAGATGTGAACACAAACACAAAGGTGTTGAGCAAAAGCAGTTGTGTCATGCAGGTCATGTTTTCTTATTTAGCCGAATGCTTTGTTGATTCTAACTGCCCCCCTGATCACAACCACATTCTGATGTTTTTTTTCTCTCATTCTTTTCAAATATCTGCATTCACTTGCTTGTTAACTGCAAATTGTCTCTCCTATTTGGAAGCTGTTACTGGTGCGACCTGCACCAACTTTACTTTTTCCCCCGGTGTCTTGTTTGCAGTGTCTTTCTAAGTGTGACCTACAACAGTGGGTGTGCATATGGTGGCCTGGCACGCACCTTCACGCACTTATTACTCAAAGCTTCAGTAACAGTGACATCTGCTGGTGAAAAACGACACTTCAGCCAAATGCAAGCAGGTTCATTTTTGAAGCGGGGCGTTCTAAAGTTCAATGGACCGCACATCATCAAGAAAACTGCACAGGAGCGTAGATAACTGCACATACTCTCTCTCTCTCTCTCTCTCTCTCTCTCTCTCCCTCTCCCGCACACGCACACGCACACACACACACACACACACACACACACACACACACACACACACACACACACACACACACACAGAGTGATATTATTTTTCCCTCCGCACAAGTTAAACCAAAGTTGTAAATATTCCTAAAATGAAAACTATTTTAAATAATTTTTTCACAGTTGCTGCTTCAAACATCATGTATCACATATTTCTTTTTTGCACGGAAACAAGCTCCACAAGCAGTGATTCTATGGAATTGAAATTCAGGATTTGAAGTGCACGCTGAATCTTCAGTGTAACACTGCCATCAATAAACAGCAGTGAGTTTAGATAAGTGAATAAATAAAGAACGTGCATCAGGTTAAGTACTTGGAAATGTGATTCCATAGTCTTGTTCAAATTAGCTTACTTTTCATCACTTCTCACTACTTTGTAGGAAAACATGGCGAAACAGAAATTGTCAGTTGAGGAACAAAGGAGAAGGAATAGAGAGTACCAGCAAAATAGAGGAGAGACGGAAAGACAAAGGTAGAAGAGGTGAGCTGAAGGCAAAAAAAATGAATACAGACAGGAAACATGGGAGACTATGACAGTACACACTGTTGGTAGCCTGGATAATGGAGACTGGCTAGCAGTAGTGTATGATGACCACTAACGGCTAGCCAGAACCATTGCCCTGGACGCTGAGCACCAATAGGTGGAAGTGGAGTTTCTACATTCCCATGGTCCAACATCAAAGGTTAAACCACAGCTTGGAAGGATTCATGTCTGTTCCTGCCCAGTTGGAAGACACAATTGTGAAACTAATGGGAAATGCAACACCGGTCCAATCAAGAAAGCGAGAAATCTATTTCTTTGGTTTCCTCTTGGAGGGGGGAGTTGAAATTATAAACTTTTTTTGTAAGTCTGACGGAGTTGAGACAAATCAAGTTCTGAACTGAAACAGGATTATTTTTTTATAAAAAGTGATTTTATTTAGAACCAATTCCTTTACATGTTTAAATTATCAGGACTTTTCTCTACAAACATAAGCAAAAACGATGAATACAGTGTGCATTTTTGGAAAATGATTTTTAAAACCTGTTTTGTCTCTTATATCAAGAATGAGTGATTTATGAAAAATAGGTCTGGATTGAACGAACATGTGGGTCTTTGTCCCATGTCTCTACCTTCCTAGAGGATGCTAAGATGTTTTAAGTGTTTCTAGGGGCCGGGTTGTCAGGGCTTGACGTCCACCGGTTCCTCTTTAAAGTCATCGTCCTTCAGCCTGTTCTCTTTGCCGCTGAATGATGTGTAGTGGCCCATGTGCTGGAAGAGTGAGGGCTTGAAGCGGATCACGTCCTTCTGCACCAACAGGTTCCTGAAGTGGGTCAAAAGCCAGTCGCACGGCATCTCCTCGTAGAACATGAGCAGGAAGTGGGCGAGGCGCGGCAGGTCCTTGGACTGGTACAGCTTCCCGATGTAGCCCAGCTTGGAGAACTCCAGCAACACCCAGTAGGACCCTTCCCGGGAGGTGATCGCCTTCTTCAGCATCGTCAGGAAGTTCTTGGAGCAGTGCACGTCATCCTCCAGCATGATGTAGTACTGCGAGAAGTTAGCGCAGAGGTTGAGCAAGTAGGCGTAGTCCACGTTCTGCTTGGAACGGTAGCGGACCCGTTCCTCCGGGTCGTTGTAGTTCCTCTTCAGGCCGTCCAGCGTCGGGTAGTACTCCTCGGGCGTGTGGACCACCAGCAGGTGGCCGGCTATAATGTGGGGGGCGAACATCCTGCTGATCTCCTGCGCCTGGCTCTCGCACCAGGCTACGTCAAAGTCAGACAGGTGGACCACCACCACCACCTCCTGCAGCTCCTCGTCGCTGGACTTCTCAAAGACGGACTTGAGGGTGTCCATCAGGTAACTCCCTCTCTTCCTCTTGACCGACGCCATGCCTACGGTGAGATACTCTGTGGGCAGAGAAGTTTCGCGTCAGTAGGCCGTTAAAAAAAAAAAAAAAAGGTAAAACATCTCCTATAAACGTGTCCTTGTGGCAGAGCGACACCTACTTTTTTGAATGGGAGGCGTTCCCGCCAGGTAGCGGTATGTCACTTTCATGGTGCCAGAGAAGTTGATCGGGTTTCTGAGGGCGTGAGCGCATCTCTCGGGCGTCTCATCACGCATCATTGACTCTTGCAGCTGAATCCACTCCTCCTTCTCCTCCTTCTGGAATCACAAAGACCAAGAGGGAACGCTGGGAAGGAGGGAGGTGGTGGTGGACAGAAGTTAAAAGTTCTCCTGACTGGACAGAAGATGTACCGGCACAAAGACGTGACGGTGGTGGAAGTTGAAGACGATGAGGCAGGTGGCGAGAAGGACAAGGACAAGGATCACCATGCGCTTCTGGTAGTACCTCATCGCGATGGCTCGGCCTCACCTGTGGTGGGATTGGATTGGATTGGAGACGAAGTCAGAACACGTGGCAAATTAAAACAAACTTTTGGACACCACTCTTGGCACCGTTAATGACATCATTGTGCTCTCATTATTAAAACTTCCCATTTTAATAATGAATTTACACATACACAGTATATGCATTTTCGCGACAAGTACATATCATACTATGCGTTTTCCCACAATAAAAAAAGATAACGCTCACGTTTTCTACCTATGGGTCAGCGCAATGCATGATATTGCCGGGTTATTGAGCATCGGTTTAGAGATGCATTGTGAGATACATCGAATAGACTATAAAACGAATACTGATGCTCACTCAGGATACAGACACCACTACAAAATGGCGTATCCCTTATATCGTGAGTAGGTGGCAGATTCAGACAAAAGCCAAATCATCATCAAATAAAAGTCATGACGGCAATAAGTAAAAGATAAACTCAACAAAATGCGGGGAACAACATCCACGGGAAACAACTTTCCAGCCATGCCGACAAATAAAGAAATCGACGACTCCCTTGATGCTCTGGCCGCAAATTTCACAGAGTTCAGAGAGGAGCAGCAAAAGATTCTCAACTTGGCAGAAGAAGTTAAGCAACTTCGACTCCAAATAAATGAGAAAAATGGGAAAATTGTGGCACTTGAAAACCGGGTGGCTGAACTTGAAAAAGGCGAAGAAAAGAAGAAGAAAATTGTAAGGTTGGAGAATCGCATTGCGGACCTTATACGATATTCGTGAATGAATGATGTGATTGTGACTGGATCTGCCATCAAACCTCGGAGCTATGCCGCGGCGGTAACGGGTTCAGCTACAGAGGAAGGAATGCAGCCGAACGTACCACACTCGGCTCCTAACGACGCGGTTTTTTTTGACGAGCGACACCGCTGTCAGCACTCAGTACTGCACTGCAGGTACAAACGAGCATGTAGCGGCCGGAGTTCGCTGGAGTTCGCGTCGACGAATTACTGTTGTCGACGTAATCGATTACATTGACTAATCGTTGCAGCTCTACTTTACAAAAACCTTACCAAAAATAAAAGAACACAGTATCTGCAACACATCCAACTTATATAGATTTAGTGTCATAGCTATTTCGGAGAGCTGGTTGAGAGATGGTAAAGAACTACCTGAGCGGATCGAGGGCAACAAAATGTACTTGTAAATGTTGTTTTCTAAATGTTTTGTATGGGCTGAAATATGTGCCACCAGAAACTCAATTTGAATCATTTATATTTGAATTTGAATAGCTAAATGCGAATAACTGAATTAAAAATTTGAATTTGAATCACATAATTTGAAATTGTATTGTTAAATTTGAATCATTGCATTGAAAAACTGTATTTGAATAGTAAAATTTGAAATTGAAATTCAATAAAAAAAAAAATTGATTGTCACTGAAAATCCAACTGTCTAGACATCTTCACATTCAGTTCTCACAATTCAAGTTCCGGTTCTGTCTGTTAACTGGCTACCTTTGTTTACTCGCATCTGTGGTCCAAGTGATCACATTCCATGTTTTTGTTTTGTTATTTGAACGTTTCTTTGTCTGTCTGGTCGGAGCGGTGTTAACGAACAGAGTTGGAAGCAGTTGCAAATGAATGTTTTTCATCTATGTGGTGATATTGGTAGGTGACAGATATGTGACTGACAGGTGCATATGGGCATGGCTCGCCTGCTGCCAAGCGGTGCGAAGCAGCCTCACCATATAGCAATGGGAAGACGTGCTTAAAAGTGAACCTCGGCAAGTCACACAAAGTATTTACGGGGATTTGACTGCGGTCAAGTGAGCCGCCGTTCGTCTTCGCGCAGTCAAGCCAGCCGCTCCTACATTTTCATTGCGCCCGTGGTCCCGTACATACGGCGACAGAGTCCACTGAGAAAGTCAGCGCTAGTTCAATGGTGGGCGAGTTAACTTCCGGTTTTAAAAATAAAAAGGCAATCCTCTCTCTCTCTCTCTCTCTCTCTCTCTCTCTCTCTCTCTCTCTCTCTCTCTCTCTCTCTCTCTCTCCATTTTTGTTTTTCCTTTTGTAGTTAGTCCTGGAAATATTGATGTTCTCTCTCTGTCTGTCGCTGTGTGTGTGTGTGTGTGTGTGTGTGTGTGTGTGTGTGTGTGTGTGTGTGTGTGCTTTTTTCCGTTTTGCGACAGAAAAGCTCCAATATTCAATTTTACTGTACAATAAAATACAATTGCTCCATAAGTTCTGACAATGGTTGGTACGGTTGACCTGATGAACACCCTGACTACATCCTCAGTCATTACCAAGCATATTTACTGTAGCATTTTGGAGATATTAAGCCTCAAAGTTGCATCTTCTTTTGTTTTGCGACAGAAAAGCTCCAATATTCCATTTTTACTGTACAATAACATCATATTGCTCCATAAGTTCTGACAGTGGTTGGTATAGTTGACCTGAGGAACACCCTGACTACATCCTCAGTCATTACCAAGCATATTTACTATAGCATTTTGGAGATATTAAGCCTCAAAGTTGTTGTTTTTTTTAGCTTTTCAAACAGGCAAAAACGAACTCGTACCCCACCTTTACTGTACAATAAAATACAATTGCTCATTAATTGTGTGCTTAATTGTATGTGTTTTTATGTGTTTTTTCTCTGTTGTTTCATTTGCCTCTCTTTGTACAGTGTCCTTGAGAATTTTTGAAGGCGCTTTTAAATAAAATGTATTATATATGTATATATGAAATGAGGATAAAACAAGCATCTTTATCTTATCTCCTCAGATGAAAGAATATGCTTGTTTTACAACAGATGAAAAATTTCTGATAGAGATGAGTCATGAACGGGCGGCGGTAGGAACTGTATTGTTAGGGCAGTAAATAGTGATTTCCTTTAATAACACATTGGCCATGTCAGCCTTGTAATTATGTGTCATTCACATACATTATGTATTGGTTTAGACAGTTTTAAAGCATTTTCACACGGAAAAAATAATCTGGAACACAACCTAACATAAAAACCTGGCTGAACTATCACCATGTTAAGAGGCTGAAATCCTTGTCATGTCTTTGAGTATCATGATTGTTTTTTGTGTATCATAATTAAATGAAAAGGTTAATCTGCCTTTTACAGATCCAGTGTGACACCTGTTGCCGGTGGTTCCATGTGGAGTGCCTTGACATGGACTCTGCAACACTTAAGCAGGCAAAGGCTCGTGCCTGGAATTGTGCTATTTGCCAGCAGCGGTTTTATTGCTGGCGGTTTTATTAATACCTCAACTGGTAATGAATAAATCATCTGTTAAAGTTACGTTATGCAGTTTGTTGTTTTTTATTGAAAAAACAAACAGTTGCGACCCAGAAGCGGACACAGGAGACTCAAAAGGTAATTAAAGAGTTTACTTACAAGGAGCATCGAAACAATGACTGTTCTAATTGAACACTGGAAACAAAGGGAAGAAGTGTCTGAGCCCTTAAATAGCCCGAGGAACATTCTGAGATTAAAGACTAAAGAAAATAATAAAGTAAGACAACAGGGAACTCCCCAGATCACAGACCAACAGAGAACTGACACAAGTAGGGGTGTTGATTAGCCTATATATTTTTGGTCCACTGTTGTACAAGTTATTGTATAAATAGTATGCTGTATTAGACCCTTTCCAATCCAAAAAAACAAAAAAGAAAATGCAACTTTGAGGCTTAATATCTCCAAACTGCTACTGTAAATATGCTTGTAAATGACTGAGGATGTAGTCAGGGTTTTCCTCAGGCCAACTGTACCAACCATTGTGAGAACTTATGGAGCAATTGTATTTTATTGTACAGTAAAGATTGGGTATGAGGTCGTTTTTGCCTGTTTGAAAAGCTAGAAAACAACAACTTTGAGGCTAAATATCTCCAAACTGCTACTGTAAATATGCTTGTAAATGACTGAGGATGTAGTCAGGGTTTTCCTCAGGCCAACTGTGCCAACCATTGTCAGAACTTATGGAGCAATTGTATTTTATTGTACAGCAAAAATGGGGTACCAGGTCTTTTTTGCCTGTTTGAAAAGCTAAAGAACAACAACTTTAAGGCTTAATATCTCCAAAATGCTACAGTAAAAATGCTTGATAATGACTGAGGATGTAGTCATGGTGTTCCTCAGGTCAACTGTACAAACCATTGTCAGAACTTATGGATCAATTTGATGTTATTGTACAGTAAAAATGGGTTACAAGGCCCTCCTTGCCTGTTTGAAAAGCTTAACAAAATTAACTATGAGGCTTAATATCTCCAAAATGCTAGAGTAAATATGTTTTATAATGATTGAAGATGTAGTCAGGGTGTTCCTCAGGTTAACCATTCCAACCACTGTCAGAACTTATGGAGCAATATGATGTTATTGTACAGTAAAAATGGAATATTGGCGCTTTTCTGTCGCAAAACAAAAGAAGATGCAACTTTGAGACTTAATATCTCCAAAATGCTACAGTAGAAATGCTTGATAATGACTGAGGATGTAGTCAGGGTGTTCCTTAAGTCAACTGTAACAACCATTGTAAGAACGTATGGAGCAATATGATGTTACTGAACAGTAAAAATTGAAACAAAAAAAAATCACACAAACAGAGAGAGAGAGAGAGAGAGAGAGAGAGAGAGAGAGAGAGAGAGAGAGAGAGAGAGAGAGAGCGAGCTAGATAGATTGCCTCTTATTTTTAAAACCGGAAGTTAACTCGCTTGCCATTGAACTAGCGCTGACTTTCTCAGTGGGCTCTTGCCGTAAGTACGGCAACACGGGCGCAATGAAATGTAGAAGCGGCTGGCTTGACTGCGCGAAAACGAACGGCGGTCTCTTCGGCCAATCAGCACTTACTTTTGTACACTTACATTGATGGACCGGTGTTCCGGTTCAACTCGCTACTATGTTAACTGGTTACCTTTGTTTACTCGCATCTGTCGTTGTCCTAGCTACAGCAGATGTTAGAACCAGGCAGTGATTTCGGTTGTTGCCCTCGCCACTACCTGTGTGTAAATTATTTCTTCGAAGTCGCGTATTTCACGCACCGTTTTCGAGGCATATAGCACCATAAATGTCACGTAACGTAGTGCTTGGAACCTTGGGTGGGCTCTTTCCTTTAGCGTCAGTACCTGGTACCTACGTTTGTTCTGATAATAAAAATGATAGTAATAAAAAACAATATGTGTGTTCCATTTAATGGCAAGCCGATCAACAAACGACAGTAATAATAAACTTCACACGCGGAAGAAGAGCAAAGAACACACGGATGATAACAATAATTTATGTATTTTAAAAACAAACACAGGTGGGGCTTGAACCCGCGTCGCAATTGTAACCATGTCAAAATAGATAACAAATATATAAATATAATTGAATAAATAGGATTAAAAACGTTAAAAAAGTTTAATATTAATTAATTAATGCATTAAAAAAAGTAACAATAATAATTTAATATAAAAAAAATATGAGGATAGAGAATTGACGTCACTTCCGCTTTCGGTGATTGCTGAGACGCGGCACCTGGTGACCTGGTGAGCCATGCCCATATGCACCTGTCAGTCACATATCTGTCACCTACCAATATCGCCACACGAAAAACATGAAAAACATTCATTGCAACTGCTTCCAACTCTGTTCGTTAACACCGTTCCGACCAGACAGACAAAGAAACGTTCAAATAACAAAACAAAGAGGGACTTCCGGCATGCGGAAGCTGTAAGACGTGTTTAGTCCGTGCTCCTCTCTGCGACTTTTTGAAATCATCTTTATATCGCGTTTTTCTACGTATAGACTAAAAGTGTCTGTGTATATACCTCCCGAAAACCTTTAAGGAACTGGGAATCCAACATGCCGAAGCCAAGCACCTCCAGCAAAACCAAATCCACCGACAGTCAAGCCACTGGAACTAGAGCTAGTACCATTGGTAGCTATAACCATGCTAACGACTCTCCCACCAAGCCAGAGGGATCTTCGGACCAAACCTACGCTATGTGTAAAGAAATATGCAAAGAGATGTCCGAATCAATCCTTCGCTGCATAAATGAACGATTTGATGCATTTGAAGCCAAGTTTCATGTGCTTGCAGCTTCACAGGCTGAACTTCAAACTCGTGTGACCAATCAAGAACAAGCGATGAGCGACCTTGACGTCCGCATGCTAAAATTGGAGGCTAAATGCACTGAGCTAACGAAACACAACGCTCAGCTCCAGACTAAAGATGAAGAGCCCAAGGTTTTCGTGGACCCGGAGGAGGCGACTAAGTTCCTGAAGAAGGATAACGTACGGGAAGGAGATTGATCCGCACAGGCAAAACTTTTCTTTTTCTTTTATTATTATCATTATTATTTAACTCACGATTGTGCTAAGGGGATGTTACCATTTGTTCAAAATGGCTATGTTGCTTACATTTTTTGGATCTCCTTGCATTAACGATTTCGTTATACAATTTTTCCATTACAATTATCCATTTTGAACTGCTGTCATACCCGCACATTTTGAGGTACTGATACTGTCCACATTTTTCTTAAATGTATTTATTTATTTTTTACGCGATGTCATTTGTTATTTTTGTTGACATTAGAATGTTGCAGAGAGGGAGCTAATGGTTTAGTCATTTGCCCAGTAGGTCCCGTTGTGATAATCACGCCATGCGCCAGGTTTGGTAAGGCACAAGGCGCGTGGGGGGAGGGGGGAGGGTGTGTGTAGTTATAGCATATTTTTCTTTTCTTTTTTTTCTTTCTTTTCTCCTTGCATGGTCAGTGCTTTATTTTGAAATACTTGGTTATACGGGAAGCATGATATGGATGGGACAATATTTCTTAAGAAAGTTTATGGTTGATGAATAGAGTGGTGAAATTTGTAAGCTTTAATGTGAACGGGCTTAATGGACCAATAAAACGGAAGAGAGTTTTGATGTATTTGAAAAAACTCAAAATAGACATTGCTTTCGTACAGGAAACCCATTTAACACCCCTGGAACATAGAAAATTGAAGAGAGATTGGACAGGGCACGTAATATCATCATCTTTTAACTCTAAAGCCAGGGGAGTGGCTGTCCTAATAAATAAGAACACCCCTGTCACAATTGGAGAAACCATTGTTGATACATTAGGTAGATATGTTGTGGTGAATTGTCAGATTTATTCAGAACCCTGGACCCTCTTGAATTTTTATGCGCCTAATTATGATGATGAGTCATTTATTCAAAATATATTCTTGAAGGTCTCAGGTGGACATAAAAACATTCTAATAGGGGGAGACTTCAATTTCTGCCTGGATCCTCTTCTAGATAAGTCAGCTCTATCAGTAACCAAATCTAAAGCAGCTAAAACCACCATTAACTTCATGAAGGAATTAAACTTAACCGATATGTGGAGGCAGATGCATCCTCAAGCCCGAGACTACTCCTTCTACTCTGGTCGGCATAACTCTTTCACTCGGATTGATCTTTTCTTGTTATCGACACACCTGATTCACAGAACATTAGAATCTAAATATTTACCTAGAATATTGTCAGATCACTCTCCTTTGACACGGTCAATTTATATGCCTGAAAAAACTTCTAATGTCTATAGGTGGCGTCTCAACCCTACCCTCCTTCAAAAACCAGATTTTTGCAAATTCATAAGGGGACAGATTGAGTTATTTTGTGATACAAACTGTCGTCCTTCCCCCAACAGTTTCATATTATGGGACACACTTCAAGCATTTCTAAAGGGACAAATAATTTCCTATACCAAAGGTATCAAAAAGAAATACATGGCAGAAATAGAGGAACTGGAAGCAGACATCTTAAAATTGGAAAAAGAGTTTCAACAATCAAAATCTAAAGATATACATCAGTTATTGGTAAATAAAAAGCTTAGATATAATACACTGCATACTTATAGAATCGAAAAAAATATCATGAGAAGCAAACAAAGATACTACGAACTGGGAGAAAAAGCACACAAAATTCTATCTTGGCAACTAAAAAAAGAGGAAAGCTCTAGGACAATTAATTCGATTCAGACTAAAACAGGTTTGCTATCATATAACCCTAAAGAAATTAATGACACATTTAAACAGTACTATACGCAGTTATACACTTCAGAACCTCCAGAAGATATGAATAGTGTTGATGAATTTTTGTCCATGATTGAACTGCCCAAGCTCAGCAAGGAAGATCAAGATAGCCTTGATCGTCCTTTTACACAAACAGAAATTGAAAAAGCTCTTAGCTCATTACAAGCAAACAAATCACCAGGAGAAGATGGGTTCCCTCCAGAATTCTACAGGGAATTTAAGGATTTACTTCTCCCACTTCTTATTGATGTCATCAACTTAGCCTCAGAAAGAGGAACACTTCCTGATTCTTTCTCTACAGCAATAATTACTGTCATTCATAAAAAAAATAAAGATCCATTGAATTGCTCCTCTTACCGGCCAATCTCATTGTTAAACACAGATTATAAATTGATTTCCAAAGCCCTGGCTAACAGGCTTAGTCAATACCTGCCTCAACTAATAAACCCGGACCAAAGTGGTTTTATCTCAAAACGTTCCTCAGCTAATAATCTATGCAGCCTATTTAATATTATTAATTTAACAAAACCTGAAACAGAACCCAGTATAGCTGTGGCCTTAGATGCTGAGAAAGCCTTTGATAGGTTAGAATGGGCATATTTATTTAAAGTGGTTGCCAAATTTGAGTTTGGCCCACTATTTATTAAATGGATCCAAACTTTGTACCATAAACCCCTTGGTAAAATTAGCACCAATGGACACATTTCGCCTGCATTCCCTCTAGGCAGATCAAGTAGACAGGGATGTCCTTTATCCCCAGCACTTTTTGTTTTAGCAATTGAACCCTTAGCTCAAACAATTAGAAATGATCTTGATATAAAACGTTTCCAGGTTGGTCAGATAACTCATAAAATTAATCTTTTGGCAGATGACATCATTTTGTACTTAAAAGATCCTGGTAACTCTCTCTCCAAACTGCAAACTGTTTTGAATATGTATGGCAATATTTCTAGTTACAAAGTAAATTTGGAAAAAAGTGAAATTATTCCTTTAACGAATTTTGACCACTCTGAACTTCAGCAAACAAGTCTATTTAAATGGCCTATAGATGGTATCAAATATCTTGGAATATTTGTAGACAGCAATCTCAAAAACCTGTATAAACTGAATTATCTCCCACTGCTCAGTAAGATTGAAGAAGACTTGCGTAGATGGACGTTCTTGCCTCTCACCTTGATTGGCAGAATTAATTGTGTTAAGATGAATGTACAACCAAGGTTACAATATTTGTTTCAATCTCTACCTATTCCATTACCACAATCCTTTTTTCGAACCCTCAATGGATATGTCAGACAATTCATATGGAACCATAAAACACCCTGGGTATCCATTGAGAAACTAACGTGGGACCATCGTTCAGGGGGACTTCGATTGCCCAGTTTTAAGAAATACTACTTGGCAGCTCAAATGAGATTCATCTCATCTTTCTTCGAGGGCAGTGAGGCCCCCAACTGGACACAAATTGGTCTGCACCCCTTGAAAGAAAAAACTCCCAGTGACTTCATTTATAAACATAACTCTGCAACTATAAACAAAAAGACAGATAACCCTATATTTAGACATTTAATTAAAATTTGGCACGAGGTCCACAAAAGCCTTGGACTGAAGATGAAATTGTCTCCTAAAACTCCTTTAAAACAGAATTATCTTATACCCATGACTCTTAACAATAAGATCCTAGACCAATGGCATCATAAAGGAATACAACATTTGGAGGACTGTTTCGATAATGGACTTTTCATGACATTTGAACATATGAAGGGGAAATATAACTTGTCCAAGCAAACTTTTTTTCTGTTATCTCCAATTAAGATCCTTCCTGAGATCTAATTTAGGTTCGGAAATGACTCAGCCTGTTATGAATAATGTGGAAAAGCTTCTTCATGGGAGGAACACACAAAGATTCATTTCTAAGATGTACCACCTGCTGTTGAATGACAGCCCAAAGTCAGGCTTACATAAGTCCAAGATGAAATGGGAGTCAGATCTGAACATTACAATTAATGAACAACTCTGGGAAGATCTTTGCCAAAATAGTTTGTTAAATATCATCAATGCCCGATATAGATTAATTAACTATAAAATTTTACATCAATTATACCTCACCCCAGAAAAATTACATTCATTTAAATCTGATGTGTCAGATAGGTGCTTTAGATGTGACATTGAAGTGGGTTGCTTTTTGCATTGTACTTGGTTGTGTATTAAAGTGAAACCTTTCTGGCATGATGTCTGCTCCACTTTAACCAAAATCACTGGAGTTGAAGTTCCAGTCAATCCTGAACTGTGCCTATTGGGAAACTTGGCAAATATTTGTGGCTCACTAGACAAAACGCAGCTCAGATTTATGGGAATTTCTCTAAGTGTAGCCAAGAAATGCATCATGATGTCTTGGAAATCTGACTCCCCCCTTTTCAGTGATAGATGGTTGCTTGAAATGAATAGTTACATACCCCTGGAAAAAATCACATACTGCCTCAGAAATCAGTACAACACTTTTTTTTTGAAAATATGGCAACCGTATCTGCACTATAATCATTTATCTGCTATACCAAGTGTCTAAATTGGTAATAGTGTCATACACTGACCTGTTTGTATTTTATTTTATTTCATTTATTTTATTTTATTTTTTTTTTTGAGGGGGGGGTGGAGTGACAGGTTTCTTGATTAGTTTGTGCCTATATACTGCTGGTATATTGACTTTTTTGTTTCTTTGTGTGATAAATGTAAAAACTGAAAATAAAATATTCCAAAAAAATAACAAAACAAAAACATGGAATGTGATCACTTGGACCACAGATGCGAGTAAACAAAGGTTGCCAGTTAACATAGTAGTGAGTTGAACCGGAACGCCGGTCCATCAACGTATGTGTACAAAAGTAAGTGCTGATTGGCCGAAGAGGAGTCCTGTGTATCTGAGCTCGATTGCCCCTTCCCCTTCATCCTCAAGCACCCGGATGTCTGTCACAGTAGATTGAAACTGAATTTTGAGAAGCAAATTTGAATTTTGAGAACTGAACTTGAATTGTGAGAACTGAATGTGAAGATGTCTAGACAGTTGGATTTTCAGTGACAATCAATTTTTTTTTAATTGAATTTCAATTTCAAATTTTACTATTCAAATACAGTTTTTCAATGCAATGATTCAAATTTAACAATACAATTTCAAATTATGTGATTCAAATTCAAATTTTTAATTCAATTATTCGCATTTAGCTATTCAAATATAAATGATTCAAATTGAGTTTCTGGTGGCACATATTTCAGCCCATAGTTTTGTATTAAGCATAATTTAATTACATAAATAAGTTTAATAATTTCATTCAGCAATAAATAAATAATTGTAAAGTAAAAATATAATTTCATGTTACAGTTAATTAATTTCTTAAAATACAAGAAGGATCCAAAGTTCGTTTTTTGTTGTCAGGGGAAACCTTTTGACAGGTGGTCTATGTTGAAGACACAAATGCTGCCTATGATGCATTTCTGGACTCGTTCATGACCCTCTAAAACCGCTGTTGTCCACTAATAGAAAGAAGACCTAATCCCAAGGACAAAACCTAGTTCACCAACGGCTTGAAAGAAGCCTGTAGGAAAAAGAATAGCCTTATCAGGCATTTTCTTAAGCATAGAACAAAAGAAAAGGAGGATAATAAGAAAAAGTATGAAAACAAATTGATTATAATCAATTCATAAAAATTATAATAATTCTTTGCAAAACCAAGGCCACATGGAGTGTTTTAAATGACATGATGTTGAAACATAGTAAAAAGGATCTTCCTACCTACCCTATAAATGACGAAAACCATGCTATCGGAAATGAAGGAGAAGGAGGGAGGGGGGGAGATGGTAGTGGTAGAGGTGGAGGTGGAGGAGGAGGAGGAGGAGGAGGAGGAGGAGGAGGAGGAGGAAGGTTTAGGAGGCTTTGGGAAAGGCTGAAAACACGAGGAGATGAACCAGTTGTTCCCACCGCAGGCCAGAGAGTCTCACTCTGACACTGAGCAAGCATCGGGCATCAACACTGTCTGTGGTATACATTCTGACCACTAGGCGGCGCTAGATACTACATACTGGGCTTCTTAAAGAAATGCTAACAGGGTTTTTTTTTTGAGTGTGTGTTTTTAAGCCTGTTGTTGGTAAATGTAGCAGAATGGTTGAATTTTGCAACTGTCCGTCAGACGAGGCGTCCACTAGAGGGAGCCGGTTCCTCAACTCAAAAGCCTGCTGTTTGTGTGTCTGTTTATTTTTTATTTTTTGATTTACAGGCTCTAATTCATCATGTTTGTTTAAGAGACTCGTTGCAGCCCTGAAAGCAACAGACATTCACTTTGCTGAATTAGTGTGGACCCTGACCCTGAAGTACAAAAAAAAAGAAAATCCGGAGAGAGAAAAAAGTTTGAGCTTCAGGTGAGAGCAGAGACAACGGTCCATCTTCACAACTGCTGAGGTTTTGACTCTTTGGCCACCCGGGACATGTTTTTTTTTTCAGCGGAGAAACTACGCCAATGAAAATATAAATGAGCAAAAAAAAAAAAAGAAGGAAAAATCCATAACAAACCCTCATCTTCCAAAGGCTACACTTCCTTCTCCTCCCTCCCCCTTCTCCACTCCATCCTCCTCCTCCCTTCCTCCTCCCCCTACCACTCCTCCTCCCTCTCCCCAGTTCCTCCTCCTCCTCCACTCCCACCTCTTCCACTTCTTCCCAACGTCAAACACCACGCCCGTCTATAAAAGTCAACCTTCAGCACGGAGGCCGATAACGACTCAATAACAACAACCACCACTGCCGATCGCCATTGATTGCTCCTGTCGATATTTGACTCATGTCAGAAGTAAGAATAAAATTGGAGCGATCTTCCCTTCTGAGTGTCTTGACAACTTGAGCAACAACAGAATTAAAAGTAAATTCAAAGCTGCAAGAGGGCTGGGCCGTTGCTGGTTGATAACCGCAGATGCCCCCGACACCTGCCGACCCCTGCCGACGCCTACTGACCCCTTCAGAAACCTGCTGGCGCATGTGTGTGTGTGTGTGTGTATGTGCGTCCCTCTCCCTCCTGCAGCCTCAGCCTGCACTTTGATCTGAGACAAGAAGAGAGATTCGTCAATGAACGTAGTAGAGACCAGTTGATGTGCACAGGGAAGCTATTTTTGGCTCTGCAGGTGGTGCCGTTGGTCTTATCGGGTTGATGTTTTTATAACCACAATGTCAGGAACAGGGTCCAGGCAATAATAACCAAATCTAGTGCGATTTTGAGTGTACTGCGACTTTAACGGGCCACAAAATGGAAACTGTAGGGATCTATACCGTTGGCGCGCTAAGGTTTGAGCATACTAAAAATGATTTTTAAGCAGTCGGAACCATTGTGTTTTCAAAGAAAGACAGAGTAGTCCCACTTCTGTGAGACTTCTTCTGTGCTTTATACGTCTAGAAGAGAAACGATATTAAAACGGCGAGTTTGTGAGAAGTGAGACCAATAGATTTTGTTCATTTTGTTCTTCAAAATACTGAATTTTGAAGAATATCAAGTACACGGCTTAGGCGTGAGAGGGAATTAAAAATCTTATTGAAGTAGATATGCTATAGGTGCCGTTGTTTTCTATTTTCCCTTCGGAACCAACAAATGGTTGGTTGTGTGATCATTTTCAAACTGACTCGGTTGTGATTAGGCCGAGTAACTGAAATGATTTGCAGGACCTATCTCTAAACATTGATGGATGCTTGATTGCTGCAAGCCCTTATAGGTGTTATTTTTGATTCGACTCTGACCTCTAAGCCCCATATTAGAGAAATCACCAAGACGGCATTTTTTCATCTGCACAACATTGCTAAGATCCACCCCCATTTCATCGTTTCATAATGCTGAGATTGTACTTCACGCTCTCATGTCTTCTAGATTGGATTACTGTAATTCTCTTTCCTCTGGCTTCAACAAGTGTGCGACAAGAAGCCTTCAATTCGTTCAAAATTCCGCCGCTAGAATCCTGACTAGAACTAATAAATACAGTCACATAACTCCCATCCCGGCATCACTTCATTGGTTGCCTATTTAGGCCAGAGCTCACTTTAAGGTTCTGCTGTTTTTAAGGCTTTAAATGGAATGGGCTTCCACCAGATGTTAAAGAATTTACTTCCACTGCAATTTTCAAATCATGTCTTAAAACATACCTCTTTACGCTGTATTTCAGTTTGGTCTAGTAGGTAACTGTCTTTGCAGCTTTCTTTTGTGCTTTTATTTTAACTTTTAATAACTTATTGTTTTGGTGTACTTGATTCTATTTGAATGTGTTTTAGATAGTGCTTGTTCTTTTATTGTAAAGTATTGGGAGCATGTTTTCATGGCGATTTTGCACACACCCAACATTTGTGGTTTTGGAGGAGAAAACGTTTAAAAATTGGTTAGTTTTTTGTATCATTTTGCACATACCTGCAAACAAGCTCAATCTGTGCCTTTTCTGTCCAGAAAGATCATACTGTAGATTCTGGAGAAGACTTAGACATTGATTTCTGAAGTGATTTCTATTTCCTTTTTTCAAGTAGCCTAATTAAAATAAATAAAAACCGATGTGGTTTTGGTGAAAAATAAATGCTTGCAATCAACTCAGAATTTTTGGAAATAATGGGCACCCCAACTTTGAGTGTTTTTCTTTTTTTTTTTTTTTTATCAAAAAAACATACAGAAGCTGAGTTTGAACATTTTAAGACATCTTACTACACACCTTAGCAAACACATTGGTGAAGAAATGTTTTGGTAATGATTTAGTTCGCAGATTTTCATAATTTGCCCTAACGAAATGGGTCTTTCGCCCTTGCTAAAGACTTGGCTGGAAGCACGTTCAAGCTCTGTCGCTCATTGGGCGTAGCCCCATAAACAAAACAAAACAAAACAAAAAAAAAAAGAGAAAACAACTCACGAAGCAGAGACAAATCCCGTTCCAGAGGCTCCGACAGCAGCAGGAGTTTAATGGCAGGTGACTGTGGCGGCTAATAAACTCTCATGGACAGCAACATGTCATTTTGTAACGTAATAAAATAATAAAGTGGCCCTGCCATCAGGAACAGCAAGAATCCACTCTCACCTGCCACTTATTATCCACTGCGAGCCCGTCATCCTGATAACAGTAAGCTGCACATGGGACGGTGGCCTCAATGGTTTCTAGTCACCGAAACAAACACGAATCCTACAATTCGTTCTAATAAAAAAGAATTCTGCGGTCACAGACGGTTTTTCAGCCTCATGCGTCAAATGGACGTTTGTACAAAGTGGAAATTTTTCTCAATTTATTCCGTGTAGCTTGTAAATCACACCCCGGGGCTCTGCCAACAGCTGGCCTGACTTCGTTTCTGTCAGAGGAGTTGCCCAAAATGTAAAAGCATGTAAAAAAAAAAACAATAAATAGCAGCTATGCTGCTAGCAACTTTGCTGGACGAGACTTTTCATCAATGACGCCTCCTTAGTTGTGTACCAACTGTCACACTGCGGTGAGGTTGCGTCTTGTCTTGGTGTTGTCTTGTCATTTCCTGTTTTATTTTGAGACCTTTACTAACCTTCCTCTCATTTCAGATCACTTCCCCCTCGTCATGTGCCACCTGTGCGTCTGACCCAATTACCCATTGTCTCCACCTGTGCCTCATCACCTCATGTGTTTAAATAGTCTGTGTCTCCCTTGTCTTGTGCCAGAGTGTCTTGTCACGTCTAGCGCCCTGCCACAGCCCAAGAAAAACGCACAGTAAGCATGCGCATCCTAGAAGACAAGTGATTTTTTGTTATTGATAACTTTTTGTTCTTAGTCATAGTTTAGTTAATTGTTTCTGAGATTCTGTTATTTAGCCCCTCTTAGAGAGTGATTTTTCATTTCTACTTTATTAGCCCTTTTGTATTCCTCCCAGTGAGCGCTTTTGGTTTCAATCTGTTTTAGTCTAGGTTTATCCTTAGTTATTTGTAGCTTGTCCCGTTTTCCTCCTTTGGAGTGATTTTTAGTTTATCCCTTGTTCTTCCCCATCCTCGGCCCTTTATCCCTCGAGCAACTTATATCTTGCCCTTTTGTTTCATTGATTAGGTACTCTAGGATTTTCACAGCCTGGTTATTTTGATCACTTGGTTTAGAGGTGTATCGCTTGTTGGGTTCAATAAATATCTTTGCCTCTCACTACCCTCTGTGTCTGAGTCCTGCCTCGAGTACCAGCCTGACACCAACAGAATAAAGATGTGTTTGATGGATCTAGCATCTGAAAATTTCCACAAACACTTCTGGCTTCAACAGTGCACTGCACTGTTCCATCTCTACCGACTGTGTTTGCTGAGTGGGGCTTCAGCGTCGCAAGGCCGGGGGGGCACTAAGGGGAGCCGGTTTGTTTTGGGTCAAACCCCGAAAGTGTCAAACACGGTCTGATGGAACCGCCTTACCAACTAGAACACAATTCTCTCAGAATATGGGGCTGCTTGTGCTTCTCTTCATCCCAAAAGCAAAAAGAGCTGAAGGTTCTTGGGTGTCAAACCCAAAACAAAGAGGACCTATGCACTGTTTCCAAAAGCACTGATAATCCAAACCATTGTTACTGATACTGGTATTCCGTCTCTGACAAAAAAAAAAAAATCCAATGTCCAATAAAAAGCCTTTTTAATTAAACAAACAAAAAAACATAAGAAAAACATGTACAGTTGAGGCAAAAATTATTAGCCCCATGGAATTATGGAAAATTTTTCTAAAACAATTCTCCTCAGTCGCATGGAGCCTTGTTGAGGTGCATGACATCATGAAAAAAGAAAATGATATTTTGAGTGATAATATGCAGAAATCTACTCACAGTCTGTCCTCATGCCATCACTACATCTTCCAAAAGGGCAATAATCCAAACCATACATCAAAATTAGTCAAACAGTTCCTGAAGGATAGCAAGACCACGGTCTTAGAGTGGCCCGTGCAAAGCCCAGTCCTTAATCAGATTGAGAATCTGTGGCAGGTGCTCAAAGTGAATGTCCATGCTTGGAAACCATGCATTTTTGACCAGCTGGAGCAATTTGGAATGAAAGAATGGGGGGGAATCCCAGAGGATACCTGTGCCAACCTAGTGAAGAACTACTCTAATAGGTTGTGCTCAGTTGTGGCTCAGAAAGGGTTCACTTTTGGACGTCTCATTTTTGCTCTTTCTTGTTTAAACTCAGTGTATCAGTAAAATATATTTACCAAACTTGGTGGACAAACACTTGTTCTCAATGTTCATTTGAGAAATCAAGAATTTGTCTAATTTCACAAGACTTTCACAGGCGTTTATCAGGGACATCTCAAACAAGAATGTCAGAGCAGCTAAACAAAGACCAAACAGATAGCAGAGAAGAAGAAGAAGAAGAAGAAGTTGGATATGTATGAGAGACTGACTCCCTTTCGTGGATGCTTGATGTCACAAACCGCTAACAAGGTGTAAACATATCACGGTGTGCCAAAGACCAATTAAAATATGCAGTGATAAAGCCCTCTAGTGGTCAGAATGTATAATGCAGAGGACGGTGACTTTAGTCCTTGTTTTCACCAACTTTCTGGGCTATCGTGTAAATACAAGGGAACACAATGTTGTGTTGAGGTGCCTGGCTCAACACAACATTGCGTGTTTGTTTATTGGAAGAAGTCTCGTCTCTGGATGCAATCAGTTTTATTCCAATAAGTGAATGAGATATGACGACCTGAGGGGCTCATATCCTGAAGTGGGAGAGAAACATGATCGACGCCCGTCGAGAGAGGAGACCAGCAGTAATTGACCACGAGGCTTCATGGACACCTGCTGGAGGAGTGGATCCACGGATTTGAATGTTGAGCCAGCGCTGAGGACAACGGAACTCACCTTCAATGTAGGCGGTGTGGTAGGAAAGTGAAAGAACAAGCAAATAATGTTGGAGCCCCAACAAAATAAAAACTGATCTCAGAAAAAAAGAAAAAAAGTCAACAGGTTCACTAAATATAACAAGACACTTTATTTTTTTGTTTTATTCATTTTTGTGCGCACTTTATTATTTTTCATACAAAAATAGTAATGTTGTTTGTTGTCATGCTGTTTGTAGGGTTACACCTGCATGGACACAGGATCAGGTCATCTCTTTAGACTCAGATGATTGTTTTGGTTGCTGTCCATAGAGAGAATGTAAGTCCTGAGTCCTGAACTCAACTGCCGAATTGGAGTCATTCGTGGCAGCGACCGGCTGATCTGTTTCATCTAGTTGTTCCACATGCCACGTTTGGAGTCATAGTAGTGGAAGAAGTTTTTCATGTACAACCTCTCCACCTCCAAGCCTGCCTGAACGACCCTGGAACAGAGAGCAGTCTGGTTAGATTTCTTCATGATACTTGTACTACTTGTACTTGTGTTATACTTCTGCAACGCC
The DNA here is from genome assembly GCF_046127955.1 of Nelusetta ayraudi. NCBI lineage: Eukaryota > Metazoa > Chordata > Actinopteri > Tetraodontiformes > Monacanthidae > Nelusetta > Nelusetta ayraudi. The sequence goes on along the minus strand of NW_027466100.1, from coordinate 2,495,901 downwards.
CTTTACGCTGGACTTAACCATTCTCTCCTCCAAAAACTCCAGATGGTCCAGAATGCAGCAGCATGCCTTCTCTCAGGCACCTCCACACACTCCCATATCACACCTGTCCTCTGCTCCCTCCACTGGCTTCTGGTGCAGTTCAGAGTGGAGTTCAAAATCCTCCTGTTTGTCTTTAAGGCCATTCATGGTTTGGCCCCAGCCTACCTCAGCAAACTGATTACTGTTCACCATCCGGACTCTGCGCTCCACTGATAACACCCTCTTGGGTCGTTCCCAGGTCCAAATACAAGAGACCTGACATTTGCCATTCTGGGCCCTAAGCTGTGGAACTCTCTTCCAGCACAATTGCAAGCTGTCACTGAACTCACAGCTTTTAAGACTCAGTTAAAAACTCATTTATTTAGCCTGGCATTCTATACATAACCACTGACTGGACTTCTGCTTATTGGTTTTGCATTTTATTCTTGTTTCTTATTCTTATTTTTATTTGCAGGCTATTGGAAGGTGCTATATAAATAAAATTTGATTGATTGATTGATTGATTGATTGATTGTGCTGTCTAATGTATTGCTGTGCTTCAGCCTTATAAAACACAAAATAAGCCATCAGGGGGATTTCTATTTCTTTCACTTTTTCATGAAATTCTGCTCAAATCTAAAATAGGTTTAAGCCTGTCGTGATGGTTTTTGGTGGCATTCAAAAACAAACAGATGTGAACACAAACAGGTCATGTTTTCTTATTTAGCCGAATGCTTTGTCTATTCTCACTGCCCCTCGGATCACAACCACATTCTGATGGATTTTTCTTCTCATTCTTTTCAAATATCTGCATTTGATTGCTTGTTAAATGAAAATTGTCTCTCCTAGCTGTTGCAAATGTGACCTGCACCAACTTTATTCTATACTTTATTTTCCCTGGTAGCTTGTTTGTGATGTGTTAGCGTGACCTACAACACTGGGTGTGCAGGCTTGCAGATGGTGGCCTGGCAGCAGACACCTTCACACACTTCTTACTCAAAGCTTCAGTAACAGTGAACTCTGCTGGTAACAAACGAAACTTCAGTCAAATGAAGGAGGTTCATTATTTGAAGCAAGGAATTTAACTAAAGTTCATAGGACCGCACATAATCAAGAAAACTGCACCGGAGCATAGATAACTGCACATACTCTCTCTCTCTGTCTCTCTCTCTGTCTCTCTCTCTCTCTCTCACACACACACACACACACACACACAGTCATATTATTTTTCCCTCCACACAAAATAAACAAAGTTGTAAATATTCCTAAAATGAAAACTATTTTAAATCATTTTTTCACAGTTGCTGCTTCAAACATCATGTATCACATATTTCTTTTTTGCACGGAAACAAGCTCCACAAGCAGTGATTCTATGGAATTGAAATTCAGGATTTGAAGTGAATCTTCAGTGTAACACTGCCATCAATAAACAGCAGTGAGTTTTCATTGAACTAAATAAAATAAATAAACAAACAAAGGAAAATAATGCTGGTTCTGTGGAAGCAACAGATGCAATTGTTTATGTTGTGCAGAAATGAACCCATCTGTCGATCAGCTCCCAGTCCTCCCCTCCCCAGCGATCTGTGTATTCTTTAGTGTTCATGCCTCCCACTGCATCCAGGTCTGACTTGTAGATCCCCAACAGACCAAAACCGTTCACTTCCCAGAACCCTGCAACAGACAACCGAACCTAGTCAAGGGAACCTAAACCAGACACACTCTTAGAATCTTGCAGAGATCTTAATCATTACAATTTTCTTCCCCGGAACAACTAGTTTCGCAATGCGAAAGTCATGGTATGGGGATCCTGATAGTGTTTGGTTTTTTTTGTGTGTTTGTTTTACCAACTACTCATCATGGGATTAACTGTCCCTGTATCTTCTGTTTCTGTTTTATATAATGATTCATTTTTTAGAACCAAAAGTTAAGCTTATCAAAATGCCTCACCCAACAAAAACCCAAGAAAAAACAACTGTAACTGGTCTTCATTACATAACTTTAACACATCAGTCATTTTTTAAATTCAAAATTTAACTAAAACATTTCATTTTCTCTCTCTCTCTCTCTCTCTCTCTCTCTCTCTCTCTCTCTCTCTCTCTCTCTCTCTCTCTCTCTCTTTTTTTGAATTTTTTTTTTTACAAAAAGTACTGATCTCACAATTACTTTAATGCATAAAGGTTCAAGGAATTATAAATACAATATAAATGAAGGAAGAGTAGCTGCATTTTGGTCTACCTCTTGCTTCTTGAGGCGTCGAACCACAATCCAGTCTCATGATTATCGGAGCAAACACCATGTGTCCCTCTACAGTGTGCTTCCTGATAGTATCAATGATGGAGTGAGGGAATTCCATGTGAAGGTCAAAGAGGAAAATAATGCTGTGTTTATCCTGAAGAAAAATAAAGGAGGCACGGGTGAAAAAATATTATCTATCACTTCATCCCTATCGTTCATTTTGCAATACTCACTTGGACGAGGTTGATACCCTCCTGCAGACCAGCGGCGCGCTGAAAATTTCCTCTCAGCCCTTTGTACCGGTACCTGATGAATCAGCCACATCTTAGTTGTGAAACATGCACATCAATTACAATGAGTGTGACAACGCAACACTTAATACACTTGCTGATACATGGGGATGGTGGAGCTCTGCAGAGCCGTCTCTACATCAGTGTCAGTGCTGCCGAAGTCAATAATGATGAGGTTGAGGTTGGGGTCTCCGGTTATTCGGAACAACTTTTCCATTTCAGAGATGAGATGATTCACCCACCGTCCCTGGTTTTTCACTGGAAGAGACAGAGAAAATAGAAGATTTGACTGAACAGACTTTACTGTAGATAAGCCTGCTCAGGGGTGAGTCAGATTGTTCCATGCACAGTATTGTCACTTTTAACACTTTCAAGTCAAACACAGTGGGGTCTACATATTGAGACTAATCAATGTTAATGAAGCAATCATTTTATTTACATGGTTAGAAATGTGCTTATTGATGTCTCCAAAAGTGAGACATCAATAATCCTGGTTTGTGCATCCTGAGGACTTGTGTTTTTAACAGAGGCTAAAACACTTCAACAAGTGTTGAATCCGTGTGAAGGATGTATGAAGCAGGAACGACGTTGGGTACCTGCTACTATGATGTGCACCGTGGAATCTGGAATCCAGTCGAGACCAACTGGGTTGCACAGCACTGACTTGTTGGCCCTCTTAACACTCAGTGTAGGTTTGCGGCGAGTGCCAATGTAGCGTGACAGTCGCAGAAGCTGGCCATTCAAGTCTTTCACTTCAAGTTCCAGGAGATAATGACTGCTATGGGTACCATTGGCACGCTTCTCCACGTTCACCACACGCAACAGTGTGAACATGCTGCATGAGCGCAAGGTAAAAACATAAATAATTAAGATTTAGCCAGTTTAGAGGAACTGTGTGCTAATTAAATGACAGCTATTTCTCCATTTTCATGTCTCCAGGCCGACGTCTTAGAGCAGTCCAGGAAAAGAACACAGCCACTACTACACAAGCACCACTACCACACCACTGGAGCTGACTGTCCCATGTGAAGAAGGCAATGGCAATGAGAGGAAGAGACTAAAATATTGAGACCCTAACACTGAGCACAGACAAAAAGGGGTGGCAAATGTGGGTGCTTCCCATTAAGGTTGGGTGTAGAGGGTTCCCAGTGCAGTCGTATTGACACTATTCATCCTAACTGGGTAACTCAAAAGTACCTAGGATTGTAGAGGCAGCAGGAAGAGATTATTGTTCGCTTGCTACACAAGAGAGGAAGGTGGCAAGAGACCTCGAGATGATGTACACTGATTTGACCACCACTGCTGACCCACCAGTTGGAAGGTGTGTCAATGATCTCCCCTCCTCTGCATAATGTTGTCTGAAGATATACAGATGATACGGTGGTATTCATCCATGGAAAAATGTGCATGGAGTTGCAGGCAACATCGGTTACATAGCAGACTGGCCAGTCCACCATGCCTTGTGTTGCACAAAGATGAGTCAATGGCGACGCATTTAATTGTACCCCGACTGAAATCTTAAATGTTTTTCCACGTTTGCAAGCAAAGCTTCAAAAAAATATGCTGAAATGACACGATTCTCTTACATGAGACACTGCATGCCCAGTTGGATATGGTATATGTCTTCATTAAAGACCAGACCAAGGGCTAAAAGATCTACATCGGCATAAGAATTATGGATTAACCACCCAATCGAATTGAAAAACAATACACACCATAAGAACTCCTGTCTTGGCACTTAAAAAAATGGATTCCCGAGTGGATTCCTGTGATGAACTGGCGACTTGTCCAGGGTGTCCCCTGGCCTTCGCCCTAAGACAGCTGGGATAGGCTCCAGCAGACCCCCGTGACCCTGAGCTCGGGACTAAGCGGGTATGGAAAATGAATGAATGAATGGATTCCCGAGTAATCATAGTTGCCTGCACTGATTCGCTGATAGAGATTCTGCCCATGATTACTGAATTTCTCAGGTCTGACTATAATTGTTATGAGTGCACACTGTACTTTTCCCTTGAGTCTGATTTCAAAAGTGTTCTGTAGTCATATAATTACTAATTTAAAAAGCAGCTGACTTCGTGACCCAGGTATTGCAGGTCAAATAATAATAATGATGAAAAAAAAAAAACAGGGTCCTTACCCAGTGTGCTTTTTGTTCAGTTTTTCCATGTAAGCCTGGACCAGGGGAAGAGTCTCGCTGGAGTTGAGCAACAGGTTCCCTTTCATGGTACATTGAAAATCAATCCTATCAGATATTTGCTCCTGAAGGTCAAAATTTGTGTCATTGGTTTGAGCCGGATCCCTTATCAGAGGTAATTTCTCTGTGTCGAAGCAGCTGTCCTGTTTCTCCACTTGCGTGAGCCGGGTGTAGTCATTGGGGTAGATGTAGGTTAAATGCACCTGAGCAAGATAAAGTACAACTTTGTCACAGCTATGACAGTTTCCTGATGAGTCATGAGATTTGAACTACAATTTTATTTTTCCAGCCTATCATGTACAAGATGCAGTTTAGATTAGAAAAAAAAATCTCAGAAATTGCAGACTAATCTATTGACCAAAACCAATTTTAATCACAGGGTGCAATTAAAAAAAGGAACCACAGATTAAAAAAAGAGAAATTTCCACAAGTACTGGTTGATAGAGCACTGAGACTAGTTACTAGGTTATCATCAGAAAGTCTAAACAAACTGACTTATTATAACAGAGAGCAAATTCTGGATGAATGAGAAGTTCTGTTAACTAATTATTGAAACATACTCAGCTTGAAGAAGACAAGTGTTAAGTAATTACGTACCAAATGTATTCCTTTGTAGCGTTTCACAGTTTGACCTTTCATTGTGTAGGTGGGCTTGTACAAGCATTTGGGCAAAACGCCATCCAAGAAAATGCTGCTAATCGAACGCACTGCAAGCAAACAAGTTTGAGACACATTCAGAGGGAAGAAACGAGCTGAGGAAGATTTTTTTGACTGTGGGGAAAAAAAGTCTCATACCTTTGTGGAATGTTTCCCGAGGATCCTCCCTCTTCATGTCCACTGTGACTTTTGGTTGTTCAGTGGGGGTGTACTTGTGGCTCGCAGACGTCTGTGGTATCTCAGTCACACTGCCAACAGACTCATCTGTGGGATGAAGTCCCAGTGCAGGAGAATAAATGCTCCTTATTTACAAATAAGCAGAATCAATTTTCAGTCTCAGCATCTTTGCAGGCGAGAGACAAACAACAAAAGAATATTGTTAAACTTACTACAAACCAGGTGGCAGGCTTGGCCTCTTGGCATAGGTGAAATGGGTGGTTGCATGGGCGTCATCTGCTAGAAGCGGCTAGTCCGGTTTCCTCCCACATCCCTCTGTGTGTGTGTGTGTGAAATTTAATTTCACACTAACCCTAACACTAAAGGACAGCAGGAACAAGATGATTAGGATTTATTATAAATATTAACATTAGTGAAAGTTTGCTGTCCTCTAATTCATAGCAATGGCGACAGGCCTGTTATTAAAAGGTCACCCTGAAAACACTGAATAATAATATATATGTACATACATGAATTTGATCGTTGGGTAATTTTCAACATATGACCTGATTGCCAGGAAACATTTGGACCCATTTAAACGATTATTTTCGGCGATCACCTATCAAAGTTTTAGAGTTAATAAGTGGTAATGCACATGTGGTTGATAGTTGCACTGACTAAGTAATACTGTAATATTACAGTATTACTTAATACTGTAATACAATATTAAGTTTCACTAACTTAATATTTATCCCTGTTAAGTAAAGGCAGAAATGCTTAACCAAAATCAATATATTTTTGAGTTAACACGTCTTTCTTTGTATTTAATTTTGATTAACTTCTTTAAATAAGTTATCAACTAAAACAATGTACATGTAACAAATTGTATTTTCTATGTTGAAAAAGCTCATGTTTTTAAGTCAGACTTGCCCCCATTTTAGAAATTTCAGGAACTTTAAAGCAGGTTGAAATCACTTTGTGATATTTTAAGTATGATCTTTTCCTAATAGGGAACTGCCCTCGGTCCTGCTACAAACCAGGTGCAGGCTTCGCCTCTTGGCATCGGTGATAAGGGCGGTTGCCTAGGACGCCATCTGCTGGAGGCGGCTACTCCGGCTTCCTCCCACAGCCCAAAAACATACATATGAGGCAAATCGGTAACTGAATTGGCCTTAGGTGTGTGTGTGTGTGTGTGTGTGTGTGTGTGTATGTGTGTGTGTGTGTAGGCTTTACACTTCCGCTCAACTGCATCTCAAGTCACATCTTTGTTGAGTGACGTACAATATATTTTTAAAACATGCATTACTATATGTATGCATTTAATGCATATATATATGTCTGACACATATCATGTGTTCAACTACTTGAGTATCCAATCCGATCCCATTTTCCAAGAAAATGTTGACTTCCCCCAAAGCACTAATTTAAAATCACGTACAGTATAACCACAATGACCCTTTTTGGAAGAGCTTTATTTTGAAATGCTCTATCACAATTTTCTGCAACGTCACATATTTCATAAAATATGCTACAAAGACGGAACAAGTTTATGTAATACGCGACGTCGAATAAGGAACATATTAACAGGCAGTTGATATGAAATCACTTCCTGGTTTCAACGGCTTCTGTAGGGCAATCACACATGCGGAGACAGGTCGCCGCGAGTTGATCCGGAACACCGGTCTACGTTGTGTATTATGTCAACTTCCGGTTGCCGCGCACACACACACACACACACACCGGAAGATTTCTATGTTGAGCGTTGGAGCAGAGAAAGGGGTAGCAATGTCTTCAGCGGACGCAGTAAGTCATGCACTTTCTTTTGCTTTAACGGACTATCATGACCTACTGCGGGTTTATTTGACGATGTATGTTCAACCAAACGGCAGGTTTCCCGACTAATGCCTTTATGAACGTGGCTTTTCTTCTTAAACGTTTGCTAACTTTTTTGACGTCAGGTCGGAGTGAATCGTTCTGACATTTGGCTTCGCTCAGCCAAGTATTACACCAACACATTTTTTGCATTGTGTGTAGTGAACTAGAGTTTGTCTCGCACAGCTCTGGCTTTGTCGCGCTATGAGAGAAAAATAGTCACGGGGCAAAAAAAAAAAAAAAAAAAAAAAAAAAAGAGCAGTCGTCCCTTAGTTGTCCCGCCCAGCTCAGCATCAAATGCCTTTCACATTACACTGATGGAAGCCATATGCGCAGCCACAGCAAGCTGGGTGCACCTGGCAAACCGCTGGTCGGTCTTTGCACTGGGCGCACTTCAACAGGTTCAACTGGCTTGCTGAGATAATTGTGTGTGTGTGTGTGTGTGTGTGTGTGTGTGTGTGTGTGTGTGTGTGTGTGTGTGTGTGTGTGTGTGACAAAATGGATGAAGTCTTACTGAGTTCGAGGGCAGTCTTTCGCGTAAATAGCTGAATATGGTAACTCCATGTGCAGGTGAGAAATGAATGGACATGATAGCTGAAGGACAAGGAGTAAAGAAAATACATTTTAGGGGCCATTCTATTGTCTTCTATGGTAGTAGTAGATATGTAACCTCGGAACTGACTTGGTTCACTGACAATATATGCTGTATGTATCAAATAGAGTATAGTGGACTTCTTTCTGTAAAGCCATGTTGGGATGGAAATGTGGTTATAATTCTTTGCATGGTCAACTATCTCACTCTGTGGAGTCTGCATCAGCAGCGAAACAAAAGGCATTGGCACAATTGTCTATTTTGCACATATTGCAGTCACGATGTTTCAGTCGTGTATATATATAATTTTTCCATTGTGGAATGCATTATTATTTCCTAATCATTACAGTGCACACAGAGCATTACATTGTGCTAATTGTCGGTATGTACCTCCTATCGTTTCCCTAAGTTTTCAGGACGGGACCCAAACACACACAGTTGCGTAACTGTCAAAGCCAACCCTGGGTTCCTGGAGCGGCTGGGCAACACTGCAGGAGGAACTGCCTTTGGCGTTGGGTTCTTCTTCCTCTCCATTTATCTTCTCTTCACCAATGAGGTTAGGACGCGCTCTCCCGACGCAAACAGTCACGTCCCAATGTTGAGTGAGACATTTTTAAGGAAGCAGACTTGACTCGATGCTTCTTGTGCTCTCATCGTGTCTGTGTTCAGGGTCGGGTTCTGCAGACGGCGTCCTCTCTGGACGAGGGTCTCTCTCTGGTTTTGCCCTTGGGTGCCTCCCCCAGCCTTGACCTGCACAACAACGATCAGCTAGTTCATCTGTCTGCACGGTTGCGAACCTCACAGGTTGACTCCTTTCTCTTTCTATTTGTGTCTTTTCCGGTTTTAGCCATCGTGTTAGACGCCACTCTCCGTTCATGCATTCAGCATAAACCTGCCGCCGCTGCTGGTGTGCCTCCAGTTTCATAATCATCCTCTCTCTCTCTCTCTCTGTCTGTCTGTCTGTCTGTCTGTCTGTCTGTCTGTCTGTCTGTCTCTCTCTGTCTCTCTCTGTGTCTCTCTCTCTCTGTCTCTCCCTGTCTCTCTCTGTATCTCTCTCTCTCTCTCTCTCTCTGTCTCTCTCTCTCTCTCTGTCTCTCCCTGTCTCTCTCTCTCTCTCTCTCTCTCTCTGTCTCTGTCTCTCTCTCTCTCTCTCTCTGTCTCTCCCTGTCTCTCCCTGTCTCTCTCTCTGTCTCTGTCTCTGTCTCTCTCTCTGTCTCTCTCTGTCTCTCTCTCTCTCTCTGTCTCTCCCTGTCTCTCTCTCTCTCTCTCTCTCTCTCTCTGTCTGTCTCTGTCTCTCTCTCTCTCTCTCTCTCTCTCTCTCTGTCTCTGTCTCTGTCTCTGTCTCTGTCTCTGTCTCTCTCTCTCTCTGTCTCTGTCTCTCTCTCTCTGTCTCTCTCTCTCTCTCTCTCTCTCTCTCTCTCTCTGTCTCTCTCTCTGTCTCTCTCTGTCTCTCTCTCTCTGTCTCTCTCTCTCTCTCTCTCTCTAGCCTCTCCACGACCCCAACTACAGAGTGGAGGTCCAGGCTGTGAAACTGAAGAGGGAGGTGGAAATGTATCAGTGGGTGGAGTACCAGGATAGCAAGTAAGTCTGCTGTTTGCTGTGATTGGCTCAAGAGTGTTAAAAGCCGTAGTGGCCATGCAGCCCTGCTAGCAGCAACAACAGCAATAATAATAATTTTAAGTGGCTTTTTAAAACACTCAAGGTCATCGCACACAAGAGCGTAATTAAACAAGACAAAGCAATGAAGTTGCTGTATAGCTGCAAATTTAAGCACAGAATTAAAAAAAAAAAAAGACATAATAAAAAACAAAGTAAGACTAGGAAATGGCAGCATGAGCTAGTAAGCAAGTGCGCGCTGGTAAGTCTTTTGTGGAAGACACTGACTTATAACCTGAAGGGGAGGAAGGACCAGAGGGGCCCAAGATGGAGAGGGAGACACAGGTTGGATTTGGAAAACGTCATTAGTGTGAAAAGATGTGTTGACAAGCTCGTCCAGTCTGTGTTTCTCTCAACGGACACACGTTACCTATTGCTGCACGCTTCACTTCCCCGGCGCGCTCTGTGTGTTTCTGACGCTGCCGCTGATTCCAGGGACTACAAAGAGAACGGGGAGACGAAAACGGAGACGACTTATACGTACAGTGAGTTCTTCCTACGGTCACTTTCATGTGTTGAATGTAATGGGAAGGAAATAGAAAGGTAAGAACCAGCTGGTGGCTGGTGCAGTGTATACTGCCGGGCAAAGCAATTATTACTCAGCGCTCATTAATAATATGATGCATTCTATTTGGTTCCCAACCTTTAGCAAGAAACAGCGCACTGTGTTGAAACGTGTACAGTATTTCTAGTATGTGCAAAGACTTTGTTCTTTATCTCCTAGCAGCTCTTCCTCAGGTGGTAGCTCGAAACGTCACGAGATAAACAATAAACTCTTTGCATCGGAGCCACCTGGTGTTGCACACCTTCTTTCTTTCTTTTCTTCATACCTGACTTACTTTAGCCCACTGTACATTTTTTGTTTGTGCGTGAAACATATATTTCTGGTGACTGGCTGAACGAATCTTCTTGCTGTAACTCTTTTTCTTTAGACACAGAGTGGAAGTCAGACTTGATCAACAGTCGTCATTTTGACAAGGAAATAGGCCACCAGAACCCAAGGTGCTCACTTATTATCATTCTGCTCTCTTCTTGCAACATAAGGAAGTTTTGTTTTTTGTAGTGTTTGTGTGTCGCTCATCCTTCATTACACCCTTGAATCTCAGTGCGATGGCAGTGGAGAGCGTCACAGTGGTGGCCCCTGAAGTCAGAGTTGGACCTTTCGTTCTGTCTAAAGGTGCCACAGCCATGAACGCACAACCGACACAACATCATCTGTCACAGTGTTGCCATTTGACTCAGAAGTCACTGGTGCTCTCTGTGTCATCTGCAGGTCTTGTGGAGATGATAGATAACTATCAGACGCTGAGCCTGAGGGACTTCACTGCCACCAACGTGGACCCCTTCCTCAGTATTCACGACGATTATTTCTACCACACTCAAACCCCTCGCAAGCCAGAGGTGAGCTCGGCCTGTTGAGGAGTGCTTTTGCTCTTATTGCGCTGCCACGTAGTCGAGCTTTATCGCTGTGTTCTGTTCCTTCCAAAAGGTTGGAGACGTGCGTGTCAGGTTCTCCTTTGCTGGGCTAAGCAGTGAGGCGTCTGCTCTGGGACCAGCTCACACCGTAAGTCTGCAACATGGAGCGTTCTCGCATTATTTAGGATACACTGAGATTCTAAGACACCAAATCTAGTCAGCGGCTCTGTATTGGCATCAGGTAAACACGCCAATCGAAATATTTTGTGGTCTGATTGAAATTTGCTTCGGATTGAGAGGGGAGTGGTTTGTGCCAGTCCTTAATCTGAACCTGGTCCATGCAAACACTCGTTTGGTTGGGGTAAAATAATCCTTGTTACACATACCTGTGTAATAACTGTTTAGTAATTATACAACACAAACACTGTTTGATTAAAAAAAAAAAAAAAAAGCCACTCAACCTGACTTTATTTAGTTATTTAAGTACTCCAGATCTAAATAAATAATAAAACGTATTGTGGTGACATTAACGGTAGAATAAAATATTTAAAAAAAATTTTTTTTTTACAATTACATAGTTTGAGAAAACCCATCTACAAATGTTTTTTTGTTTTTTTTTTAATTAATAAAGTTTTTTTTTTTTCTAGGTCAGTATTGTGGCAAAGCAGAAAGGAGACCAGCTGCTGCCTTACAAAACCAAGGCAGGCGACACTCTGGAGATCCTGTACCTGGAGGAGCTCTCTGCAGAGGTTCTTTGATGTTGTGGATTGAGTTGAGCCTCGTGGTTCGACGTGTTCACTTGAGCTTCGCCTCATCCTCTGTTTTGTCTGTGACTCGTCTTGCGGCCGACTGCTTTGTGTCCTTGCAGGAGGTTTTTGCGAAGGCGCACAAGTACAACAGTATGAAGGCCTGGGGCGTGAGAGCTGCCGGCTGGGCCCTCATGTTCCTGAGCATATGGCTGACTGTGAGAATCGTCTACACGCTGGGTAAACAAAGACCCTCGGCTGCCGATGCGCTCTGCTCGCCGCTCGCGTCTCTCTTTGCTAACGCCGCTGTCCTCCCACAGTGGACTGGGTTCCTCTCCTCCGAGAGCTGGTGTCCGCCGGGCTGATGATCTTCGCCACGTGCGTCTCCACCTCCCTGTCGCTCCTCACCATCGCAGCGGGTTGGCTCTTCTACAGGCCGCTGACGGCCGTGGCCCTGGGAGCGCTGGCCTCGGTTCCAGTGCTTCTCGTCCGCTACAAACTCCCGGCCAAGAAGAACGAGTGACTAGTTCACTGATGAGTATTCCTGCTCCCGCCTTATCAGTAGTGTGCAGCCGCTTACTCTGCGGTAATAACAGTGCAACCATGTTGAGGCCATCAGTTCGAAACGTCCAAGTTATTCAAAAGCAATGAGTTAAAAAAAAAAAAAAATAGTGCTGTGCTGTGCATTGGAAGTATGTTCAAAAATAGAAAATGCAGTAGCGTGCGCAAGCTGTTGGCAGGTGTGAGAAATGCTGTTAAGATGGAGCGCCTTCTGAATTCAAGTGTTGATAGTTTTCTATTAGTTAATGAAATGCAAAGTGAAGATTGCATTTCTTTGTAGAGAATCCAGCGCCACTGCTTCAGAATCATTTTGGAGCGAATGAGACGTCGACCCGTTTGAAAGTATTTTTTACTCCAGAGCATTTCTTCATGCGTGCCGAACATCCTTGCACAGCACTGCATATCAACGAAACCCCTGCACACAACACCGTTATCCTAAAAATGTTTGCTGACACTGGGATTGATGAACTTCAAGATCCTGGTGATTGGAAATGAAACACAAGGGATGATTCAGAAATAGTTCCACTGGCCCATTGGAAAGTGGCCTGTTTGTAGATAAACAATGTGTTTTTTTCTGTTATTTAGCACTGTGCAGACAAGTTGCCAGACCAGCCTGTGGTACAGTATTTGACAGAGGCCTCTGAGGATCAACACTCTTCTCTGTTCTACCAGAGTTCTGTCCAAGGTGGTCGTTTCTGCACTATTTTACAAACCTTTGGATCTCTTAAGCAATCAAGTACTGTTGTTTGTCAGCCAGGGACGGTAATATTAAAGGGTCATTGGTCAAACTCCTGCATTACTCCTGCAGGGTGTTTCATTTCCAAGACGTTCATCCACTTGAAAAGTTGTTTCTTGAAATGCACAAAACCCATTTTTTATTCTTTGGATATTTATCTTACAACTTCAAATGATTGTAGCCTCACTTGTATTTGTCAAAGAGTTGTTTTTTTTTTTTGCTCCCTTTGCTAATTTACACATAGATGTACTGAAATTCATGGGCAAACAGAGCAGCCTTGCAATAAATCTACCTCAGAGAAAATGACAACTTCTGTCTGAGAAGAGCTGCCTGGTACTTGGGAAGACGGTTGACGGTTTTCATGTTCGAAGGAGGTTTTGCAGTCTGCCAAAGACATGAAGAGTAAACTTGAGTCTACAACTGTGTCCAGCCAGGGGACAAATGTCTTCTGGATGTTTTCTTTCTTTTTTTTTTTTAACTCTCATTGGAGAGGACTGTGAACCAGCGCATGTCATCAATGAAGGTTCAGAGGTTTGAGGGTTTAACTGCTCCAGACGGATCCACACTTGTGGAATCTCGAAACTTCTGTATTTTGGCAATTTAAAAGACACGATTGGGTTAAATAAAGTTGGGATTAATTGCAGGGCTGTTTCTGCTTCAGTTTTATCGATTAAATTACGAGTTTGTTGCATTGTGTGTCTTTGTGTGAGGCAGGTTTACATGTATCACTCGTTTCTTTATGGAACTTTGTGTTGATAGTCAAAGTGTAACAATAGTCATAATCATGTACTTCAACTCACAAGGCATTGTCTAGATGAGGGACGTGTGCACTGAGTATCAATTTTCATACATTGCAAACACATTTTTTTTGTTAATTCAAAGCACTTTGTCTGTGAAATACCAAAAAATGAAAGTTGCAAAGTGGCACTGCATTGTAAATTAAACACTTTTGTATTACATATTTATGTCTTAAGTGTTCATTTCGGGTGTTGACTTGACATGAATGAAGATGCGCTTGATCTTTTGGAATTATGAACATAGGGGTTAAGGTGTACAGAAGATATTAGCAAAAAACAACATTACAAGTAACCACTTGTAAGGCGCAGTGGTCAGCGCTGCTGCCTCACAGCAAGAAGGTCGTGGGTTCGATTCCGGGCCTGGGACCTGCGTGGAGTTTGCATGTTCTCCCTGTGTCTGCGTGGGTTCTCTCCGGGTTCTCCGGCTTCCTCCCACAGTCCAAAAACATGCATGTGAGATCAATTGAACACCTACGGACTCTAAATTGTCCGTAGGTGTGCATGTGAGTGTGAATGGTTGTTTGTCTCTATGTGGCCCTGCGATGAACTGGCGACTTGTCCAGGGTGTCACCCTGCCTTCACCCTAAGACAGCTGGGAGAGGCTCCAGCAGACCCCCGTGACCCTGAATAGGAATAAGCGGGTATAGAAGACGAATGAATGAATAAACATTACAACTAAAGTTTTAGGTGAGTGAAATGTGATTTTTACAGTTTGACTCCACTGTGGAGTGTTTTTGCTCAGCATAGCAGTGTGTACTCAAAAATCCAAGTCTTCTCCAGAAGTTTTTACATAGCAGGTTTTTCTTTACATTAATAAAAAAAACAAAACAAAACAAAACCTCAATGGCTTGTATAGACCATTCGTAAGTGACCCTTCGATGTTCTGATTCGCTCACAGTCTCACACCACCGTGGGGTCTCGGACTGGATTCCGTGTTTATCAAGGAAAACAACTGATGGAGATTCTTACAAAGTCATTTATTACACAAAACACTAAGTTTAATTTGCATTTTAACAAAATGAGTTTCCAGTCCCTTATTGTGCACGTCGTCGTAATGCACAGGTGGTTTGCACGAAGCACACAAACAAATTTAGACTTCATGTGTGCGTCTGCTGAAATAATTAAGAGGACTGCAGGTCACAGGATACACGTCTGGACCGTAAGTTGGCCGTGAGCACATTCGTCAGACCAGCGAGCAGGGACGATGCATGTTACTGCTGGCAGGTGTGAAAGGTCCTCTGGCTGGCTTCTGGTTACATGGAACATGTTGGTAAAGAAAGTTTTATTATGGCAAATTTACTCATGTTAAAGTACAAAAAAGTATTTTCCATTACCTTAAAATGGAATACCGACAGAACCCGACTACTTCTGCTTAAGACAAAACAGTAAATCCATTACACCTTTAGTAAAAACGGGAAACAGTCTTTTGAGTGGGTGTATTGAGGGGGCCTGGGGAGGGGGGTGGGCTTAACCTAAAACGCTCCTTCATTGACCCCGCCCCCCCGCAGGAAGCAGTCCTCGCGCCCCCTTTACAGTAGGACACATTTACTGCTCTTCTTGCCCCGCCTGGCCTGCAGCGCCGCCCTGGTGGCCATCTCGAACACTTCCCTCACACCATCCTTTGTTTTCGCAGAGCACTCCATGTATCCAAAGGCACCGATCCGGTTGGCCATGTCCCGCCCATCCTCCGACTTCACTGGTTCCTGGCCAAACAACGGTGAGGTTATTTCATTGTGTAATGAGCAGGCTTCGCTCTTGGCAGACTGCTGGTTACAGTTACCTGCTTCATCTTGACGAGCTCCCGGCGAGTGTGCTCGTCGTTGCGTAGGTCCTTCTTATTACCCACCAGGATGATGGGAACGTTGGGGCAGAAGTGTTTCACCTCTGGGGTCCACTTCTCAGGGATGTTCTCTGAGTACGACAGGAAGAGTCAGACACAGCTGCATGTAGCTTCAGGCGAGTCAGAAACATGCTAACGAGCCGCTAAGATAAATGTCCCGCTTGATCTCATATCGTTCTTGAAACCTTCAGGGTAAAATCAGAAGACTACTAAGATGATAAATGTTACGTGTTGGGCCTTTATTAATCTGAGGGAGTAGGAATTCGTCCTAGCGGGAAAACTTTCTGATACAGCAGGTGTAAAAATGGTTTACTACAATTGTCACGAATTGACCCAATTTGAGAAGCAGGCAGAAGAACATGTGCGTATACAACAGTCTGTTTGCTTTGGGCTGGCCAGTGTTTAACGTTTACTGCCATCCATTTAGCCAATTTAATTAACCACACAGATGTCTCTATGAAATGACACACAAGACATCTGTTCACTGACAAGCACAGACACGCAGTTTTCTGCCCGGACATGTGACTCACCCATGTACTGCAACACTGACATGCACTAATCATCGCCAGTCGTTTTTCACTTACCGAGACTGTCAGGGCTGTCGATGGAGAAGCACATGAGAATGACATCAGTGTCTGGATATGAGAGTGGGCGAAGTCTGTCGTAGTCCTCTTGTCCTGCTGTATCCCAGAGAGCTAACTCCACCTAGCCACCCAAAAGTTAGCAAATACACAGAAAGAGACCACGTTGCTGCAGAGCTGTTGCTTGAAAATATTACTGAGAAATGAGCGCTCACTTAGTGCACATTAGAAACACAACTTCTTTTTTTTTTTAACATCTCCACTGTGTGCCTCCTTTTGATTTTGATTTTGATTTTTTTTTAAACAAATCAACAACACAAATTGTTGAAAAAAATAAATACAAAATACAATGGTAGGAGGCACATGACCAAATAATATTGGATAGAATAAAATTCAGATTTAACTGTAAAAGTAAAAAAAATATACATGTTTTTTTCTTTAAAGCAACATTGTGGAATGTTTCTAGCTTAAAATGTAAAAATAAATAAATAATAATAATCATAATTTTGACAATACACAGACTCATTGTTATAAGTTTATTATATAGAGAGAGCAGTGCCTCTTCCATCAAACAGGTTGACCTGATAAAGGACAATAATAATGGGAATAACTTTGGGTGCCTGTCTAGCAGCTGCTAGTAGCAATAACAGGCGCACTCAAGCTATGGTACGGATGTGATTCTCCCTGTTACGGCTCCCATAGTGTTGCATCAATCAAAACACAGTCAGAAAATATATGATGCTGCTACCATGTGCAATGTTAACAGAGTTTGTGTGTGAGAGAGAGGTGGTGGTGGTGGTGTGTGTGTGTGTGTGTGTGTGGGGGGGGGGGGGGGGGGGGGGAATATAAACATATTCTTGTTCTGTACCTGTTTGCTGTCAACTTCGATGTCAGCGACGTAGTTTTCGAACACCGTGGGCACGTAGACCTCCGGGAACTGGTCCTTGCTGAACACGATCAAGAGACAGGTCTTCCCGCAGGCTCCGTCTCCCACTATGACCAGCTTTTTCCTGATGGCTGCCATAACTGCACAATAAATGCAACAATTAATAGGACGCCTGCCGCGAGGAAACGACGAGCAGCGGGCAACCTTCAGCTGTGTTGACACAGCGCCAAACCAACACCCGAGGCGAAGTATTTGGCTTTCGGCGACAACATTAAGCGACGCTGCTGCCGTTTACAGTCAGCGACGTGACAAATATGAAGAAGTAAACGGCCAATGGCCGAGAAGGATCATTTTCACGAGAAATCGGAGTCAAACGGCGAACCCTTTTCCACGACGGTATATTTCCGCTTCGGTATCGCGGACCCATCCCGGCGTCAGGCTTGACAAATTATTTCGTTAACGCGTCTATACAATGTGTCAATTTAATTAATCACTGACCAAGGTAAAACTATCGTGTAGTTATAGTCCGGTGGTAATACATATATGGAAAGAGAGCAGGTTGACCCAAATTAAAGCCAGGAAGGAAGCTGTTTACCAACGCCTCGGAAGCTAGCCGTTTAGCTAACCAAGTAGCGTTAGCTGCCGGATGTGTGGCTACTTCGCAAAGTTTTCATCGCCTGGTCTGGTTCAAATACACGACTGAGTAACTTTGATAAAACAAATAAAAATAATTATAAAATACAACAACAATGTCGGTGTTTCACTCTGTTTAGCGCAGCTATCGTTTTGTGTGGAGCTGGTAACGCAGTGCGGCTAACTACCTGGGATTAGAATAACGGAAGTCAATGTGACTTTATAGGACCGTTAGTTAGCT
Organism: Nelusetta ayraudi; assembly: GCF_046127955.1. NCBI lineage: Eukaryota > Metazoa > Chordata > Actinopteri > Tetraodontiformes > Monacanthidae > Nelusetta > Nelusetta ayraudi. The sequence continues at coordinate 2,477,794 of NW_027466100.1, read as the reverse complement.
AGCTAGTTTGAGCTAAATATCAAACGCATGTTTTATACAAAATATACATAAAGTATCGACATAGACTACCGAATAAAATATACCGAAAAGTAAAACGTCTTGTGTGACGTGTGCTAGTATAACATACTTACCAGAAGATTGGTATGAAATGTATCCAAATGACTTTGAAGTAGTGCTTTGTTGGCCTCCGCTGCTGCTCCCTAACTGCTGCTCCTGCTGCGGCGACAGGATTAACAGGAGTAGAGGGAAGTGAGGGGGTGGGGAGAAAAACTGCAAAAACAAGAAATTAAAAAGTGCCTTTTAAAATAATAATAATAATAATAATAATAATAATAATAATAATAATAATAATAATAATAATAATAATTTTATATTCTAATGTTCTAATGTCAGAATGGTAATTTTATAATTTAGTAGGACTGTGACACTGCAGGGCACACTTAAAAATGAGCAAAAAAAAATAAATAAATCCAAACGTAATTGATTAAATGCATTTTATTCTCCCACAGGATCTGTTTCAACTTTTCTAAGAAAGTATTATCTTTACAGGCAACCAGATACCAAAAACAGCCAAAAAATCCGGACCCCCAACTGCAGCTTTAAACACAGGACAAATAAGAATAAATACAGCAAATAAACAGAACCATAGAATAAATGCTTATGGCTCTCTTGCATGTTTTCAACAGACAAAAGCAGCTGGTTGATAATGTACTATGTAGTTTCCTGTCTGAATTTGCTGATAAATGCCCTCAAGCTGTCTTGATTCAGAGAGTTCGTTGGTTTCATTTCCTTCAATACTTCAATATGACTATTTATCTATTCACTTTTTTTTCTTCTAAAAACAAATTACTTTCTTCGAAGAGAAGTTGCACATCCAAAACACTTTAGAATAGGATATGACAATACACTCTTGAAGTACTCCTGGGTTCTCTCTGTGATATTGCTATGTTGAGATGAAATAAGTGATCGCAATCATGTTCTTCTTCGGCAGGATTTTGTCTGACAGCATGTGAGATGAGTGACAACGTTCTCTGGTTATCCAGTCGAGGACTGAAAAAATACCAACGTTAATGAACTGATATGGTTTCTATTGCTGCAGCAGTGTAATGATAACCTCTGAGGCTTTCTCTGTGTCTCCCTGAAAACCAACGGTCCACAGGAGCAGTAACAATATTACCTTGACTTCATCGTTTATCTACATCGTTCATGTGGCCATTGGCAACTTTTTTTTAGTCTGTGGAAAAATTAAATGTCTATCTGAGGTCTTTTTTTCTCTGAAAAGCCACAGGCTTGAGCACATACACTCGACCACACAACAGATTTTTCCATGAATGGCCTCAGATTTCCAAGCTTGATTGGATTTGAAAGAACGCCTCGTCAGAGATGTGAGAGATGTGATTTTTATTTTAACTTCCCTGGTAGTGCCGATCTAAGCGTTTGCACGCCATGCAGTGTGCCTCTCATTCTTGGAATTTGTGTAACAAACATCTTATCAAAAGTCTACATTCTGGATTTTTCTTTCAAACGCCAGCGATCAAACCCGGGACCTAGTAAAAGAGAAACGGGAAATGAAGCACAACGCAGAAAGAGCCATCCCTATAGCAGTCTGAACAGAGAAGATTGCAGATCTCTGATCTGTCAAATTTGAAACCCAATATTGAGATAATGCTCCGTTGAACCCATAGGGAAAAAAATAAAAAACAGTTGCCTTCCTGTACGCTAAATAAGAACAGGAACTTACATGTTTGACAAAAAGAGAAGAAGAAGAAAAACAAATATACAGTAAAACATATAAAAGAGCAAGGACACTCTAAATCCAGTAGAACCCAGCAAGCAGGGGGGGGGGGCCCTCTACTTGCAGTGAAATGACAGCAAGCTTTTATTTTCAAATGGCAGTGCGCTCCTGCTGGGCTCATTTCTGTTGCCTGGGGTGATAAACTGCCCCAGATACTCATTTGTGTGTGTGTGTGTGTTGGTGGAGTGTGACCCTGAACAGCGTCTCTGTCTCTGTGGCCCTCAGCCAGGGGGCACCACTGCGGTCCTCATACGTGGAAGGGGTAGTCCAGCAGGTAGCGCAGCAGAGGCCGTGGCAGCGGCAGCAGCGGCAGCAGCTCGGGCCGGCCGGCGCTCCTGTTGATGGCGAGGCGCGTCAGGTGCTGCAGAGAGGGGAACGCCTGGGGTCTGTGCAGGGCGTGTGTCAGCCTGAGCGGCACCCCGCTGTCCTTGGCCGCGGGCCAGGCCGGGTCGGGCTGGGCCTCGGGGGGGCCGGGCGGCGTGGCCCCCACCGAGCTCACGTAGTGCTGGACGAGGCTGAGGACGTCCGGGAAGGTGTGCAGGCTGGGCAGCCCCGGAGAAACAGAGTCCAGCCAGAAGGAGCCCCTCCCGTACTCCACGCGCACGCTGGTGGGCCCGCAGCAGGTCTTCACCGACAGCGCCAGCAGGTGGCGCGGGTGACTGCTGTCGCGCACCAGAAACGTGCCCTCGGACTTCTTGAGGAGAGCCTCGCGGGCCTGGCCCACGGAGATGGAGCCCCAGTACCAGCCTGCAAGCAAAGACGGCAGATGGTCAGAGGGTCGGAGGGAGGATGGGTTCTGACGTCACGATGTTGCAGTGAGTGCTGCTGCAGGCGCACCTGAGGCCTGGAGGTACTGGAAGGTGGTGGCGATGCAGCGGACGTCCTCCGACGGGTCCCAGAGGGGAGGGGGGGGATGCGGGCAGCACTGCGGCTTCTGCTCCTCCAGCTGGAGAACCGATGCTGCGTGGGCAACCATCTCTGACTGGCAGCAGCTCTACTGACACATTAAAAAAAAAAATGTAAATAGTACTTATGTTTATATATATATTTATGTGGTTTTGTGTGTGTGTGTGTGTGTGTGTGTGTGTGTGTACAAAGACATTCTGAAGAATATTTGCCAGTACGCTCAGTTTCTTTGCATTGAGCGTGAAAAACATCAAAAAGGACAAAAATGACCGCTAAAGCCAAGGCAACCTTTGCAACCAGCCACAAGTGCTGATTGTTGCATCAGACTGAGTGAGTGTATTTCAAACACGGTTTCCAAGAGGCAAACCGGATCCTGCTCCTTGAGTGTCCCATATGGTGTCCGTGTTTCATTCCTACATCACACAGATAACAGTATCATTAAACCTGGGAATGACTCATTTATTTGAGTTAGGGCAGTTTGGTTGAATCTAAACTGGGAGAAGCACAATGCCTACGAGGAGGCGTTAGTCAGCACGCTGTCTGCTGTTGGCAAGTCACCATCACTTTAAAGTCAGCAGGGGCGGCCGTAAAAAATAAAGTTCATAGAAAGCGGTGGTAAAAAAAAAACAACACAATTGTAGCGCAGGGCTTCATAAGGCCCTTCTTTAGCAAACAGTTGGTTAACATTTTAACGGAGGCTCATGTTATTTGTTGAGCTCAGTGTCAGAATGCGAAAGACGAAGACAAATCTGGTTTGGCGCTTAAATCAAAACTGCAGGTGATGTTCTTTCAGGTTCAGGGAGCTCACATAGACTGGTTGAAATGTTGATGGGAGCAAATGATAGATTAAATAAGTCTCACACTTCATTCATTTGGCAAGGACTTTCACCGTAACTGAATATCAATGGCCATGGCGCCAAGCCTCCCACACCCTCACTGTAACAGACTGTCATCAATTTAGAAATAGTGACTCAGGTGTCAGCCTGCAGCCGCACAAACAACAACTCCTCGTGAATAAAATAAATAGAAGAATATTTAAGAGAAGAAAAAATATACAAATAGAAGAAAAACAAAGCAAAAAGAAAAGCAAACTAAGGGAACAATGTGTAACTTACTTCAATTCAGGTCTTCAGAATCCGAGGGTGAAAATGGAAACATCCTATCCAACTTTGTGACTTTTTAATATCCTGTGAAGAAGGACCTGGGCGGCGATCAGCTGTGACCGGAGCGGAGTGAAGCTCTGCAATCAGCAAACTGCGCCTCAGAAAACAGCTCAGTTCACTTGGGACACGAGAAGCTTCCCAGAACTCGTTTCCAGGAAAGGTTTTGTGTTTCAGCGCCTGCAGTGACACTGCCAGCAGCCTGACTGCACTCCAGTCAGCTCGCACTCCATAAGCACATGCCGCTTCCTGTGAGCCTTCAAAATAACGCACTGAACGGTCCGCATTGTAGCAATGATGAGTTATTGGAAGAAAAAAACAAAAACACCTCTAGATGTCTCCTGCAAACAACACATTCAGCAGCCTGGTTTAGGCTTTGTGCAAAATGGATGCTTTGTGTGGGAAAGTGGGGGAAACGATGCAAATGTCTGCTCTGCTGGTTGGTGTCAGGATATAAATGGCACTGTAGAAGGCACATTCTTACATCATTACAGAACTGTGTGTTGGCACACTATCTAAAAAAATGCAGGGAGCGAAGGAAGTAAAACATGGACCTCTCTGGGGATTCCCTTGACCAAACACAAACAAAATTTTATTGCAAAATTGGGCACTTTTTACATCCATTTTCTATACTTGCTTCCTCCTGCACTCAGGGTCGCGGGGGTCTGCCGGAGCCCATCCCAGCTGTCACAGGGCAAAAGCAGTGTCACACCCTGGACAAGCAGTTCTTTGCAGGGCCACATAGAAAGACATACAACCACTCACACTCACACACCTACAGACAGTTCAGAGTGGACTGTGGGAGGAAGCTGGTGAACCCATGCAGACGCAGGGAGAACAGAAAGGCCCCAGACCCGGGATCGAACACGCAATCTTCTGATGAGGTGACCACTGGACCACTGTGTTGCCAGGGCCCTTATGCTTTTATTACAAAATAAAAAATGACAATGGCCCCATTTTATTTCCAAAAAGGGAACTTCATCATTTTCTAAAAATAAAAAGACTGGACATGTTTTAACTTCCAGAAGGGTTCAGCTGTAAACTGTAAAGTGGCCCCTTGCTGCATCCCTTCCGTCCCTTTTCCACATTCATTCTTTTTATACACATTTTCAACGTCTTATGCTGAAGTCAGTTATCTCTGACATCATGAGGCATCTGCACTATTTCTGGCCAACTTTGCACGGCAACATTGAAATGCTGCATTTGCGTGCAGCAAGGTTAAATTAGGTTTAGCGCCTGCAGATGTGCAATACGGCATGAACGCAAGCCATTTCTGATTTTACTCACATGGTTGATGTCAGCAAATTTGCAGGAAATTGGGGTCATTTGTACAATGAAGGCCAAACATTTTACACCCAAATACTTATAGTCACCAAAACTAAAGTCACCGCCATAAATAATTTCTACATGTGACTAAAGCTGCCAGTGGGGTGCAGACAGTAGAGTGGTCTTCCTGGAATTGATCTGAATTGCTTCATGTCAGAATCAGTGTGTCTTGTCAAGCTAAGTTCCAGGGTTATCATCAGCAGATAATAATAATAATAATAATAATAATAAAAAACTAAAAGCTTCTTTTCAGCTCTGAATTGTAATTCTAAGAAGATATGTTCACATCATTTGCCTTTCCTGTGAGACATGAAGGCAGCAGAAGTGCACGGCTGAAGCCTTCTGGGTAGACAGCTTTCCTGGAAAACACACAACAAATTGACCTCTGCTGCTGAGCTGTGATCCCTGCTGCACGCACAAACACACATGCACACACACACAGACACAGACACACACACACAAACACCAATGCACACACACACACACACACACACACACACACACACACACACACACACACACGCGCGTGTGTGTGTGTGCGAGAGAGAAACAAACAAGGACGCTATTAAAAAATAAAATCATGTGATCATGTAAAACAAACAACAATTTGGTGGCGGCGTTTATCCAAAGCTGTCGTGATCCGTTAAAGAAGGCAGGGGGAACTAGTGATGGTTTGTGAATGAACTTGCATGAGGTTTGCACACATGTGGTAGAGACTCATTTAAAGCCAATCCAACGGGATTAACATTAGAGCCCCACAGGGAGTCATTCCTGTCAACCACAATCAAAGTTTAGGACTTCCTTCTGCTACTGTTACATGCTTGAAGACACATTTGCCATAGCATACAAAGAACAGATCTGTGGTGAGATTGCCAGAATTTTATACTTCAAATGGGGGACAATTAATCCAAATAGCACTTTGTTCAAGATATGTTGAGGCCTGTAAATACACAATGTAAATGATAATGTACACACACACACACACACACGCACACACACACACACACACACACACATATATATATATATATATATATATATGTGTGTGTGTGTGTGTGTGTATATATATGTATATACATGTATATATATATACACACACACATATATACTGTATATATATATATATATATATATATGCATATACATATACATATATGTATACATACATTCATCCATATATATATATTAAGTGGTGATATGTATCCAGTGTCTTGCACTTTAAAGCTATTTTTCAGGTAACTTCACCAGTTTTAGATTTCTTTTTATTCAAAATTGCTGGATTTTCACATATACTGTTCAAATACTGAGAAGAGACGTGCGGTGAGGCCGCAGCCTGCTGTGCCTCTCAATAAATTGCTCAATGACTCGTTAACTGTGCTGGCATGCTCTGCAGTGAGACCATAGAGAGGGCAAACCACCCTTTCTGGTCGAGAACCATAGCCTTTCACTTGGGGGTGCTGGTCCAATCCCAGCTGCTTCACACTCAGTTTCAAACTGCCCCATTCGAGTACAAGGGCTTGATGAAGCCAACGTGACTACATAATCTGCAAAAACAGGGACTGAACAGCCCTTAACAGAGGGCCCTGGACCCCATACTCCTAGAGCACGCCCCAAAAGACGCGTCAAGGAACACGGTCAAACGCCTTCTCCAAATCTACAAAAAAAAAAGGGGGACTTCTTGGGCGAACTCACATGAACCCTCAGGCACCTGGCGGAGAGTGTGGAGCTACTCCAGTGTTCCATGACCCACACGGAACCCGCAATGTTCCTCCTAAATTCGAGGTACGACTATTGGCCCTATCCTCCTCTCCATTACCCTGGAGTAGACTTTGCCGGGGAGGCTGAGGAGTGTGATTCTTTATGGCACACCCTCCGAGAGACCTGTCCCCAACCTGAAGACGCGACCCTCTTGTTCAACATGTGGCGGCTGAGCTGTGGGGCAATAAGCAAAAGCCCACACCAGCCCGCCGCCACTCATCGGGGGCAACGTCAGACAAACAGAGAGTCCAGCCCCTCTCAAGGAGCTGGCTTCCAGAGCCTAAGCTATGAGTGGAGGTGAGGCCGACGATGCCTAGCCGGTATCTCTCAACCTCCTGCACAAGCTCAAGCTCCTTCCGCTCCAGTGAGGTGACATCCCAAGTCCCTATAGCAAGAGGCTGTTTCTGAGGCCCAGGCCGTCTAGGCCCTTGACCTCGACTGCGGCCCGTGCCACAAAGCACCTGACCCCTTCGGCCTCCTCTGCCTGTGGTGAGCCCACAGGGGAGGTATCTATATACACATTTTCAGTTTACTTTGGAACCTTATTTGTTTTTGGGAATGGCTAAATCAATAGTTGCCAAAGTGTGGCAAAAATGCAAAAATTTCAAATGATGTTGAATATGTACTCATTAACATTGATGGGATTTGCAAGTACAAACCATGATGAAAAATCATGCCAGGAAGCTCCACTGGCAACTAGACTAAAGAAAAAATAAACAATCTGAAAGCAGCTATAGTATAGGACCCTTTAATGATTATGCATTTCCCCTCACATTCTAACAGTAAATAAAAATACAAAATGCCTTAATGTGAAATGTGTTTAATTCTAACTAAATCTTTTTTCATGTAGCCCTGGAGAAAAAAAAAGTTTAAATTCTACTTTTTTAGGTGGTTGCCCTGTGTGTCTCATAGCTGTGAACTAAAAATATGGAATGGCTAACAAATCAAATAACAGGTGGATTCCTACACATCCTGTGTGTGCGGCCTCTAACTCTCCTCCCCATTCTCCCCTGCACCCTTGATGAGGCGCTTGTTGCCTCTCTTTCCCCCTGGTGCGCGAGGTTTGGCGAAGGCCTGCTTTAAGGTGTGCTCCATCGGGTGGACTTCCTCATACAGGAAGTCCTCTGTGAGGCCGTCGCCGCTGTCTATTTCCATCTGCAAACACACATGCACATGGGATAGCACAATAGGTTTGGAAATTCATCCTCTGAAGAAATGGCAACGGTGCTTTGAGTGCTCAGTGCTTCTCGTGTACTCTCGAGTGATTTGCACCTTTTTGGTGACTTCCAGCTGGTAGTCTCTCTCCACTTCATCCAGTAGCCTGTTCTTACAGCTGGAATACAACATCCGCTCTTTGATACTGCAGGTGTAGCCCGGCATGGAATATATGAAGACTGGGAAAAGGAAAAAAAGTTTAACACAAATACTGCTGACTACTGATGTTTGCTGTTTCACTGGGTTATTCCAAATGTACATTTCAGCCCTTACAAACATTAAAGCCCTCAAATAAGGCTATGGTACAAATGTGGGTCTCATTATGTTTTTAGTGACACTCAGAGTAAAACTGGAAAAAGGTAAACGGGAGACATTTGAGACATTGTTTTAAGAATATTTTATCATATTCTACCAATTCTCAGGTCTTCATTTATCAAACTAGACTCGTGATGTAGGCTCATATGATTGAAATTAAGATTACAGAGAAAACAGCATATTTAACTCACTGTTTGCAGCCCCCACAAAAAGGCTCTAGCTGTAGGATCTGTGCCTTTTGCAACATCACAGGAAATAAATGAAGTGGAGAGGTCACTGATGGGCTAGAGACACGCTTTGCTGTTATAAATTGGCAAAGTGAGTTGACTTTAATGTTCATACATTAATAATTCATATATTAATTTAAAAGTGAAATCCAGTTGTCAAACAGAACCCGAATGCTGTGTGGTAAAAATTACTTTACCTTGTTTTTGGATCATGTATGTGCTGAAAATTGTCCTAACTTCCTCAGCTACATAACTAATGTTAAAGCAGCTCTAGGTAACTTTTCGAGCATAAAATTATGATTCCAAACTCAGTAAAGCGGTAGATAAACGATTAATAGGATCAATGGTGCCGCCTCGGCAGCGAGGGGGGGGGTTGTGCCGGCTGTAACTGCACTGCGTAACTTTCAAGCGCGACCCGACACACCGGACGAACCACTATATGGCAACGTCACACGTTTATTTAGAGGCTGTTTTACATACTACTATTACAAATACATAAGATTGTAAAATGACGGAATGGAACCCAATAATTAACCTCGATGAAAGACGAAGTAATAAAAGTGTTGAACGTTTGCTACGACGTTATTGTCGTAGCAAATTCGTAGCAAGCTCAAGTTACCTGGAGCTGCTTTAATCTATTTTATGATTACTCATTTTTATATGTACACTAGAAATATAAGATGGCTCTGTATATATACAGTATACATATACATATATATACATATATATAACTGTATATTGTAATGTTTTGACTCTGATTCAGCCTGAAACTAAAACATTTTTAAAAGTGACTAAATACAACTGATCCTCTTATATCCACTATCGAGAATCAACTGTATAAGTTTCACATTTCTATATATTTGACTGAGTTCATCTTTTTTTTATTTATGTATTGACTGAAAACCTAAACATCAATAAATCATTACAGTTTCTGTACGACAAACACCCTCCAGGTGTGCTAAAACTTTTCAGCAAAATCTTAGCACCACAGTGTGGGCGTACACTGACCCAGTGCCTCCTGCGGCTGACCCTGGTGGGAGTGTTTGAAGATGAAGAAGTGGTATCGGGGGGAATCAGCGGGGATCCTGTACTGAAGCTCCTGAGTCTCTGTGGGTTTGGTGTGCACCAGCTCAATGGTCTCTTTCTCGACGTCCAGCCTCTGCAACACAAGTCACACACAGTCAATTTCACCAACAAACTCTTAATTTACCACTTGCATATTCTGACATTATTATTATTATGATTTCTTTATTTATTTTACAAGAAACTTTGTTCACCAGCTGGATGTAGTTGATGCGTCTCTGCTTGAGCTGCTGCAGAGCTCTTTTGGCCTCTTCTTGTAACGGAAATGCAAGACCCTGAACTGTCTGTGCCCTTTTGTCCAGGCCAAACTCCATCGTAACCTGCAGATTTTAAAAACGAAAGTAAATAGAACAAACAAACAAACAAACAAACAAACAAACAAACACAGATATCTTTTTAAAAAAATGTACTGCCACACAGAGCAATGAAATGGCAGAATGTGCGAAAGATGTGAACCAACCCTCGCTCGTGCTGTTGGTGTCCCGATTCGTCGGCGCTCATCCTGAGAACATCAGAGACAGTTTGAAACTCCTTCCACCTGCTCCTGACATCACGCTCGCACACATGAATTCATCCAAAGCAGAAACACCGGTACGTACCCACGCGACTTTGTCCTGGCAGCAAAAGAAGAGGTAGACAGGGTGAGCGAGATGTAATGCACAGGGCACATCAGAACATAAGAACACGGTGCGTCACAAAAGTTCACCTCTGTAACTTTAATTTTTTGCAGTTCCTGTTCGGCTGCAGAGAGCGGTGCTGGGGACGAGCAGGAGGACATGTGTCGCAGGTATCCCTGGAAACAGACGTCGTCCTGGGCGGCAGACAGACACCATCAGAGTCATTGCTCAGCTCAAAAACATCTGCCAATTGGCCGTCGTGCGGGATGGACTTTACTCACTTCGCCCGTACCGAACACTTCGTCCTTGATGTGACCGCTTCCAAACTCTTTCTTCAGTGTGGCACGCGTTGCTGCATACACCATTTTCTGCCTCACCTGTTGGCGCCATCATGGACAGGAGGGTGAAATGAATTCACAAACAAGTGCTTTTTGTAGTTTTAGATATAAGGCAGATTTTTCCGAATGTGTGTGTTTATTTTGCATGATGCATTAAATCTAGAAATGGCGGGAAAATACAAAATATAAATTAATCTCCCTCATACAATACATAAACCAATAGAAAGATGTACATTACACGTATGTATATATATATATATATGTATATATATATATATGTATGTATATAAATATATATATATATATATATATATATATATATATATATATATATATATATATATATATATATATATATATATATATATATATATATATACATATATATATATTAATATTTAGGATTGGAACACTGATTTATAAATGTTTAAAGTGAGATGAAAAACTCATAAAATTATTCATATTTGCAGCTTTAAAACAAATTAAATGTAGTTAAAGCCATTCTGACAAACTGCACTTAACTGTAACTATAAACCACCTATAAGTGCAAAGACACTGTGCTAATTTCCACTATTATATAATAGAAATTGTCTTTAAATTCTGAAGATTCAATTTTATTCTACAGACAATTGTGTAGCATTTTAAGGGATTTATTAACATGAAATGAAATAGAAAACACAATTGAATGTTTTTAGTTAAATAGTCACTAAAAAGATAACTGAGTACTATTTTTTTCAGTTTATGCAAGAAGGGGGTCCACTTGTAGGAATGGCTGTAGTTTACCACCACATCTACAGTATCTCTGAACACTATTATAACCTCAACAGTTGTAATTACTGTGTGATTCTGTGTCTTATGACTTCTGCATTTAAAAACAAAAACAAAAAAGGTTGTATAAAGTATCAGAGAAAACTTAATATCTCTTCCAAAGGCTTTTACATATGGTTAACTACATATTAACTACAGTGTAAACAAATCTTTTGATCACGCATTGTATGTGTTTTGGAGTTAATCTCAATATCGGTCACTGGGCTTCAGACTTTGCTCTGAAGTGGCCACTACATTTTAATTGGCCCTCCCTGACTCACTGGTGACTGGTCAGGTGACCAGGCGATAAAGATCCACTCGTATCCCTGAGCGTTCTGAGTGTCGAGGCGGTAGAGGATGTAGCAGGGTTCCTGAGGTGTGAGCAGAGGAAGCAGGAACTGGTCGTAATCCTTGTCCCAGCTCTGCGCTGGCTCTCGAGACCAGTCGAGCACTAACTCCTCTGCGGACAAAACATCACGCGTCAGCTAGCAGGCACTCGGAAGACGCTGGCGAACAGCCGCCGGGTCGTTGCAAACGCGGGAGACGTGTTCACCGTTTCTGATGACGATCTTCATTATTCTGATGGCACCTCCCCTCGCACGAGCCAGGAACTCCTTCAGCTCAGATGTTGCTGAGGAAACCAGATACAAGGCAGACGAGTCAAAGCTGAGGACAGAGTGGTGGGTGACGACGAGGGGTTGAGGTGTGGGATGGTGAGAACCTGAGAACCTCCACTTCAGGGAGAGAATTTGATCCAGTGCCAGTTCGTCCACGCCGTCGCCCCGACTGAGTGCATTGATCCCACTGAGCAACTACACGCTAACACAACCCTGTTCTTCGGCAGATTACAAATCAAAGAATGGTCGTTTGTTACCAAAACACGAATTCAGCTGATTGCTAACACTCTCTGCATGCCTCTCACTATGGTTACCAAACACAGCGGCCTCATCAATGATGTAGGGCGAGAGAGCTGTGCTTCTGGCAACCTGCACCCCCCTCCCCCCCAACTCCGATTACCAAATGCCATTACACGCCTATAAAACTATGCAGAAATGTCAGCTGATGCTAAAGATTGTGATTAGAAATATGAAAGCAACAAGACAAGAAATTTCCACCCTACATCACTTTAACACTGGCTGAAAATCCACATGGTTACTTGGTTGGCTTAATATTTGCATCCTGTTGGAGACGACCTGCTGTCAAAGTTTAAATTCAGATTTTAAAAGAGCAAAAATAAATAAACAGATAGATAGATAGATAGATAGATAGATAAAAAACCTGCTATGGAAACAATAACGGACGAGAAGGAGCAATTCAATCGCTGTGCATGCAACAGCTTGAGGAAGGAGTTCAAAGAAAATCCTCCTACCGTTTATTCCAGTTTGGTGTGACATCTTTTGGCTTCACACTCCACGCATGCGAGAACCGTCCAGGTGTGCGTCCTCTCTTCTCTTGCTCAGCAGGTAGGCTGCCTCTCGGTCGACGGCGGACAGGTGGACGCACACGCACCAGTGACATAAACGCCTCGAGGGTGACTCCAACACCTGAAACACAATCTGCGGAACTGTGGCCGATGACTAATAACGTGGCTGTCAGTGGATATGCCACCCTGACCACTGATCTAAAACTCTCTGCATATGGATGACCGCACTGTTTTCTCAGCTAGGGAGCCCCTCCCAGGCCCCAATCCGACTGTCCCACAGTGCACCTGTGTGCAGGAGGAGGGGATGCAGAAGGCTGTGCAGTAATCCTGTGCTCGTGGCCATTACGGTGGCTTTTCTCGCCTAGTGCACCGGCGGCACAAGCTCTTTATTCACCGCATCAAACAGCGAAACGGCAAATCGGTTGCTGTAACCACCAGACGACATGGTGCAACACGACCCTGAGTATGGGGCATAATTAAGAACTAGATAAGTGTACAAAAAAACTTAGAAAGGTGATTGCTGAATGTTTTCGCTGTTACCCCTTTATCCCCCCCCCCCCCCCCCCCCCTGGACGCATCTAAGTTTCAAATTCGCAAGGAGGAAGGTGAGAGAAATATAAGTGCATACCTGTGAGGTTACCTGTGATGGGATCATTCATTATTCACTAAGTGGCGAGTACACAACCCAATCATCTATACATTATTCAAAGAACCCCTCCCGCCCCCTCTGCTTCAGGAAGTAATATTTCGTGTACGCAGAAAGATTATCCCTGAAATAATGTGTTGAATAAACACAATTGAATGTCGTAAGACTTTGACTACAAGACATTCTGCAGGGTCCAGAATGACTATTAAGCAAGCCAAACTCCTGTTTGTATCCATTAAATGACTTTACTGCCAGTTACGTACCCTACTCTCGGTTACTATTTCTACAGCTGTGTTTATTCATTCAAAATGAAAAACCTCTGCAACAGCACTATCATTCTTGAACAGGAGAATAATTCCCCTGATGCATGCCTCATTTTATGCTCTGACCAAGCAAGACTGTAGCGAGCCTTGTTTTAACTTATCTTTAAGTCAAGTGTTTAAACAGTGATTTTCCTAGAAAATGTTACATAATTTGACCCAGTTTGCCGTGGATTTTGATGATTTGCAGCTTTTCCCAATGTTATCTGATCTGAAGTATTACAAATGTCTTTTGTTTTATTAAACATTTTAGCCATGTAACGAAAAATCCAAACACAGACCTGCATTTTCCTGATATTTGAAAACAAGAAATGACAAATTATTTCAAAACTGTATCAAAACTTTTTTTTTTTTATTAAAAACAACAGCATGTCCAAAAACAACACGTGAACAAAATAAAAACAGATAAATGCTTGAATTATTTACACATCTAAATACAGTACAAGATAAAAAAGAACCACGGTGCAATGTACCTTATAGAAAAGTACGGCATTTGCAGCAACATTAACAATTTTAAAAAGTTAACACTGGTAAAATATTAAACATCAAACATTTAGAGCACCACTGAGTTGCTGTGATCAGAATACCTGGAAGAATTATACAAATGCCCCACTTTCTTTATTCTTCTAAAGGTCGTCAAGGCATGGGAGCCAAAATGTCTGAGAAGAAAGAAGAAATTCCAAGTGAGCAGATTTGTTCAGCAGAAGGCTATGACTGACACTGGACACTGACGAGCGTCTGATCTCACCATGTTGGTGCACGCGCTGGCAAACATCATGTTCCTGGGGTTAAACTGAAGAGTGCTGATGGGACCTTGATGCTTTCCGTCCAACACGGCCACCTTCATCCCACTCTCAGTGCTCCACATGTGAACTCTTCCGTCCTCGGAGCCTGCGGTAGAAAAACACACTGTCTGTAGCACAGGTGGGGCGGGCCAAAAACAACGTGCAGAGCCAGCTTGGTTATGCCTACCAATCATGACAAACTGCGAGTCAGGGGTGAAACAGGCCTCCAGGGATTCACCTTTACTGTTGTTGTAGCCCTTCGAGATACGGAAGAAGACAGAAAAACAGCTTTACGCGAGGTCATGTTGATCATCCACAATATTAAAACACCTCGCAGAGTGCGGGCTGTAGCGTAGACCTGAGGGTGACACTTTAAAAGGAATGGTTGGATCAGAATTGAAATGTCAGATTTATATGGCACACTCAGGTCTCCATGGCCACAAATCCATTCTTGAATTCCACATGTAACAATATCAGACTAATGCTCCATGACTATGCTCCATCTATAGGTGTGTTTGAGAAGATGGTTTGGACCCAGGAGTTGCCAAACACAATGTCTCACTGCAGAGTTCAAACCTATGTAATTGCCTGTGTCTCTTACAGAAAACGTGTGCAGGACCGATCCATTAAAAGCGTTCAGGACACGGATCATTCCTCCGTTGCTGGAAATGAGAATCTGTTCCCCGTTGTTGCTGAATTTGATTCCGGTCCATTCACAGACCCGGCTGAACCGTGTCTCAAAGGAAGCAAAGGGGCCCTTTAAAGAGAAAGATTGATAACAATGAATGGAATCGGTAACAATGTTACCATTATAGCTACAGATACAGAGCAGGTGCAGAAAGACATAGAAAGGGATTGGAAAGACTGATAGTAAACCTTGTCAAAAGCACGAATGTCATATAATTGGATGACTTGTGATTCCACCCCTGCAGCGAATATGAGGCCCGCCGGGTCAAAGCAACAAATGGGTTTCCCGAGTGTACTGACCGAACCCTGGAAAGTCAATACACACAGAAGGGAATAGTTGGATCAAATAGGTTGGAGCGACCAAACTTTGCAGCTTTTGCTTTTAGAGAACACAGTTGTCACTGTGACCATATTGATTACAGCCTGTGGATGCAGATACAATTAATAAAATGCAATAAAGAAAAAGCGAGTATAGAAGATGAATGAATGAATGATAATATTTAGTGTGTTTGTGTCCTTCTGCTGAGCCAACAGACTCAGCAGCTGGATGATTGTGGTTGTCAGACCAGTACTGCTCAAATTCCAGAGAACATATAAAATAGCAGAATTGGGGGGTTTGGTAACCAGTGACTCATGAAACATGAACGTAACAACCTACAGAAAACATTGTCATTTGTGTGTGTGTGAGGATACATGTACTATGTATATATATATATATATATATATACATATATATATACATATATATATATATATATATATATATATATATATATATATATATATATATATATATATATATACATATATATATACATATACATATATATATATATGAGTGTGTGTGTTTGTGTGTGTATTTTTTATTTTTTTTTTAACAAAGCTCACCTGATAGCTTGGAGAGCGTAAGTCCCATATTAGCACCGTCTTATCCAATGAGCCTGAGATAAACGTATCGTCTACCGGTGACATGGAGAGAGCGATCACTCTGAATAAAAGAAAATAAGAATCACGGATGGCTGAAGAGATGTCAACCTACAGAAAGATCAGTGGCTCGACACTGAAGTGAGAAATGTAACTGAAGGGGAAAACGAAGAAAGATATTTGGGTCAGATGCCTCCAACAGACTGAGCATGACTGGCCACGCCTGTGTTGGGGGAATTCCTTGATTAGCCAGGAAGATGAGGACAGTGGCTACAGTCCATCTAGTACCATCAGGCACAGAGTTCAGGCAGTCATTTTGAGAATATCATATTTCTAGTGCATACAAGAAAAAAAATATCATTGTGACAAACAGCATGTTAAGATAAAATGTCCAGGATCTTATTCAACACACCTAACACCATAAATCAAATATTACAGTAACATAGACAAGCTTAAGTGAAGGGAGACCTTTGTTATTAGAATACAGGGATATAGCGTGTCAATTAAAATAAGTTAATAATTTACCTTGCTGTGTGACCTGGGAAATACCTGATGTACTTATTGTCAGACAGTGACAGATAACGGATGGTATCTGCAAGACACGAACACTTGGGTTTAAACTCTGGGGCACGTGTACATTAAGTCCTTTTACACCAAGTCCTGACTACGTTATTACCATCCAGCTTGTTGGAGCTGTAGACCACCGTCTCTGTGTCCCCGTGTGCATAGCGGATGTGGTCCACTCCATACTTTTTGCTGAACAACGTCCCTATAGGTCTGCATGCATCAAGCCAACAGAGTGGTCAACCGGACAGCGCACAAAGTAGACGTAACATAATTACACCATATCAACGATTGTAATATGACTTAACAAACAAGTTCCACGTACTTTCCTTCCCGAATGTCATATATGAAGATGCAGTCGTCGTCGCTGCTTGACACAGCGTTCTCGCCGTTCTGGCTGAAGTCCAAACAATTTACCGTCTGTGTGTTCGGATAAGTTCTTGCGATCCTGAAACTTCGCAAGAGGCTATCGGTGATTCTCATTGCTGCGCCGACGGTGTTTTCACAGAAACGTGTGATTTGGGATTTATGGATAATCCATGTTACGCATTTAATGAAAGTGCAACGTCATTTAAAATCCATGGTAAGCGATGCTCATTTCTTAGAGAAACAATGACGACAACGCGACATCAACAAAAATAATCTCCCGGACGAAACACAACCCGAACCCCACTATAGTCGCACCCACTTCATCATCCGTATTAACCGGTTTTAAAAAAAAAACAATCGCACCTATAGAGTGGCGCAGGAAATTACGACATTTCAACACAGGAAGTTATTGCAATGTTTCCGTTTATCGTCACAATTAAACCATATCAGCCATATCACTAAATGTTGTGTCTTACTCGAAGATTTTTTTATTTGATGTATTTTAAAGACTCTAATATTTATAAACTATTTTCTGGGGGATTGTAATAGTTACAATGTGTTTCTCGAAAGTGCCAAATAATAACAAAACAAAACAAAACAAAAAATATCCAAACTAACTATTATATACTTTTATTGTGAAAGTAGTAACCCGGATGTATTATTATTTTTTTTTTTTTTTTTTTTATGTGAGGAACGCTTCTTATTTAGTCGAGTTGTGTTTCTAGTACAAGCAAACTTCAATATGAACTGCTGTAGGAGACTAGCGTGTACTGTCGGTCACAGGCGATCTGGCTGGTCATTCGGCTGTCACATGAAAACACGGACAAGCTTCCGGCCGCGTCCGGGAACAGCTTCGTCCTCTAACCGGAGTCAGGCCACTGCTGCCCAGGAGGCTCCAAACACAGACACGCGGGAGAAACCGAGACTGAGGGCGATAGATCTCGCTCAGAAGGTCCAGGGGGAGAAGGCGAAAACACGTGCAGCCGAACCTCAGATGTCCCAGTTGCAGAGAAGGACGGCAGAGCTGAAGCGGTTCAGTCAGCAGCTTCAGAACGTTCATCCCAACGTCCTGGCTAAACATCTCCACAAAAGTGTTCTGTACCAGGATCAAGATATAGTCATTATCAGCAAACCCTATGGGGTTCCGGTTAAAGGTAAAATCATTCTGCATCGAGCTACTGCCATATGTAATTAGTTGTCACATAGACCAAAAACAACATTTTGGTCGAATGCTTCATAATGTGTAGCAGTTCAGGAGGGTAATGCATTGCTTGTTTGTCTAAACAGGTACTTAACGAATTAATCATGAACAGCACAACCTTTGTGGAAAACAAAACACGAGCCGTTCGACATAACCAGTTGATGCTTTTTGTTTTTTGAATGGTGTAGTGCTTGATTAAACCAGTACATTCTTAAACTTTGCCCCAGGGAGACAAATTTGAAATAATTTAAAGGGGAGATTCGACAAATTATGCCAGAGAAGCTGGGCCCTTAATACATGTACATTCGTTGTCGTTTGCATCTCCTAGACGACTCTGGGGTCACGTCCATCTCGTCTGTACTTCCTGTCCTCTCCAAAATGATGGATGGCATGAAGGTCAAGAACGGCACCCTACTACTTTCCTGCCTGGGGTTGGAGAAGGAAACCACGGGAGCCCTCCTGCTGGCCAGGAGGGAGGAAGTGTTGGAGCATCTCCTCAACCTTCACAGAAGTAACCAAGTGCAGAGGAAGTACTGGTACAACAAATCATTGTACATCTGAATAGAGACAAAAGGACTCTAAATGTGAGCTTTTCTGTTATGACGTCAGGTGCCAAAATTTCATGTGCCCCCCAGGGTCGTCACAGTCGGTGTGCCTGTGCCCTCTGAGGGAGTGATTGACATCCCCATCATAGAGAGAGAGGTCACCGGCTCCCAGCCTCACTACAAGGTCTCCTTGTGCACTTAGAACCACATCAGTTTGTTTTTTTGTTTCCTACACTTTTAGATAATTTGGCTTAACAAAACTGTGCCATTTTCCACTATTGTGGCTTCACTTCCATCCTCAGATGGCTCTGTGTCCTCAGTACAAAATGAACGACGCAGGCAATGGCATGATCAAAGTCCGTGCACATCGACAGGCCCATCCCGCAGCGACCAAATACAAAGTGTTGGACAGCAGCAGTGGTTGCAGCCTCGTGGAACTTGAGCCTCTCACTGGTAAGATGACATTCGTTTTCAGGGGGGAGGGGCACTTTCAATTATCTTTGCTCAGTTTCTGGTTTGTCTTTCTTGCTTCGACAGGAGTGAAGCACCAGATGAGGGTCCACATGGCGTTCGCCCTGACTTGTCCAATTCTCGGTGACCACAAGTACTCTCACTGGAGCAAACTAGCACCACAGGTAAAACTGGCTGCGCTGTTGTGTGTTGTGCCTTGTGTCAGAGCGAAATCACTCACCGTGTATGTTTCGTTTTCCGGCTTCTCGTTGACTGAGCAAGCCAGCCACACAATCATTTCCTTGCAGTAACAATGCGTCTCTGTGCCAATGATAACCTGGCCAGTTAAAAGTGTAGTTAAGAAATGCCAAGAGAAACAATCTCACTTGCAATACTATGTACTTAATGACTTAACATTGTCAACCACTTCAACCTTTCACACTTGTTGCAGCCTTTGAATGATTTTACATTTATGTGCTGCCGTCTTGACCCTCGAGATGTCAAATTTGACAGTGTGCTAACAGCTTTGAGTGATGGTTAAGTAGAAAATGCTTAGGTTTCCCCTCAGGCTTAAGGTTATTTTTTTAAAGCACATCTTAGATTGTTAAAGGCTACACTGCTGTTGGTGAGTAGAGATATATATTAAACTATAAACCAAAGGCTGAATTTTTTTTTTTTTCAAACCCTGTTTGTGAGGCCATGGGCTGAAACGTCTGTTGAGAAATTCATCCATCTGCTGCGATTTTTTTTCTTCTATTTTTGCAAACACTGCACACTTCTGATTAGGTTTTCTCTTAACGGAACGTTGCAGTGATCCTCAGTCTTTTTGACCCTACTTGTTTCCTCTCTGTTCTTTGTATCGGTTTGCAGAAAGTACCAGAACGTGTGCTGGGAAAGCTCGGACTAGAACAGAGCAAGAGCCGACACATTCCTCTTCATCTGCTCGCTCGCCAGCTCACACTTCCAGGCACAAATGGGAACGAGATCAGTGTGTCATGCCCGCTGCCCAAATACTTTACACAAATACTGAAGCAACTGCAGTTGACTCCACCTGGCAAACGATAGTTCCCACATTTTTAGTATCCTCTGTTTTTCTGTTCGAAACTGCTGCAAGTCTGTTGGACTGTGTACATTAAAAAAACTCGTAGCACGTGGCCAACTTGCAGAACTTTCTTATTTTGGCTATGTATGCATCCGTTGTATTTATTTCTTTTTTTTGTGTGACTGTGATCATTACCTTTTATTAGGATCTGATGTATCCAGTCACGACAGCTCAGTATTTCTTATACGTAGTCGTTCTTTTTATTTGTATATTGATGATGCTGTTTCCACTGATTGCATTTTGATATTACTGATGTTTAATAGAAACATTTGCTTCATAAAGGTCTAGGACCGCAATGTCGCAATAAAATTCTGCAAGTTGGTCACGTGTGTTGGAATTTTTATTTTTTTTATTTTTGGTTAATTTGGACTTAATTGTCACTCTCTGACCCACCGGCTGTGGAAGTAGATGTGCGAGGATTTTTGCCTTTTTTGGACTGTGTAAATCAGAAAAAAAAAAGAAAAAAAAATACTTCAAGTAGAATATTTGTAATGTCATTTTGTAAAAAGGTCAAAGCCAGGGGAGCCTGTGCAGAGAAAGAATGAACAGTGGAACACGTGTGATGAAGCAGAGCCACATCACTTTACACCTCTTGCAGTTCAAGCCTATGTACAAACACTGAAGAGAGGCACCACCAGGTCATGGTTGTAGCTGGTATGAAAAGTCCAATTTAAAAGATTCCCAACCCCGCCCACTCCAGCCTCCAGTCAGCCTTAATTACAAATGCCAACTTCACAACAATGCCGAACACTTTTCATTTCTGAATTGCTTATCATGGTTGTTTTGTACAAGTTCTAGCTAAACAAAGTAGTTTTTCATCCGCATATCCTGTTTTAATCACCTACTGTAAATACAGGAAGATGTTGGCAAATGTCCTCCCATCACTAGCCTTGACCTGAGAATAATAGCACTTGACCATGTGAATTTCTGAATTTCTTATCACTCAATCATTCACAAGTATAAATCATGTGTTTGAAAACAGGCACAAGTTCTTCAGCTTTGAACGGGTCCATAGATGGTCCAAAAATGTTGTCTATACAAAAAAAAAAAAAAAAAAGACAATATATAAACAGGGCTGTGGAACATGTTCCCAATAGAGGAGAAGTAAGACGTATATTAAGGTCAAGTCGAGAGTCGAGCATCCACGGACATTGATAAGACTTACTGACCGGAACATTGAACACCTCTGGTGAGCATCAGGGAGCAGCCCAGCAGCGCTGTCACAGTCCAACAGTGGTGAGACAAAAAAACCATCCTGACTTTCCAGCTCAAACGCTTCAGAGACAATGGCTTAACAAAGGCAGTCAGGGGAAAGACACAGCCCCACCCCACTGGAGGAAAACAGGAAGGGGAAGGAAAAAAAAACAAATCATTGCCCTTTGCTTTGACTTGATGATTGTTAAAAAGAACAGAATCCAGAATGCTGAGGTTTATAGGGTTGGGATGGATACTGCATAGTCAATAGCCAGTGACTGAAGAACTATGTCCTGCGAGTCCCGTCCGTTCACGCGCTTTAGCTCAAGTTCTCCAGGCTGGCACCGATGATCTCCTGGATCTCTCTGACCACAATAATGCGGGACAGCATTTGCGCCACCTGCTGGCTGGTGAGGGGCTGAGACGAGTACCACATGGGGCTGTTGGGCGAGACCACGGGCTCCGGAGTCATGTAGTATACGTCGTTGCGTCCTTTCACACTTTGAGGGCTGGAAGACAGAAGGGAATTTATCATTTATCCTGCAAGTTGGAGACGAAGCATTGAGAAATGTCCCTGCGACTGAAGGGAAATCGCGGGGAACTAACGGATTCACTGAATTACCATTTGAAGAGATAGAAGTCGTAGAGTTTGATGGGGCAGCGGAGAGGATTTTCAGGATCTTCGGTCTGCTCTTCATACGGATCATCCACTCCTAAAAGACAGGAACGGGTCGAGATCAGCAAATGTTGCCGTCTCCGCAGCTGCGCCGTTTGCCGGGCACAGTTGAGGGTTTCAAATTCAAAATCCCTCGTTTTCGGGGGTGTAGAGGGTGGAGGTGTCACCTTTGGAACTCCTTAACTCAGCATCATCCTTTACTTAGTGACAAAAGCTAAAACTTGCCGCCAAAAAGCAGAAATCTTCTTCCGGTTTTTGACGGCATGCTGAGAATTGCACGCGACTGAGCGCCAATTGAAGAAACTGGCATGGACAATGGACACCCTCTATTAGGGGTCCTCAGGTTGTATAGCTACATGGTTAAACCAGTAGGAGTAAATCAGATTAGTCTGGTCTCAAGAGAAGGATTTCACCTTCCGAGTTTTGCTTCGATATCTGTGATAAATCCAGGCACCTTTCTGTCCTGAGCCGTGCGGAACTTGACCCTTGAGGAGGCGGATACTGGTTGCTTTGTCCTTGGTGTTAGTTGGGTTCTTCCTGGTGTGTCTCAGCACCTTGGTGAAAGCCACTTTGAGGTGCTGCTCGGGAGTCGTCAAACGGAAATGCCTGCAGACACGCATCCAACAGAATCATTCATGGCGTCCTACGCAGGCAAAGGCGGTGACTGAGAGCTGCGAGGCGGTGACTCACTTTGTGTTGAAGTACATTAGCGTTGTGAGCAATGTGGCAGGTGAATGCGCGCCGAGCTGTTTGCACTCCCACAGCATCTCCTCCGTCACGTGACTTGGAATGATGTACCCTGAGATTGAACCATGCAAGAAGTTGATTCCTTCCTGTTGAACCCCCACGGGGAGGGCGTTAATCTTCTCTTACCTAGCGGGTGGACGCAGGGTTTCCAACCATCCAGGATCTTATGTAAACTCTCGCAGAAGCGAGTGTAATACGGATCAGAGAAAATATCATCCACGCGCCCGTTTTCGCTCAGGTACTGTGAGGAGAGAGTGTCCAGGTCATATGGTGAGGTGACGGTAGTAGAGGGTCGACAAATTTGAAACTGTACAACTCACTGACCTTTTGTATACACAAGAAAACATAATACAAAACATCTGATGTAAACTGTTCTCCATCTGATCCCCGGGCTTCATGCGTCATCAAGGAAAGACCCAGGTTTAGCTCAGCGACGGCACTGGACACCAAGTCTTCTTGAAAACGCAGAGGCTGGCGGCCTGGAAACAAGAAGAATACATTTCATGACCTTGAAATAAACATAATGAATAAACCTGAGTGAATGGCTTTAAATTGCTAGCTATCAAATAGTGTTTCATTTAAAAAAAATTGTGATAGTAAATTTCAATTATTGGGCAAAAATGTACAGTGCGGCCTATGCTACTTTAGTTTTTGTTTTCCTGTTTGCTTTAAGTTGTTGGACTAACACATAAATGTTTTGGTTTTTTTTTTTAAATATAAAAACAGTGGTTAAGAACAAAAGGGGGACCTACGTCCTATCGGTGCAAGCTTGTTTTTTTCTTGTTTGTCCAACTCGCTGTTTTTTCGCTGAGCCCAGAGGCACCAGACCTCCAGACCTTCCTCTGGCTTCAAACAGACTGGAACCAGGATCTCTGTTGGTGGCTCTGCCTGTCCATCCGCCTCCATATGGCCCTGGCAAAGACCAAAGTAAAAGAAAAAAAATATTAACTCCAAGGTCAATGATTGCTTAGAAAGACGAGCAGCTGGGACACTTAGATAAACTTTATCCTTACACCTGCTTAACTTGTTCAACATAATAATGATGCATATCATCACCCTATTACAAAATAATGGCCTAAGCAGAAAATTAGTTTCTGGCTAAAATCATGTCTTGATAATGCCGGCCATCTCTTTTTGTGTTTTCCAAAAAACTTGGGAAAAAAATGACTGAGGCCATTATTTTAATAGGGTGATGATATGAGATTATTATTGGCAGTAGCCATTGACTGTATAAAAAGATGGGCAGGGTCATCATGGCTTCACCTATTGGTTTGCATAGATTCGTTGTGAAGCCTGGAAACTGGTGTTATGGTCAGCGCTATCTTGAGCTTCTGGTCTGTTTTGAAACCGGAAAGTTTCCATATTTAGATGTGTGTGTGGAGCCAGAGTTGGGCAATGATTGGAGCCAACAACAGTTGGCTACTAAACTTTAGCTATGAACACAACTTAATCGCCATTTATTCTCAAAATTAGACCAAATCAGGAAAAAAACAAAACAAAAAAAAAACAGAAATTAGAGCTCATTTGCTGAAATTTTTAGTAGTGGTGGTTTAGAGTTAGGGCTTCTTCTCGTATTGACAGCCATTCATGTGGTAAAAGTCCATTCAAACCTGGAGTTGGAGCTGCTCGTCTTGTTCTTGCTGTTGGTTGGGATCCCATATGTGAACGGACTGTGTCGTGTTGTAGTTGCCCCCGACGGTCTGCACAGCCACAGGGATTTGGATGTTTCCATTCATGAACTGCGCTGGGAACAGGGTCTGCACTATTTCTTCCTGCTGCCCGGCGGACACGGACTGCACGTCGGCAGACCTTGCCGCGGAATTGGGCGACATCTTGTCCTTGCCGTTGGCGGTGCTGACTTGCACCGCGTTGTACGTCTCCTGCGGTATGGAAATGTGGGTTATACCTTGCTGCTGTGGAGTGGAGTACACCGGGATGGTCCACGTCTCTCCGGTGGGCCCTGTGATTGTTCCTGTAGTGCTGTACAGCTGCGTGCTGTCAACAGTCAGCAAATCTGGACGCAGGGACACGTAGTTTTGCTGCTGCCCCTGGGGGATGGCTAGAACCGTCGCCACCTGCTGGCCCTGTTGAACGGCATATGACACAGCAAGGGGCACGTCCACTTTCCTCTTCTTGGCAGGTTGGAGCACAGCTGAGACAGCGGCGGACCTCCTCTCCGCTTCCCTGACAGAGTCATGTTGCTGTGTGGGTGACATGGCTTCTATAGTCTGAATCTGAATCTGTTGCCCCCCTGGTAGCTGGATGTGCTGGCCGCTCTGCAGCTGGATCTGCTGCCCACCCTGCAGCTGGATCTGCTGGATCTGTTGACCGCCCTGTAGCTGGATCTGCTGGCCGCCTTGCAGCTGGATCTGCTGACCGCCCTGCAGCTGGATCTGCTGACCGCCCTGCAGCTGGATCTGCTGGCCGCCTTGCAGCTGGATCTGCTGGCCGCCCTGCAGCTGGATCTGCTGGCCGCCCTGCAGCTGGATCTGCTGACCGCCCTGCAGCTGGATCTGCTGGCCACCTGGGAGCTGGATCTGCTGGATCTGTTGGCCAGCTTGAAGTTGAATCTGCTGGCCTCCTGGCAGCTGGATATGTTGCGCACCTTGCAACTGGATTTGCTGTCCACTTGACAACTGAATCTGTTGACCCCCAGCCACAGCGGCAACCAACTGTGCCTGAATCTGTGGAGCAAAGGTGACAAAGTCAAAAACAAGCAACAATTCATATCACCAATCTCAGCAACAAAAGTTTAAATTCATCCTGTACCTGCTGCTGCTGCTCCTCGGTCAGCTCTCCCGGGTGGACAAGTTGGGCTGATGTAATTCCCTGTAGGTCCTGTTGAGAAGGTGAAGCTACCTGAAGAACCTGGCCAACCGCTTGGCCTTGCTGGTCCTCAATCTGAACCTGAGGCATAGAGAATGAAGAAATAAGACACAAATTAAAAAAAAAAAGAAACAGTCCTTGGATTCTTAAAAGAGTGAAGGACAAACAGATACACAACAAGTAGTAGTGTTATCTTTTTTTTAATATGTTAATAAACACCGTGGTCAATTTGAATAAATTACAGACAGAACCAGGATTTAATGTCACAGTTTTAATAGGAATAGGACACTCCCCCTTTTTTTCAACAATATAAGCCAAAACTTCGGAACCACTAAAACCAACTACTTAAGTTTTACTTCCCGACTCAAACGCCTCGCTGCACTCTCATTTGTATCCTCATGACACTGACTAATGATAGTGTTTCTGGATCCCGACAGCCTCATCCATCCCGTGCAGCTGAAGCACCACCAGCAATACGTCACAGCACAAGGAAACTGACATGAACTAACCTGCACTTGGAGTTGCTGTTCTGTCTCTTGCTGCACAGACAGATGAGGAGAGATGTCTGCCGAGGTCACCTGCACCTGGGAAAAAAAAATTGCACGTTCACGCACTGCAAGTGGAATGGAAAACAGCGATAGCATTAATCAACCTTTAAGGGAAGCTCTTACAGGACACGCCAGCTCGAGAAGAGAGCCGGCCACCTCAGTGCTGTCGGTGTAGATACAGTTGGTGTCTTGTTGATACACCATGGCCGTGGAGGTGGTGACTGCCTCTCCCTGCTGGCTGAATTCCTGCAGCACCTCCGGGCCCTTGGCCAGCGACTCCAGGAACTCCTTCATCCTATGCTGAGGCACGGTGCGGGCCTTCTGCCGCACGTATTCATCAAAGGACACCACCCCGCTCTCCTGCTCATTCATCTTCAACTCTCCTGCAGAGATCGCGGGGTTTTCGTCAACAACTGACACATCTCATCAAACGCAGACTATTGAAAGGTTCTCAAAAGGGAGGGAAATGCTTAAATTAGAATAAACGAGATGTTGGAAGTGGACAATCTGCGCAAGCAAATCAGTGTTTACCCTGTAGATTACAAGCAGAGACCATGAAATGAAACGCTAAAGGTTGCGGGACAAAGTACATTTTGGCCTACACATTAAAACAATGACAATGTGCCGCGCTACCAACTTTTACTAGTAGTTTATACATTTACTAAGGAATCAGGCGTGTCTGAGGTGATATTCAGGCCCGGTCGGATAGACTAAATGTTTATTAACCGGTCTGACACGTCACCGACGTGATTTTTCGTCTGATTTTAAAGTTATGACTCTGTGATAATTGCGTCTACGTGGCTAGCATGCTAGCTTCACAACGTTAGCTTGTCATAGTGTTGCCATAGTCCTGTTTAACCTGGCAGGCTTACGGCTACGCAATATAGAAATCGGCATTAAATGTTGTGCAGAAAATTAAATAGCAATTAGCAGTTCGTGAAAATACAGTCAGGATGAATGCAACAAGCAATCTAATCCAACAAACATGACGCTGGCTAATTACAGCGCTAATACTAGCAGGCTAACTCGGTGGCTCTGGATTCTGTCATGCTACCTTAAATAAAACGAAATCCTCTCCTTTCCGCCAAGGCACGGTGTTTAAAACTAAAAAGCCGATAAAGTCTACCAGCTACCACAAACGTGACATTAACCTGGTAACATAGTGCACACCGCAGCACCGTAATCCCGCAAACAATGCTGTGGTTAGTTGCGATAAAAATTAAACGGCGGCGGCGACTAGGCGAGGTCTGACGTCTGCTTATTTTACGAAGAGATCCTGGCGGGATACGGAAAAATAGAAGTTTCCCAGCTTCCAGCGAAACGTTGTTATTCCTACCCGAATTAAACGCCGGCAACTCTTGAATCAGCACGCATTATACAGCTTCGCACAAAAGTCCGATGTCTGCATCGGGCGAGATATACAATGACGGAAGTATAGGCCCAGCAAACAACGCGACTCCTCTTCCCAACTCGCTGCTCTGTCAAGCAACGGCCTGCAGCGGAGTCCTGAGATATGAGGGAGTCTCTCCATCCTCACACCAACACTTCAGTTTGGCTTCCTAAAATCGTTCAGTTGCGTCTAAAGTGTGCTAAGACACGCTTTGGACAGGCAAAGCACCCTTCTATGAAGAAAAAAAAAAAAAAAAAGTAATTATGAGGAGAGAAAAAAACCGAATTATTATAAATGTATCCCTCACTATTTAAAAAAAAAAAAAAAAAAAAATCTATCCCACGTTTTAAATGTTGCAATCTTTATTTTGCAAGTTTCATATTATTATTATTATTATTATTATTATTATTATTATTATTATTATTATTATTATTATTATTATTAGTTGTAGAAGTACACTGAAGGTTTTATATGCCTCACAAGCTCTCTATAGGACCACTACCAATAACCTCACTGTCGCCATTACAGCAGGACTAAAGGTTCCAACCTGTGAACTCGCCTAATAAAGATACATGTAAACAAAGTTTTGGATAGGTCTCGTGCAGTGTCGTGCGACATCCAACGCACATTTGAATGTATGTACCTTTAATGAAATCTAACTTCCCCAGTCTGCCTTAAAGAGCCAGGCATGTGCCACTGAGGGCCTCCCCTGCTCTCCCCACAACAAACTGCCTCTCGCCTGTCTTAAGGTGGACCAGCGTAGATGCACTGTGAGCATAGGCTGTGGCAATTGCACACTGGACGGGAAATAGTTAATTCCCACAGTGTGCACGATGGGATAGTAAATGTTGTGGTGGTCGTGCCACAAATGTCTGTCTTTTTTTTTTCCTGAAATATGAATGAACTGGTGACTTCCGATGGAGGAAACAACCTATAGCTCACAGATGAGGCAAACAACAGAGAGTTACTCTGTCTTGTGATGACAGTGTGACAGAAGAGCATCAAAAAGACTTGCCCTCCTAGTAACCTGCCATCACCTGGCATCACTGAAGTGTTTGCATATGTTTGGCTCACTTCATGGGACTTTATGCCACTCTAAGAATCTTAATGTAATCCTTTAGAGAGGGGATTTACCCTTAACCACAGCACACCTGTGGCAGAAGAAATGCAGGTGAGGCACGGAAACTTTGACCAAAACTCAAATGGTACTTTTTAAACATATGCACGTTTGCACAGCAGCACAAGGTTTTTTCCCCTGATGCATTTTTGCAAATATCCATGTGGGCAAAGTGGTTTCAATGTTATTCTGCCAATGGAAGTCTGCCAAGTGACCAGCCGGCACAGTAATAGGAATCAGACGTCACCGGGGCTAGACGACCGTGACCATGTCAGTAAATCCGCTGTGGATAACGCTGACCGTGATGCTCCACATGAAGCAGAAATCAGAGGTAACGCTTCCCTGCACTACAGCCAGAGACATAGTGCCGGCAACACTCGCAAGAAGGACAACCGCAAGGATTCAAAAGGAGATCTGATGGTACGTATTTTTTGTTCATCACTTATGGAACTGATTCTTTAAGCAAACTGTTTAAGACACCAATAGTAATGTTAATGGTATTAAAAAAGTTTGTAAGTTTGTTTGAAGAATTTGTAGAAAGTGCATTTTTAATGGTCAAAATTCTAAACAGGGAACCAGATTTAAAATAAATTCATTTAAACAGAGTTGAAAAACAAGGCTAAAAGACAACTATGAAGCATAAGAATTTTTTATTTTATTTTGATATTTGAAGCTTTTTTAAATATTGCATGGTGAAAGCACAGGGAGATCAGACTTGCACCTGCTGTGTTGTGTTTTCTTTTAAACTGTGCTGTTGCATTGTTATGTGTAAATGTACTAGCTCACACTTAGTAATTGTGTACTCAAGGGATTTTAACACGGGATCAATTATGAGGAGAAGGTGTCTGAACCTTCATCTTTAATTAACCTCCTCCTCTAAAGTCGCAAGCTTTTAACCTACAAAAAAACAACAGAGGGATCACAAACAAAAGTTTGGTTATGTATTTGTGTGGATTTCATTCTTTGACTTTAGCTGTAAAATAGTGTGTGTGAAATAATATTATTAATTAAAAAAAAATGTTCTCCCTCTTTGTTCTTTGTTGTGCCACAGGTCAGAGTCAAACGTGTCCAAAATGGTTCGGCCTTTGCTCTTTATCACACTGACCCTGTGTCTTTTTACACTTGGAAGTCAAACCCAAACTTCACATTCAGTGGATCACTGGATCACGCCTCAAGTGGCTCTTGGCAAAGGCAGGAGAAGCAATATCCGGGACAGCTTGTCAAGTGAAGTAATCTTCCTTTCAGAGGGAAGACACGGCTCTCTGGAGGGCAGCGGACAGACTGTGGACAGTTCCGCTCTGCAAACACATGTTAATCGGAAAGTCGTACCAAAGGAACCTCGGCCAGCTGGTAATCAATTCAGTGTGCGCATTTTCTTACACTGTGTTTTTAACTATTTCATCTACAATACATATACATAACATCCATGCGTTTATTAGAAATTTTAATTCTCTTCATTTAAAGGAAGAATTTGATGATTTACATATATTTTGTAATTCCCTTTGTCAAAAACTTAGTTGTGAGAGGAAAAAAACAAAATCATTTTTATATTGTAATCTTCAACTTTAAGAGATACTGGATCTGTTAAATGTAATTGAATAAAGTAATAAATGCTGATTTTCCTATGTGCACAGTACCTCTCAAGATATGTGAATAGGCATTTCGCTTAAGGAATACTCACAAAGTACACTTTACTTTGTACACGTAGATGCTCCACAGATGGATAGAATTCCAACCAAGAGCCATTTAATCCCATCTAATGGTTGGCATACATTGAATAAAATAAATAAATGAATTAATTAATAAGCCAAAACAGAACATAAACATAGCATGTCTCCTCACTGTTCATGTTGTGTCATCCAGGCAGTGGAGGTCCTCATATGTTGAAATTCTTTTTCAACAGTTTTGTGTTTTGTACTGTCGCATTTGAAATGACTTTATGTGAGCAGTTCTTTTTCTGTTGGAATTAGCGCATACTGTTCCAAGTTCTTACTGGTGCCATGTATGCTAACATAAAGGTGGCCCCAGTATAGGAATTAACACAGATTTGAAACTAAAATAAAGAACAGAGTGGCTCAAAATTTTCCCGCTGGAAACACCATTACTATATAATTTTCTCTTAAATTATGTTCAAACTTCATAATATCTTCAGAAAAATACTCCACATGTCTGCATGTCAAACAACGATTCATTTCTCTTCTCTCTGTTCCTTAGGTCTATCCTCAGATGTGGAGGGCTTTAGGCTACCTGTCCAAAGCAATGTGTTTACCACCATGACAAAGCAGAACCCGTTAAAACCACCTTGTGAACTTGGTGTCAATCCTTGTGTTTTTTCGGCAAACTCCAATGGCACCAATCTGCTCTGGGATGACATGAGGCGCACACTTGCATTTGCCTGGGACTTGCATGTCTTTGGTTCTGCCAGCCTTTTCATACTGATGACACTGCTGGCAGTTGTTGGAATCGCTGGTGCAAGCAGCCTTCCTCGTCCCATCTGTGATGCCCTCATTCTGGCGAATAGTCTCCTGATCCTGACCGGGACACTGCGTGGTGTCCTTCTCCTACTTGATCCTTATGGTACCCGTCAGATCCTATCTCTCTCTACTCTGGCTGCACTTCATAATCTTCCCCTTCAACTCCTTCTGTGGGCTCAGGTTGTCCTTGCTTTAGTCATACTCAGAGAGCTGAATTTAGAATTGTTTCTACTGAAGTTGCAGCACCCATGGGTTGTTGGAGGACTTGCTCTATCACACTGCCTCCCTTTACTTGTTGCAGATCTTTTCTCTCCAACTTTATCCTCCACTGTCCCACTGCTCCTACAGACGCTGTCCCTCTGTTGGGAACTCCCGATGTGTATTAGGATTCTGCCCAAGTCTTGTTCTCAACGGCAGTCCTTTGCTAGTTCCCCTGTTCCTCAGTGGGTTCCCTCCCAGAGAATTGAAAAGTGTGCTAAACAAGTAATGGCGGCATGTGCTCTTCTTGGTATCCTCTGCTGCGGCCTTCAGATGTATAGTCTCCTGTGGCTTTATGGGCTACTCGGGAACTGGAGGCGCTTTGGTTGGGGCTGGTGGCTCAGTCAGTTTTGGGCCAGGATTCTTGAGTTATCTTGGGGATTCTCTTTGCTTGTGCTGGGTTCTTGGCTCTTTTGGACGCCATCTAGGAGTCATCTAAAGAGTGATCGAGGGCAGGTTTCAAAAGAGAGGGAGAAAAAAAGTTTCAGGGATTGGCTCATGGACAGTATAAGGAAAGAACCGGGGAGGAAGTCAGAGAAAAGCTGGGAAGAACTAATGCCAAGCAACTGGGCAATGTATAAACAGTGTAAAGCTGTGTTCAGCAATAATCTAAGGAGTCCCTATGCAGATCAACCGTCTACAGTTACGGAATTAATGTCTTGTCCTGATAGCAACGGTAGCTGTGACTCACAAGCTGCGCTGCTTTGGCAAAAAATTGGTGAACGTGAATGTATTCTCTCACTTATAGAATTCGACATGCGACCACCGTCTCCTATTAACCTCAGGCGCAGCATTGACAATGCCCTTCACCATGGGCAGCTAGGCGGTCTATTTACACCTCCACCTCCCTCATGGACCCATTCTTTAGGCAGATCCACCACCGAAAGAGATCTTAGTACAACTTCAGTCGCTCCCAGTTACATAGGGTATGGGTGGACTCTGGATACAGAGTCCATTTCTGCATCTCTTGACCATTTCCAAACAAAAGACGTGATACAATTTCCACACACTACAACAGAGTGTTATGCTGGCAATGAGTCTTGTGCTGTTGCTATCAACATGGAAGAATGTAATTCAGCAGCGTTAGCAGTAAAGCACCAGCATGACTGTTTTGATTATGACGTGACAGACCTTTGAAATGACTGACCACCTACTTTTGTCACCTACTATTTGTAAAACTTCAAAGACTGAGGAAATGTAGTTATATAGTTCAAAACGGCTTGAGAAGTCATCATCAAACATAGCCCATTATTTCAGAAGAGTTCAATGTTTTGAAGAACATGTTGTTGATAAAAACATAGTTTATTCCATTATTGCATTTCTGTACTTCTGATGACATGTACATATTTTTTTTCAAAAATAAAAATAATACATTTTATTCGGTGTTTGTTTGTTTTGTGATATTTATGATGTTGTTCTTCAATCACTTATCCAGTCTAATAAAATGTGAAATATGACAAAATATAATATAATATGATACAATAGGAAAAGTTTCATCTGGTCACATTCTGCATTTATAAGTTAGAGGTTGCTCCATTTTTAGGTGACCCAACGCTTGAAAACAATCATATTAATATGATAACATTATCATAGTTTTAATTGTTAAGGATATATGTTGAACATTCAAAAATATTTTTCTGTAATGAACAATGAACAAACTTGATAAACAATTGTTTTCTGAACTCATCCAGATGATATTTATGATCTTTGTGAACGTAATCTTAACTTGGTAAGCAAACGACAGCAATGGCCTTCTTTTACTATTGTTTTGGTATTATTGCCCCCTTGTGGTTCTAAGAGGAAGCATGCTTCAATTTGAAACAACATGATTTGTTACCCTGCAAGACGAAGACTATCCCTCTCTTCTGATGGAGGAATATGAAATTTTCTTAGCATGGTCTTTATTCCTAATTATATAAACCACAACAAACCCTACAATGTGTCACAATTAAAACACTGTCTTGTGAGAATCAGACATTTTTTTTTTAAAAGTCTATTTCAAACTTGTGATCCAAAGGCTGAAACCATATAGCTGTCTACCATAAGGTGTGTAATGATTGTTTTTACTTCCGTGTTGTTCTGATATGTATGTCACTTCGAGTAACCTGCACAGCAAGCGAAAACAAATTTTCCTCTGGGAAAGATAAAGCAAAGTCTAAGTCTAAAGTGCAAAGCAACGTTGTGGAGGCTGGCAAGCGGTTTATAAAGGTCACTGGAAGTGCCCAAGCACATTTGTTTATTATCAGTTTCAACATTTCCCAAAGTAAAGATGTGAGATGCCATCCAACTACATTTAAGAAGGAAAGATAATTATGGAATTGAAATATTTTGTATGTATGTTTTCAAATTAACATTATATCGAAAATTGTATTTGTCGGTTGTCAAACTGCACGTGAAGGAATAGATAATTCCATCTATATCGTCGTGAAGGAAAAAAAAAAAAAAAAAAAAAAAATGTTAAGTCCTAAGGCATTTTTGCTTCCTCACCTGGCTGGATCAGACGGGATGTGAGGATGTTTGGTCCTCGGCTACGGTGACGTCGAGCACGCTATTTGACGTCACCGTGGGAGTGTTCCGCCATCGGTAGAAATGAATGGTCATCAACACAATCCTCTCAACGACCATGTAAGTTGAAACGAGAAAGAAAGCGAGATGTAGCTCGCTCGTATGAGAAGGAAAAGTGTTTGAACATGCTGTTGTCCGATCGGCACAGGGGTTAAGATTAATTACCGTCGGTTATCCTCTTGTCGCCGCCGCCTGGCGCCGTGCCCGGGGTCCGCCTGTAGCTAGCTGCGGCTGGGACTCAGGCTATGTTGTTTTAGCTCCGGTCTAGCCTGCCTGCTAACTGACAAGCCGAGTGGGCAGGCGGCGAACATGCGCCTGTTTTGCCACCCAGGGCAGTTGGGATGGACGACTGTAAGTACACTTAAAATGTAAACAAATTCCAAAGATAACGTGAATGAATTGAGGATTAGAATAACATTAAAAAAAAAAAAAAAAAAAAAAATGAAATAAAACAGCACATGCAAACCTTTGCCTAGGCTTTGAGACATCACCCGGACGTAGGTAAAGGATATGCTGAGTTGGCTTAACGAGCGTTACTTCAACCAGGTTTAATGCAATTCCGACTCTTGACAGGCGTTGGTTCAGCTTTCACGTGCCATTGAGACAGATTGTAAACAGATATTAACCTACACAGCAAGACTTGTAGGTTAAATCTGCCGCCATGAAATGCAAGACTTTAAGGTCTGATTGATTGAGAAACCCTTGCTAGAATATGTAAAGGATGGTTAAGCCAATACGTCGTTCGCACTTTCCTCGGAAAACTTCTTACACGTGATCGCAGTTTCAGTAAATAATGGTTATGTCCATATGTGGGGCAGTTATGAAAATGATAACCGGATGCCACCGTTCATGGCTTCAGTGTCCTGCTGCAACGTTCAAGCGCTGTCATTTGCTTGTATGACATTTTATTGGCGTGGGTAAATGTTTAATTGTTAAATGGATATACGTCGTAACTTGTTATCATTGTTAAGATTTTAACGCTTGTTTAGGCCATCAAATCAAAACTACTGTTTGTCCTCTGACGAAGTACTAAAATATGCGCTTTTAGATTCGTCCCTCTAATTAAACTAGAACGTGTTACAATTGTGCAGACAATTGAAGTGCCTGGTGACTTATGCGGTTGAGTAGTACTGGAATACTTTTACTCTATGGGCACCGAGTGAGTCCATACCACTTTTGAAAAATTAACATTGTGGTAAGCTGCGGTGACAGGTGTTTAATACGTTCTATGCACATGTAACCGAAAGGGTGGGGACACTCATCACTGCTCACTGGGTCACGGTGAGGAAAGATAAAACGTTGACCTGTATACCTGATAATACGTGTTATAAATGCTTACCGCCCCTTATAAGTAACACGCTTTTTTTATGACCTCCACTTGCACCGCAGCACCGGTGTGCACGGTCGAATAAAATGAACGCCCTCCTGTGTCCCACGTTAGCTTGTACGGCTAGCGGCGAGAAGAGCAGACGAACCATCGACTGGATGTTGAGGATTTTGGATTAATTAGTAACAACGGTCAGCACTATGCGAGAGAATAGATGGCAAACTCCGTTGACATTTACAGTTAATCCATTCCACTGCCCGGTGTTAACAGACGCCGGGCCTAAGTAATACTAGCTAGCAAGCTGCTATTTTCATCTCCTTCTTATCTCGAGCTAACGTCAAACCTTTGGACTTCAATTATTTGCATAAATCTGACAACATTCCTCAGCACCATGGGGTTTGTGTAATTTTACCCCATATGATTTATCACGGCACTTGAATTAAATGTTGGAACATACGGGTTAGTGGTGTTACTTAACGTGTAGTGACACCGAATGCACCTGTAACCCTGTTGAGTGATTTACTCAACATATGCTGGAGACGAGCGTGATGTAAGTCTCGTTCCTCGAAATGTTGACTTCGTCCGACTTTGTTATTTCAAAAGTAAAATAATTATAATAATACAATATCAATAGTTTGGACAGAGAGAAATTTCACTTGAGTGACGTGACCACCGTGGACGTTTATTATGATGACCTCATCGGCTCATAGCCGTGCTTAATCAAAAGCCCTTTGTATCTAATCTATTGGAGCGATGAAATGTTCGGTTGGAGCAAAGATGTTTTCGCATGCATTTATCTGAGAAATGTCTCGTCTCCTCGGTAGTGCAACACCAGAACCAGAACTCCGTGTCCTGCAGTGATTCCTCTGGGTCTGTTTGACACCATTAATTAACATGATACGTTAATTAAGCGAAATGGCCTTTGAGGTCTGTGTGTGCCAAATTAAAACACATGTCCTCACGGAGGATAAAGTAATGCAATCCGTTCATTAATACGTATATTAATGAACGGATTTGAACAGAGTATCCCGTGTCTACTATTAATAACCTAAACAGTTTTCTCAGTTTCACTGCCTGAATTGAAAAAAAAGTGAATTAGAATGCACTTAATTTGGTTTTGATTCCTATCATTTAATTCTCGCCAAAGACATTAACCTGTGCTATTAATGTGAATTTAGTTCAAAAACAATCAACTAAACTCGAATTAATTATTGAAGCAGATTGACTTATATTTATTGTTATGGCATTACCTGGAGTACCTGTCTATCTATTATAATGTAGTGTTCCTTGCTATGACAGGACACAGCAGACCAAAATATTTCTGGAATACATTTGGAGACTGAAGCAATGGCAGCTGACAGAATATCAACAGCACCAGACAATGAGCACAAAATTGTTGGTAAAGACAGGGAGGGGCATCTGTTTTTTATTCAACACAAACATACAGTCTGAGCCCAGCAAGTGCTAATAGGAATACTGAAATAATGCGAGCACGCTGTACTGACTCAGCAGGACTATTTCCTGATGAAAACTGTACCGGCTGTCGTTTGCTGAAATTACTGCCTGAATGTGTATACGGTGACCTTGGAGTGGTGCATGCTTTGAGGATGATGGGCAAGTGCTGGCTGACCCACTTCAACCGGAACATTTTGCCCTGTGCCTCAGGTGTCTGATGCTATTGTTGTTTTCATTGTAGATGAAGGATGTAGTTTCATCTCTGCGTGAGAGCTGAGAATCCACGTGTCGTTTCTCTCACAGAGCTGTGAATTGTATCAAATCACAGATTGGCCTGCAGGCTGCAGAGAATGTCAGGCCTTCAATTTCAGATATATATTGTGGGCAATTTTTTGTTATTAATTCAAAGTGAATTTTCTCAAGTGTAATATTAAATAGTACTTGAAAATGATACATTTCTTAAACAAAAGCAACAACAAATAAATACAGAAGGGATGTTGCACAGAAAGAGTTGTTTTGCTTTGGTGTCCAAAGGTGGAAAGGAGCAGATGCACTCATGCCGATTATTTACTTTCTCAGTAGTCAGAATGTGGCTCTACTCAAGTTTTTTTTTTTTTTTTGATGATGTGTGATCAAGTAGGATGTCAGGAAACAGTTATTCACTCAGTTCATGAACATGGTTTGAAATGTGGATCGTCACCATTAGACTTTCACACTGGTCCCTTAATATTCCCCTTTCACTTGTAAATGTAGACAAGATGACTGAAGGTATTTTAAAGAGTCTCACACCTCCAGTCCCTTTAATAAATATCATTAGTCATGACATGAGTAAACTTTCTTTTAACAGCCATATACTGCTGTCGGGAATAGTAGTAGTAAAAGAAGTTTAACATTTTCCTTTTTTTTTTTGTTACTTACCCCATTGCCGTATTAACGTTTTGTTTTGGTTTTCTGCTCCATTTAGCTGATCCCGAGTTGTGAGTCAGTCGAGGAGATGCGGGGCTGATGGTAAGCTCTCTGTCCTGTTTATTTTCCCCTTCCGACTCTCTCTGTACAAGGTTTATTCATGCTGTCACCTGAGAAGCAAAGATCTGCGTAAGTCCAGGAACAGATCAGAACAAGCCATAGCCCGGTTTTTACACTGACATGCAATTATGGAGACTTCTCTGGGTTGTTGAGCACCGTAATCTGTTCTGAGCGAGATCACTGTCACCGCCCATTTAATGTTCCATTTTCATTTTTTACGCTACGTAGTCTCTTTGTTAATGTCTTCCAAGCACAGGCACTTATGATGGTTATGATTTTCCATTATGAATAATTTCTGAAATGTAATTTTTCACCCACTGAGCTGTATTTAGAGAACGGATTAAATATGAGTACAATCCACCCTCACCTTTAATGCTAGACGAGTGGGAGTAACTTGAACATTTCAGAAACTGTTCAAAAAGCAACTTTATTTAGTAGATTTTGTGTTTTTGCATTACTGGGTTGGTATATCATGTAAGGAAATGCATCATTCAACTTTAGGTTTTTCCAGCAGCGGTGAGAAAAACAAATTTAACCAAGAAAAAAACAACAGTGTCAGGATGAAGAAGTCCTCATGTTGTATCAACCCAGTACGTTGCTTGTAAATGTCTTTGCTCTTCTTTTGCCTCTTCTGTTCATTGGCTTCTGCCTCATGTTATAATTTTCTTTTATTTTCCTTTTTTGTGGTAGATAAGCATGACTTTGAGCCGAGCCACCGATGCATGCGCACTCGCAAGGCCCAACTGATCGCCGTCCACCTCTGCGTCCCGGCTCTTGAGCAGTGGCACGGTGGGTGGGTGCCGACGGGGCGTAGCTGGTCCCTTGCACCCACCTAGTAGAACCTCGCTGTGAAACTGGAGGTCTCAGATGGATCAGGGTAGTAGCGAGCAGAGCCCGGAGGAGCCGGATGCAGGAGGCCGGGCGGAGCCAGAGGCGGGCAGGCGGGCGTCGGAGTCGGAGCACGGCTTGTCCAAAATGACCCACAATGCCCTGGAGAACATGGGAGCGCTGGGCCACGGGCTGAAGCACTTCTTCCAGCCGCAGCGCCGCCGCTCCTCCGTTTCCCCACACGACTCTGTCCTGTCCTGCTCAGGCGCCCCTCCCGCCGAGTCCACCGACGGCGGGTCGGAGGTGGTCGATGCGCCGACCTCCGCGGCGCCCCCTTTGGATTCT
The DNA here is from genome assembly GCF_046127955.1 of Nelusetta ayraudi. Lineage (NCBI taxonomy): Eukaryota > Metazoa > Chordata > Actinopteri > Tetraodontiformes > Monacanthidae > Nelusetta > Nelusetta ayraudi. The sequence continues at coordinate 2,438,455 of NW_027466100.1, read as the reverse complement.
GACAACCATGCCGCTTCCGCCCCTCCCGCAGCTCTCAGCCGCGTTCTGCAGCAGATCCGAGGCGCTCCACCGATCATGAAGCGAGGCACCAGCCTGCAGAGCCGCCGCAGCAAGGTCGGGGGCGCCGGAGATGGCCCTCAGAAAGGCAGCCCGCAAATACACAGGCGCAGCACCCACGAGGCCCTGCTGCAGGCTGGACGCCCGCGCTCCTCCTCCACCACAGACACGCCCAGCAGCCCCGCCCTGGCTGACATGTTGCTCACCTCCGGCTACCACTCAACCGAGGAGCCTGACAAGGTGAGTGGCTCCGTCCTCTGGCCAAACCAGCTCACGCCCTCTGTGTGGAATTTCCCGTTTGCAAGTTATGTATGTGAACTACATCTTGGATCAAAAAGACAGCGTCCTGATGTCGCATTTTAAAAAGACCAAAAATATGTTTAACGCTCCTTAATGTATTTCATGTAATAAAGCATTCTGCAATATCACAGTGCATCCAGTATGTTGATCCTTTGCAGAAGGTGTGCAGACTAAATATTTGAGTCCCATTCCGACCAAGTGTAAGAAAGTAACCAATCATGGCCTCTATTCAGTCATTTTCATAATTAAACCCAAACTTGGGATACAAACAGTTTTAAGCTGAAATGTAGTTTTTCATACTGTGGTTGCAGCCCATTTACTGCAGTTAAACGTGTGGTGTTGAGTGCACCTGCACTTTACTTTATGTAAGCTATGCTGTTGTTAGATTAAACATTAATGCATTAATGTCTGGTCTGAGGAGCGCCTCCTCTAACAGCTAATGTGACTGTATGGCCATGTAAATTGCGAACCCCCAGCAGAAACAGACAATGTTTTCATACCAGTGTTGCACAGAAGTCTGTTTAAATCCAGTTTGAGCCCTCACATATTTTCAAAATACTCCGCGGAATACGCACTTTGCGAAACTACTTGTGCTGTTTTGTTTTATCATGAGTGTTGACTCATGATAAAACAATGCACTGTGCATTTTGCACTTTGCATGCAATTTGTCTTCTGGAAAATGAAAAGTGAAAAGGTTAAAATCAGGACTTTATATCCGTCGGGGACGGCAGACCTCCAGCACGTGAAAACCTGTCAGAAGTTGTCGCTGGTTGGGATGCGCCCGAATGAAACGGTGAATGAGCTGTCAGTGGTGGAAGGTCAGAGATTGCCTCTGAGTGGCTGGTCACTACGTGCTCTAAGCCCTTCTAAATTTAGCATTCGCCGCCTCTGAGATTACTTCAGGTCAGAGAAGCCTGGCGCGGCTGCACAAAGTCAAACTTGCAGGGTGGCGCTTTTTCTCGCCGGGGTAAATGTTATCCTGGTTGCATAAATACACATGTCAGTTAACCAATTAGATAATACGACTTTATTAAGAATTGACTTAAAGGGATGGTCCAACATTTTTGCAGATTGGCCTGTTGCCATAATCCCTGTGGTGCCTGTTGTTTTGAGAGGTCTCATCAAATGCAAAATCCAACAACTCCAAAATGCTCACTTAGACAATTTCTACAAGTTAATAAGATATCAAAGCAACAGGCACAGACAATCAAAGGGAATGTACCAACTCGTATGACTATCCGTGGTTGCCTAAGTTGACTTAAAGATTTTCCCACAAAGGAGACATTTCCTGTGATACAGTAGGAGGAGGTTTTGTATGTCTGAAAACATAATAATGCAATTCTTTTTATTTTTCTAAACAGCTGGATCGATATGATGGTTCCGGCCCCGCCGTGTCACCAAACGCTTTCCCCTACGCTGCAGATGGATACGACGTAGTAGACAGCACCCCGGACCCCCAGCGGACCAAACAGGCCATCGCTCAACTGCAGCAGAAAATCCTCAAGCTGACGGAACAGATCAAAATCGAACAAACGGCGCGGGACGACAACGTGGCCGAGTACCTGAAGCTGGCAAACAACGCCGACAAACAGCAGAGTGCGCGCATCAAGCAGGTGTTTGAGAAGAAGAACCAGAAGTCTGCTCAGACCATCCAGCAGCTGCAGCGGAAGCTGGAGCACTACCACCGCAAGCTTCGGGAGGTGGAGCACAACGGCATCCCGCGCCAGCCCAAAGATGTGTTCCGAGACATGCATCAGGGGCTGAAGGATGTCAGCGCGAAGGTGCGTTCAATGCCTCGTGACGCAAGATGCAGTGGAGTACATTAAGTCATTTGACAATTAGAGCAGTGGTTCTCAACTGGTGGAGTCTCAGGACCCAGTTTTTTCTTTTTTTTTTTTTTCCTCATCATGAAGTCGCAACCCAAATTTAATCCACAGCGCTCAAATTTATTCCACAAAAAAAAAAAAAAATGATAATGCGACAATACAGAAAGCCTTCATCCAGCCTCTGCCAGCTGTCTTAGGGCGAAGGCAGGGTGACACCCTGGACAAGCCGGCAGTTCATCGCAGGCCCACATAGAGACAAACAACCATTCGCACTCACATGCACACCTACGGACAATTTAGAGCTTCCAGTTCGCCTCACTTCAGGACTGTACAGTGCAACAGTTTTCGTCGCATTCGCGGATAAAAGTCACCCCGTGCGAAGAGAAACATGTATACACTCGCACGCGTGCGTTGCGCTGCGCAGGCAGTGGGGTTTTTGACCCATACAAGTTACCGTTTGTTGTTGGTAAAAACTGCTCCATGGGAGTTGTAGTTCTGTGTATACTATCCATCTCAATTCCGCTATTAAAGAACTACATTTCCTGGTTCATCTTAATTTCACAATAAACATGGTAACTAACTGTCCACCTGGGTGTGCTACTAAAGTTTCTTTGCGCTGCTAAAATTTTTTACTTGCTAGCACTACCACTGAAAAAGCGTATAGCCCTGCCTCACATGCGTGTATATGGGCTGTGGGAGGAACCCGGAGAGAAGCCACGCAGACACAGGGAGAGCATGCAAACTCCACACAGAACTTGAACACTGGACTCGAACCCACAACCTTCTTGCTCTGAGGCAGCAGCGCTAACCTCTGTGCCACTGTGTCACCTTATAAAAATATAAAAATATATATATTTGAAATGCCCCCTTTTTTGGAAACTGCCCACGAAGCCGCGACCCAATCAAAACAGCTCTGCGACCCACCAGTTGAGAAACGCAAAATAAGAACGTTGATGGTACTCCAGCTTCCTCCTTTAGCCCAAAGACTTGTTCATGAAGCTGACTGAGAACCCTAAATTGTTCTGATGTCGATCATGAGTGCGAATGGTTGTTGGTCTCCTCGTGGCCTGCTGATAACCTGACACACTGTCCACTGTGCCTTTGCCCGAAGACAGCTGAGGTCAGCTCCAGCACCCAAGTGACCTTTAGTGCAGTAGAAGCGCTTGTAGAAAATAGATTAATGGATAGAAACTGGAGCTGTATGTGATGTTTTACATCATATTTACCAGTTTGGCTTGTTTGATCAAGAGAAGTGCCGGTCAAATATAAAAAAACCCTCCATTTTAAACCCTCAACCAGATTGACCTGATCTCCTTCACCACAGGTGACAGGCGGCCTGTCGAGTTTCTCTCAGGCGACCCACTCTGCAGCCGGCGCTGTCGTGTCGAAGCCCAGAGAAATAGCCTCGCTCATTCGCCACAAGTTTGGCAGCGCTGACAACATCGCAGCCCTGAAAGACTCCTTGGATGAAGCCCAGGGGGACGAGGGCGTCGCTCCAGGGACGAGGGCGCTGGGGACGGGACAGCTGCAGTCCAGCCCCAAGTACGGCAGCGACGAAGACTGTTCCAGCGCGACCTCGGGTTCGGCAGGCGCAAACAGCACGACCGGAGCTCCGGGGGGTCCGCCCAGCTCCAGGGGCAACACCCTCGAGCATGGCCTGGCCTCGGGCTTTGATTCCATATTTCATGAAATCCAGGAGCTCCGGGAAAACCAAGGCAGACTGGAGGAGTCCTTTGACAGCTTAAAAACCCATTATCAGCGGGACTACACCATGATCATGGAGACCCTGCAGGAGGAACGCTTCAGGTATGGCATCACCGCCGCCGTCCGTACCGACATTTATTAGGTTTATATCTCTGTTGATGGAACCGTCTGTCGTTTCGCAGGTGCGAACGTTTGGAGGAACAGCTGAACGACTTGACGGAGCTCCACCAGAACGAAATTTTGAACTTGAAACAGGAACTCGCCAGCATGGAAGAGAAGATCGCCTACCAGTCCTACGAAAGAGCCAGGGACATTCAGGTAGCGCTCGGCCCCCGATCTCCAAAAAAAAAAAATTCAATTTGATGCTGCAGTCGCAGCCGTTTTCCCACAAGCTGTTTCGCTCTCTGACCTGCAGGAGGCGCTGGAGGCATGCCAGACGCGGATCTCGAAGATGGAGCTGCAGCAGCAGCAGCAGCAGGTGGTGCAGCTGGAGGGCCTGGAGAACGCCACCGCGCGGACTCTGCTGGGGAAGCTCATCAACGTGCTGCTGGCCGTCATGGCCGTCCTGCTGGTGTTCGTGTCGACCGTGGCCAACTGCGTCGTCCCGCTGATGAAGACGCGAAGCCGCACCCTCTCCACGCTGCTGCTCGTCATCCTCCTCGCCATCCTCTGGAGGCACTGGGACGCCATGTCGGAGTGTCTGCATCACTTCCTGCTGCACCCGAGATGACCGGCCCAGAGCACTGGGGTGTAGAAGACAGACGGCTCTTTGGCAAGGCAGGACTGTGACTCCGGCACGGAGGTTGAATCTCAATAGTCCGACCTTTTCTTCCTCCTGAGCAGCCTCTCCAAACAACAACACTCAGGGGGCGCGTCGGAGACTTCGTCACTTTGTCACTTTGTGAAATGTGTTTTTGCAAAGACTTCTGAACAGAATTTGCCGGTGGAAGCACTGGAAGTTTTGGGGATGGAGGGTTGGGGGGTGGGGAGGGGGTCGACACGCTGCTGATGTGGCACAGGCACATACTGTTAGAGGGCGGCTGGTACGGGCTTGAGGGGCTGAGAGAACTGCACACTTTGTTTTCTCTCTCTGAGTGAATTTGTTTACATGTGGAAAACTAAATTTTTTTTTTTTCCCTCCAGAAGAAATTGTAATTCAGAGTTTTATCACTTTTTAGCTGTGTCAAGTGGTATTGTTTTTGAAGTCACTGCTGTGCTGTTTTTACGGAACTGATTGTTGGCTTTTTAATTTTCTTCCTCAGCGCAAGACTGTGTTCCGTTCATTTATTTGTTCCCGGTTTTTCTGTTCTTTTTTTTTTTCGAGCACTCTCTCTATGTTCTTTGCCATCGATTTTCCATCTGCCATTTCCTTACACTTGAGTCAAACCTTTTGGAATTTCAGTTTTGTGTGACCAACTCTTCCTCTTTCTGCTCACTCCTCTCTGAAGAATGGCGTGCTGGCACATCGGCCACGTTGCTCCGGAGACGGACTCCAGTCAGTCACTGAATCAAACAGCAGTGACTCCTTGGCAATTCTTTGGGGCGTGTGAAGTCTATATTACTGGTTCTTGCCACAACCAGGATATCACTCTTAAGAACAATTTTTTTGTTTTTTGTTTTTGTGGAGTTGCGAGCCTGCCCTCTGGGCCAACAGGATCAGACTATCCTGGTGGGTTTTCCACTGCAGAAGAATAATCTATAAACTTTAATTATCATACTTGAAGAGCAACTCATTGCTCAAAGACGCAGTGCTTCCGTACTGTTTCTATTAGTGACAATGAAATAGTAAAACTTTTTGGTTAATTTTTTTTTTATTTTTTAAAGACAAATAAATTTGCCGTTTTAAAAGGTCAGAGTGTATTGTGTTTCGGTCCACTTGTCCACTTTCCTCTCATGAAAGACTCGAAAACCACAGCACAATGCAGGACATAACTGAAGATGCCTTAGAAAAACATGATGGGAAACATGATATTGTTTTGGATTAAGAACTTATTACATGCTTCTACGTATACCTATGTCCTACTTTGGTGATATATAGCATCTCTGTAGCATGAAAGTATTCACATTTTCAGAAATTTCAATCAAAAGCTAATAATCCTTAACTTTTTGAGAGTCATTTTTAAAGGTGACTCATATTTGCACTATATCCTCAAAAAGTTGAAAGACTAATTGTTTCAATGAATCACTGGACTGTGAACAAACTTGGCCCATGTGACGCACTGCTGCTGCCTTTTGGGAGGGGTTCAACGTGCAAGAAGATTTGGACGTGTGCACGACAACAGTGATTTCTGAACATGAAACCAACCTGAATGGAAAGGATGAGCCACCAAGTCTTGCGGGTGTTGTTCATAGCAGATCGTGAGACAAGCGCGCTTCTTGGAAGAAAAAATAAATATGTTTCCTGGGTGTGGTTTTAACACATTTTTCACTGGTGCATACGGTGTGAAGTTCTGAACAGCAGCACTCGACCTGCGGATTAGTCGTCCCATACACATGAGCGACACTTCAGTGTAGCGAGAACAGGTGGCCACAAGCCCTGAAACACTCAAATTTTCTTAAACCAGCATTCTCTGCAGGTACTTGCACAGGTACTGTGTATTTGAGGGCTAGTATTTAAAAAAAAACAGAATCTAAAAACAATTGCATTGAAAAATATTCAGAGATGCAAACATTTCAAAAAATACCTTTTATTGCACAACAAGAATTAAACATTTAAAATTTATACATTTACTGTGCACTTTTCTTTGCTCTGCCAGTTTTGGCAGCAGGGGGAGACTTGCTGGCTGCTTTGCTCTTAGTTGAGGCTCCAGCCTTTGGGGCCTTCACAGACCTTGGTTTGGCTGAAGGGGGGGATTTTTCTGCATCCTTTTTACGACTTGGCTTTTTTGTCACCGCAGTTTTTTCCAGTGCCGTTCCAGCCGCCTCATCTTTCTTTGGCTTCTTCTCTGGCTTGGTTTCCTCCTAGGGCCCCATTTTGAGGTGGCAAAAGAACATTTTTGTAAGCCAGAAAGAAAAAAAACAACAAAGTTTTGCATTCAGTTTAGAAAAAAAAAAAAAAAAAAAAAGTACAAACATCCTGACCTGTGGCTGATCTTTTTCACTGATCAGTGATTTCTTCGTCTTGCCACCTTTTAAAAAAAGAAGAAAAAAGTCCCCTCGCGTCATTTACATCCCCCCCCCCCGCCAAGAATGTCAAATGTCAATTCCAGTCGTATCCACAGTACCTTCTTTACCGCTTTTCTTGGCGCCCTCTTTATGTGGCTTGGCTTCTTTCTGCACATTGGGATCTGCGTTCTCACTCTTGTGCTTAGCCTCCTTAAACTTTGGCGCGAGCTTTATCACATGAACAGAAACCAGTTGAAATACTTCAAGATACCTTTCAGAGACCTTTAAAAAACAAAACAAATGAAATGATAATTAAAATAAAATAATAAAATTCCTGTACCCTGTATTTCTTCGCTCTCGGGAGTTTGGGGTTCTCAAGGCGCACGAGTTCGCCCGAGCCCAACTTCTTCGTCAGGGCTTGACTGACCAAGTACGTCAGCCTGTGTACATCCACCGTCGGGTAGGTCTTTCTGATATAATTCCGAATGGCCTGGGGTGTGACCCCCTTGCGTGAATCCAAGGCTTTGAACGCCTCTTTGACCATGACGGCGTATTTGGGATGAGAGGAAGGCTTAGAGCGCAGCGTCGCAGCCTCAGCTGAACAAAATACATTGACAAAATAATCGATTCAGTGTCAAGACACACACTTAACCGAACAATAGCGCCTCATATTTTAGTCATTTTCTTTCTTTTCTTTCCTTCTTTCCTTCCTTCTTTTTTTTTTTTTTTTTAACTTCTACCCTCACACCTGTTTTCTTGTCTTTGGACGGCTCTTCCCCGGTTGGCTGCGCAGGGGGCTCCGCAGGGGGCTCCGCAGCCTCGGTCGTTTTCTTTTTTGGAGGCATGGCTGACTACCGACTAATTTAAAAGGGAAAAAAGTGCTCAAGAAAACCACTCTCGAGCAGCTGTAAACGTCACCAAAGGCCCGAATCGGCACGACAGAATCGCAGGTCCCGAAACTACGTCTTTATGCGGTCGTTTCCGGCCAAATGAGTGCAGCTGACATCCATCAACCACGTGCACCCTAATTAGACGGCTTCAGAGGAAACGTTTCTATGGACACGGTGAGCCGCAACTGAAGGCGGTCAACAACTTTCCCGGGAACGAGTAGATGTGGTTGGCTGTGTGTTGTCCCCACTGCCAGCTCGCAAAGTTACCAACTTGGAGTTGTCATTGCTCTACAGACAGCCTACGGCTATAATATGACATGTTGAAATCACGATTATGCGCTGTCCCTTTATGTCAATATTTAAAATGTTGATGCACATTTCCAAACAGGGCTGTAGTGGATGCTAAACCCTTTAAATCCTACATTGGGTTTATGCACCTTTTCAGGATAAAAGCCTTGACTTACACTTAGAAGGCGCACGAGAGACACACTGTGTGTCACACACACATGCAACGTGTCCCCACACTTTTCTTTTCACAAATAAAACGTGTTTTGCAAATGTCCTGCAATTCGGGACTAATCACAATATGGTTTACAAATAGAAAAACAAGCTAGAAACGACCAAATCTTGTTTTACAAATGCAAAACCTACTTATAATACAAGTAAACCCTGTCTCAATAAATCAAAATTTTCAGGGAAAAAAAAAAAACTTTCTGCAAACTTTCTACCGGTCACAAGTACGGCTAGAGTGGTCCAAGCACGGCAGAATGTTTGTGCCAAGTCTTTTTTGTATCTGAAACGTAATTGTTTTGTACTTGGTTTAAAAAAAAAGAAGACGTTTTGTACTGATATTATGTGTTTGTTGTTGTTGTTGTTGTTGTTGTTGTTGTTGTTGTTGTTGTTTTTAAACACTGTGTGTTGGGGGGCTTGTGTATGGTGAGGGTGTCTGGAGGTGTAGTGGGGGGCTGTTGTTGCGCCATGCCAGGTTTTACAAATGCACTTTGTGTATTTGTAAAACACAATGCATTAGTTAACTGATGTTTTTGGAATTCTGTGAATTGTAGGACAATTGCAAGCATATATTCTATTTGTTTACAAGGTAGCAGCTCAAACAAACCCCTGTATATGATCCTTTGAGTGAGTTGCATGTTGCGGCCATGAAATGAATATTTATAGGCGTTCTACCAAGACTGTTGCAGCGATCTGACATCCTGCCGTCAGTCGTTTCGTTTTCACACCATTGCAACTGTGAGGTCTAAATAATTTGTTTTCGTTTTTAATTTGTTATGATGATAACAAAGTGTGTGCAGTGTGGTGATTGACAAGCCACAAGAAGCCAAACTTGATATTTTGCAAAACATTCTTGGATAAAGTTATTACAGATTGATCAAGGCTAACATTAATGTTAACTATCTGAATGCCAAGGTGCAATGATGAATGCAGTGATGACAACGATGATGCTGGTGGGATGTTATTATTTTCATCATCATAATAATTACACTTTGCATAAAGTGACAGAGATGGAGGCAAATGAGGAACAGAGGCAGCTGGAGAAGGAGCTAAAGTTACAGCTGTACTGGAAGACAGTGGTTAGTATGCTACTTGTATATGTGTTTCTGAATACATTCAGTATCAGATCTGCTCTATATCTCCTACATTCTTTATAGTTTATCCACCATTTTTAAGCCATGAGAGAACTTCTGCTGTCAATAGCTGTTGTTTTACTACCACAAGGAGCACTTCCTTTTAAATATGAAGAACCAGAAATAATTTGCCTACTTTTAAGGCAATGTCACGGTGACCTTAAGAGAAGAGGAACAGTGAAATGTTCACTTTAGGGGGGGCTTTCTTTCCCCTGACAGGAAAGAAAGCATCAAAATTTCTTGTCTTTTAAATGTGGACACATCATTAGTTGCAAATCTTCTGAGACACTGTATTCATTATGTGAGTGGGGCCATTAAACGTACAGTTCTTTTATGGGCATAACAGCTTCTGTTCTGCATTTCAGTGAGAGAACTTCAGCGTCACTCTGTGGTTTTCCTGTGTGCATTCTCTCTCAGACAGAGAGGTCAGAAGACATTGGATCAGTCAGACTATCAGTCTAGCATGTAGTGGCAGCTTCATCATGGCCAAGTGTCTGCTGTTTGTCATCCTCATGTGTAAGTTTAACCTTTGTTAGATTATCTGAAATTGTTAATAAATTCTATTTCTTACAGCCTTGCTATATTATTGTTTAGCCTCACTGTCAATCCCAGCTTTTCTTTTTTTGTTCTTTGTTCCAAAAAATATTCTAATAACTGTTGCACTGTGACTTTTATGAATTGTAAAACAGTTGGCTCTAGTGGTTTTCAAATTTTCTTTTCTTTATTTTTTTTGTTGAAATTAAGGGCCACAAAAAATCTGGGAACTTCGCAAAAATCTTTGTGTCGTTAACCCTGAAAGAAACAATTATTTCCAAACTAAGTAGAAGATACCAATATACCTTTTCTAAATAAAACATATTTACCATGTTCACATATTTTCAACAGATTTTCCTTGCAAGACTCAATGTGAAGGTCCGTATCTGAGCCTTTCATTGGTGCTATAATGCCATACAGCCTGTTAGCAGCGTGACCATAATTACAAAAACTGTGTCCATCTTGTCTCTGCCTTTCCAGAACCTTCACCTCAACTGACAGTGCATCCACCAGTGATCTCAGCAGAGACTCAGTCAGTCACACTCAATTGTCAGCCTCCATCATCTGCTCCTGTGCCTCAGTGTTATTTAGTTATTGAAGGAGTACACTCTGTCCAGAGTTCCTCTTGTTGGGAGACACTGACAGGATCTGAGCTTCTGGTCAAGTCAGGTCAAAGTTCACCTGCTGAGGTTAAAGTCAAGTGTTCCTACACTGTAAGGAAGGGAGATGTATATTCTCATTCTTCATACAGTAACATGGTGTCCATCTACATACAGAGTGAGTAAAACTTCTGTCAGTTAATGACTATTTATTTGTTTATTGCAAGAATGAGTGGAGAGTGCAGAGTGGCTTGAATGCACAATATACAATGTGATGTAAGGCGCCAGGTTTTGATCTTAATATAATTTTGATCTTTCCAACTGTTGAGGGAAAATTACAATTACTATTTTTTTTTCAATTTGTGTGTGTGTGTGTGTGTGTGTGTGTGTTTTTTTTTTTTTTTTTTTTTTTAGCAGGTTTTATTTTCTGCATAGAAACTCAAGCTCAGTATCTAGACCCCCCTAGAGGTGCTGTAATGAATAAATGGACAATGCGATGGAGTCTTTTACAAGTATGAACTGTATATATTTCTATAATTCCGCAGTATATGCATGTCTATCTCATTTTCAGATCCTCCACCTCAACTGACTTTGTATCCACCAGTGATCTCAGCAGAGACTCTCTCAGTCACACTCAACTGTCATCCTCCATCATCTGCTCCTGTGGCTCAGTGTTATTTTATTATTGAAGGAGGAGAATCTGTCCAGAGTTCCTCTTGTTGGGAGACACTGACAGGATCTGAGCTTCTGGTCAAGTCAGGTCAAAGTTCACCTGCTGAGGTTAAAGTCAAGTGTTTCTACGCTGTAAGGAACAGAGATGTATATTTTCATTCTTCATACAGTAACATGGTGTCCATCTACATACAGAGTGAGTAAAACTTCTGTCAGTTAATGACTATTTATTTGTTTATTGCAAGAATGAGTGCAGAGTGCAGAGTGGCTTGAATGCACAATATACAATGTGATGTAAGGCGCCAGGTTTTGATCTTAATATAATTTTGATCTTTCCAACTGTTGAGGGAAAATTACAATTACTATTTTTTTTCAATTTGTGTGTGTGTGTGTGTGTGTGTGTGTGTGTTTGTTTTTTTTATTTTTGTTTTTTTTAGCAGGTTTTATTTTCTGCATAGAAACTCAAGCTCAGTATCTAGACCCCCCTAGAGGTGCTGTAATGAATAAATGGACAATGTGATGGAGTCTTTTACAAGTATGAACTGTATATATTTCTATAATTCCGCAGTATATGCATGTCTATCTCATTTTCAGATCCTCCACCTCAACTGACTTTGTATCCACCAGTGATCTCAGCAGAGACTCACTCAGTCACACTCAACTGTCATCCTCCATCATCTGCTCCTGTGCCTCAGTGTTATTTTATTATTGAAGGAGGAGAATCTGTCCAGAGTTCCTCTTGTTGGGAGACACTGACAGGATCTGAGCTTCTGGTCAAGTCAGGTCAAAGTTCACCTGCTGAGATTAAAGTCAAGTGTTTCTACGCTGTAAGGAAGGGAGATGTATTTTCTCCTTCTTCACACAGTAGCACGCAGTCCATGTACATACAGAGTGAGTAAATTGTGAATTTAACCTTTTTAAAGGGTGAGTGGAGAGTGCAGAGTGGCTGGATGTTCAGATATTTAAAATGTAAGAGTTAGTTCTCTGCAGTTACAGTTGATTCTGCTGTTTAAAAACAGAACAAAATCAAAAATGTGTGTTCTTCCTTCAGGTCCTGTTGAAGCTGCACCCACACTGACAGTGAATCCTCGGACCATCTCAGAGACAGAGTCAGTCACACTGAGGTGTCAGCCACCTCCGTCTGTGTCTGCTCCTCAATGTTATTTTTACATTGTGAAGGGAGGAGCCCCTAAACTGTTGTCTTGTGTGGAGACACTGAGAGGAAGTGAGCTGCTCCTGATGTCACAGCAGAGTTCACCTGCTCAAGTTGAAGTCAAGTGTTTCTACACTGTGAAGCTTGGACATCTGGATTATCCCTCTGCTCACAGTGACGCACAAGTCATGATGATAGATAGTGAGTGACTGTATTCCCAATACTGTTGTATATTATTGTGCAATGGAAAATCATTGTATTGTGTTTATATTTTATTCTGGTAATTATTCATTTAAATAATAACTTTAGGTTTAAGGTAAAATATATGAACTGTTTTATGATGTACAAAAACATGAAGCTTTTCACTTTGCAGCAACATAACAGGACATGCAGTGAAATACCTCTTTGTATTTCATCAACTTTTGAATTCATTCTGTAGGTGGACCACCTCAGTTGAGTGTTCACCATTCTCCTGGTAGAGATGTTGTCTTTACATGTTCTCTGCCTGGATCTGCAATCAAAGACACAACCTGTAACCTGTATTTTGGAGATGCAACCGTCCAGAGGGCAAAATTAAGTTACAGAAGCAGAATGGATAATAAGTGGTTCTGTCAGTTTTATGTCTCAATCAATGACCTGCTGAGACTCTCACCTCAACAAAGCCACGCCAGCTGTGATTACAGTTTGAAAGGTGATCCCAACACCTTGTCTCCTCGTAGTGAACGATACAACTTGGCGGGTAAGTGAAACATTACATGACGACATAAACTGCTGAGGATTTATTGGCTGTAGTGCAGACAACCCAGTTCAGACCGAGAAAACAATGTATTTGGCTCAGTTTTGATGATATTGCAGCATCAGAGGCAGAAAAACTGCTGGTTGTACTTAATCATTGTTTGTCATGTCACCAACTCCTCAGTTTTAGGTTATTATGAAGCTTAAATTGAAAGGAATTATGATACAGTATGAAATTCTCTCTTTGTAAATGTAGTCATTGTGGAGAAGGAATCAAGAAGGGCCCCCACAGAACCATCACTGACACAGACTACAATCAAAACCAGCTCTACAGCCAAAGTGCAGTTGGGGACATCATCACCCAACACTCCAGTGAAAGGTAGGACTGTTTAGACTGGTGCATTGAACAACTAAATGAATGAAACTGAGCTTAGTCATTGAGTTCTAAAGTCGGAAAAATGACAAACCCATCTTTACACTAGATAGGATGACAGGGCACAAAGTCTAAAGCCTAAAGAGCCTGAAGCCACTGTGACCACAGACACTCAGTGTTGCTGTTTGTTTGTTTTTTATTTACTTTTTTCCCCTCAAGGCAGCCACATTTCATGAGAGTAGATTCACAGCTAACTTGTTCTGATTCTTATGAGATTCAATGAATTTGTTCTGAATGTGAATTATGTTTTGTCACTGCATTTTCTCTTTTATCCATAATTAACAGATTCAAGTGTTGACTGGTTTACCCACCAGTGTTAAATACATTTTAAAATTTGTTTCAAATTAATACAATTTTAAAATGAATATTTCAACATATTAGTTCAGACCAAGACAGCAGAATTTTGACAAAGCTTTAATGATGAAATTGCGGCATTGATGGCAGACTCAATATTGGCCACTTTCACACTTTAATTCTTCCTCTGTCAATGTAGGCATTGTGGAGAAGGGATCAACAAGGGCCTCCACACAACCATCACTGACGCAGATTACAAGCAAAACCAGCTCTACAGTCCAAGTACAGCAGTGGACACCATTACTCACCACTTCAGTGACAAGTAGGGGCGTCAGATATCTATCATTACAGTGTGAAATTCCTTCTTTTGAATACAGATATATGAGATAGATATAGTGAATGTGGAAGTCTCAGCAGATCATTTGTATATAGATATTGTGGAGAGTGAATCAAGAAGGACCTCCACACAACCATCACTGACACAGACTACAAGCAAAACCAGCTCTACAGTCCAAGTACAGTTGGGGACATCATCAACCCACACTTTATTGAAAGGTAGGGCTGTTTATCCTGGTGCATTGAACAATTAAACTTTTGTTGCTTCAAACTTCTTGATCTCCATTCATTTTTTTTCATATTCCTGCCTTCTTATGAAACTGAGCTCCTCCAGAGAGTTGTAAAGTAGTAAAAATGACTATCTTTACACTAGATAGTGTGGAAGTAGTGTGACAGTGCACAAAGTCTCAGCCTTAACTGCAGTGTCGACATTGAAATCATGAGTCAGACCCAGCATTGCCTGAAAGCCCACAGCCTTGTCTTCTAAGTAGGACAAAAAGTTCATCAAGATAATTAGTGTGTGTGAATATTGTTGTATATGTCTTGAGGTGGTTTGCCTGTTATATATACATACAACAGAGGGAGGGAGAGAGACAGAGAGGGAGATAGAGTGACTGTGTTGTTAGAGGAGAATAACCGTGGTTGCCTTTGTTAAACATATGCAATATATGTCATTTTTGTTATTGAAAGTGAACACTTCATAAGAAACTAAGCATGAATCATTGCTTTTGATCTTACTGATGTGGCCATTCTGTTGTTCATGTTGTGCTGTTTCTTCAAGTGCTTTTCCACTGGAGGTGAAACTGACAAATATTTGTGTCTTCTTCAACAGACAACATTATCAAGATCATAGCATGTGTGACATTTTTTGGAGTTGCTGTTGGTGTCAGTTTCCTGGGATGGCTATTCATAAAGAAGGGTAAGTTAAACAGAACCTTCATGCCTTTTCATCACAGTTAAGGGAGACGTTAATGAACACATTTTTGGTTTAGCCACCAAATCCTCAGTTATCATATTTTTTTAATTAATAAAGTGAAAAAAAAAGAAAGAATCATTATTAACTTTTCCACTGGTGCAACTCTGACATTGTGCCCCTCTCTCCAACTCTCTTCTTTCAGAAAGTTGTTTTAACAAAAGGTAAGACATAAAATGTGAAATAAGCTAAATGACGATTTCTTAGCACTTTTATTTCCTTATACTTCAAATGGAAGTGATTGATAGAAAATGAAATGAATGTCACATGAGATTTAATGTTTATTGAAATTAATGTAAGAAGAGTTTTTTCTATAGAGGACACAGTGATGACACAGTGTTTTTTTTTTGTTTTTTTTTAAAGGAAACGTGGAAATGTATCCAGTAAGTGAATTTTCTGTAAAGATCATACAGAAGTCACTAAACTAAATTTAGATTTATGTCAGCGAACCAAGGTGTTCAGGTTCAGTGTATCTTCTGTTTTGCAGGTGACTCTATTGACATGGACGTTGTTGACAGTAGAAGAGTGGTAAGAATAATAATAATAATAACAATAGTAACAACAACAATAATAATAATAATAATAATGATAATAAAATCCCATAACCTGCAACATTCATAGACATTTAAAACACACATATATTTCAATTTATCACAAATATAGTGTGAGTGTTGATAAGTGTTGATTTTCTCTCTTTTTTCTCACACCTCATGTTATTATAAGGTACCTCCTGGTAAAAATCAGACTATTGATGCAATGGTGCCTATTGAAGTCTATTGTTCTGGTGAGAGAAGTTCACTTCAAAAATAAATTTGCCTTTGGCACTGTCTCAATTCAGGGTCTGCATCCTTCGAAGCCTGCATTTGAAGGCCAGTTACGTCATAGCACTGCCCACAGGCTTGTCCCAATTCACTAAAATTCAAAGGACGCTCCAAATGCTCCCTTGAAATGCGCCCTACTTTTAGCCGATTCGAAGGATGCACTGCTACTATCCTTCGCGTCCTTCTGTAGGATGCTCAGCAGCAGCACGCAAAGCATCCTGGGATCCTGGGAAGTCAGCTGAAATGGCGGCATCTACTGGCAAAGACACAACATATAAATTGAAGTATTTAAATTTCACGTTAAACATTAAGTTTTTACCGTAGGGTTTTTACTTATTTGAACATCCAACGCCATGGTTGGATGGCGAACCAATGGTTAGCTTGATGCTATAAAAACGTCACTTCTGGGGTTGGCCAGCAGGAGTGAACGGAACCAGGAAATACGCCGAAGGCTAGACCGTCCCATTTGGTTACCGGGGTGGCGGGTGGGGTATCGTCCTCCTTGGCCAGATCGTCCGAAGGACCCGCCTTCCGATGGAGGACGCATCCTTCGAAGGATGCAGACCCTGAATTGAGACACAGCCTTTGCGTGCTTTTGATGAGTGTTTTGAATTGTATTTTATCTACACTTTGTATTTTTATTTCTTTTACATGTTATTTATTTCCTTAGTCGTCTAAAATTAAAGCAAACTCTTTTTACATCTGCAGTTTTTTTTAGTTGAACATTATATTAAAAAACAAAAAACATCTCGGAGGTGCTCTAAGAACTCACAGAGAAAACATTGTTTTTTCCAGCCAAAGTCACACTTGTTTTTTTTTTTTTTTAACTTTATATTTAGCCACAGCTGCTTTGGTTTAAACTGATGGAAGTGTGTCTGCCAATCTGTGACAAATGGCCCCTCTTACCACCACGACACCACATAGAGCAGTGGCAGTGTGTTCTGTAGGTGTAATAGAGGAGTTTAAAGTGAAGGCAGGGCTGCATGAAAGATCAACCTTGATGTTTGCAGACGAAATTGTGATCTGTAGTCTGAGCGGGGAGCAGGCGGAGGAGATCAAGAAGGTCCAGGATTGTAACTACTTTGAGTCAACAGCTTAACAAACAAACAAGTTGGACAAAAAGTCAGCAAGAAAGAAACAAAAGAGGATTATCAGGAATGAAAGGAAATGTGTAGAAAGCAGTGGTGAACACTGAGGTTGGAAGTGCCAGGAAGGAGAGCTAGAATCAGACTAAAGAGGAGATTGATGGATGCAGTGAAAGAGGACATGAAGTTACTGATGCACCAGCAGGTTGTGATATAGTTTAGTTCATCAATACTTTCATGACTTTCCTGCCATGCTGTTACAAACTCCAGTTAACTCCTTCACTGGATTCTTTCTTATTACAGATACCAAGGCAGTGGATAAAAACAGTCAAGATGTAAGAGTCACCACATTAAGTGTTTCTTTATTTCCTGTATCAATTCAAAAGTGCATGAAAACTCTTACCATTATCTTCTCTCCCTGTAGAATGGAGGGGAATACCATGTTTACCAAACCATCAATGATGTGCCCGACCAGAGAATACAGAACGACATGGTATACAGTCTTTTGCAAACGCACTGAATAAAGCAATTCAGACTCTGACTAAAAAAGGATTGATAAATACAAGCACTGGTCTTTCAAATATCAACAAACTTGTCCATATCTTTACATACATACCTATGTATTTAATATTTGAGTTTGTATAGTGTTCCTGTCATGTCATGTCAGAGCTGTTAAGCTGTTAAGCTAAATTAAGTTTCATAGTGTAATTTGATACGCATTGTTCCGTGATTTCCATGTTATGATTTTGAGTGCAATACAACTTTAGATCCCATTTTCATTCCAAGGTGCCCTTGGTGTAACTTCATGCTTTATCCTTACTTTCAACTCTTTCAATTCTGTTTTTTCACTTCTTTTTGTCCACATGCCGCTATCTTTCCTTTCCAAAGCAAAAGAGGCCTGTGCCTTTTGAAGATGTATTTTTTTTTTCTACCAGTAAAACCATTTAACTTTGCAAGTGTGACTGTCTTCACTCTAAAGGAGGAAAAGGACAAGAACCTCCTGAGTTTATACCAAGTAAGTAAGAGTAAGTCAGACCAGTGGGTAAAGTTTTGTTATATTTTTACTTGCTAGTTTTTTTTGATAGTTTTTTTTTTCTTTTTTTCAAGTCCAACAGATTTAGGAAACCTCTCATGGACTCGTGTGACTCATGTGTCAGGTTACAACAAGAAAGCATTTGGATTAAAGCAGAAAAAACAATATTCTGAGAAAATATGAGCATTTTTTTAAAACATATTATTAACATATGATATGACAAATTAGCAAAGTAAACCTGGCCGGAGACAACCACATCTGCCTTAACAACAACATGATTAAACCCCGGCACATATGCTAATTCCCAAGAACATGAGAGACAAGGTACAATGTGAGTTTGATGTGGTCTGATGTCGTTTTCAACAGAATTCTTTTGTCTTGGTGTATTTTCACAAGACTGCACATTATGTTCCACCTCGGTCTGGAGAAGAAAGAAAACAATGGCAAGTAAATGAGTGGGTTTTCAAAATGGATCCACCAAGGTAACTAGTGTCACCATAATGTAAAAATAACCAAATTCACATCTTTAGCTGTACTTTGTTTGTACATGCAAAAGTGAACATAAAATGAGTGCCTTGAGCACGTCATAAAGTTTTCAAATCAGAAATTTATTTTACAAAAATACTTTTAGCCCTATATAATTCAACAGGGATAATAGATGGTCAAGAAAAAAAAATCTGCATGGATATTTTCAACAATTCAGCCCTCAACTCAGAATAACATAGAAGTATAAGTATGACTTCAAAAAGCAGTGTCTGACCAACAGATGTCCTGAGGGGAACTCACTGTGGATCCAACACGATCTGAAGAAAACATGATGTTCAAACGTTATTGTTTTTATTCATGGCAACAACGTTACAGTGCCGTTACAAATGAAGTGTACCATCATTACCACTGGGTTCAAGGTTGCTCATGCAACTGGAGTCATCTGCAGAGCAGAACATGACGTAAACTGCTACACTCTGCGTTAGCAAAATTCAAAGGGTGTCATGATAATTGAAAAGATTTTCAAATTACTCACTGGCAGCTGTGTTTGTCCTGTAAAGACAGAAGAAGAGAAGACGAATGAGTCCGTGAACAACTTCATAGCGATGAGTTGCCATTGTCAAAATTAAAATTATTTGTGTTACCTCTCATAAAATCGTTTCTCTAGAAAAGGAGACAGAGAGAGAAAACAAGAAGGCACGATGTCAAACATGAACCAAACTTACATCTCTGAAAAAAATACTTTTTTCCCCCATGAGTTCATATGTTAGTGCTGAATGGGACATGAACCCTCTCAAATGGATTCCTACACAGTTGTGATAGTCGGAATGAGCTTTCATTTTCATCATCATCATCATCATCATCATCATCATCATTATTAGCACTATTGTTATTATTAGTAGTAATCGACTTACTCATTCTAGCTAGTCGCCATCCCAAACATATAACACAGCATAACGCTGTGTGCATTATGCACACAGCTACTCCAAAACATGCCACACCTGCGATCACTTTCCATATTAGGTTTTCTGTTCAGGAACATACAATTGGTTGTCAGTGGCACTTCCAACACAAAGCAAACAAAGAAAGAAGCTAACAAGATTACACCTTGACCCAAAAATGCCCAATGCCATGAATAATAAGGCAATACATTAAATATTTGAAATCATTTTCAAATATAGTTGTATACAGTTAAATACAGTTGTTTTGATCTGCCTGAGCCAAACTGGAAGGCCGATCTGGATGATGCCTTTAACTTCTGTAGGTCCAATACCTCTCGTATCGATTGTTATGGGTACAGTTCTTCCAGCTTAGTGGGAACTGTAACAAAGTCAGATTACTGTAAATGTGGAACACAAAAAGAAAGCAAAATGGAAAAAACAATCTCATTAACTTCCCTGTATTCCTAGGTCTTCTCATCCAGTCCCATTGCGCCATCTTTTCTAAGCTGCTCTTTCTGCATTGTAGCACCTGCCTAAAGTGATCACTGATTTCTTCCTAACACATTTATTTTCCCATTCATCACTTACTTACTGAATAAGCTACTTAACGTCTGGGTCAAAAATTGTGCAATTAGTGACTGAATACAAGTTGTTTGTATTTGAATTTGAAATGGTTTGTTTAATCTTTAAAATGATGTAAATTAAATGACCTTAAAAAACTTAATATTACAGAATTATAGAACAGTATAGCATTATCATTAATATTTACATGATTATTATTATCTAATAATATTAATTGTACAATGTGATCTAAGAAGCTTTAATGCTTGATAAACTGTAACTTGATTGGCCAAATCTTGAGATTCCAAAATACATAAGCACTGTGCAAATTCAGAATAGAAATCACAGTAATCCATGTGCTTTGTGAGGATATGCAGGGTGGCCCATGTACCGTTCACTCGGAACAGCTTTTCTCAAGTTTTTTTTTTTTTCCAGCTGTGAAAAAGGGAAATGTGAGTCATTTAGAAAGTGATACTGATTTTCACCTGATGTTCTGAAAAGTGTTGGAGAAGTGGCAAAGAAACTGGTAGTGCTACCAAGAGGCAAACCTGCTGAATACAGATACGACTCACAGAAGTCCTGACACTCAAACGTTCTCAACCCTTTAGTCGACTCGTCTGTCTGTCTGTCTGTCTGTCTGTCTGTCTGTCTTACCTGTGGGTACAGTAACTTTT
This sequence comes from Nelusetta ayraudi, assembly GCF_046127955.1. Taxonomy (NCBI): domain Eukaryota; kingdom Metazoa; phylum Chordata; class Actinopteri; order Tetraodontiformes; family Monacanthidae; genus Nelusetta; species Nelusetta ayraudi. The sequence continues at coordinate 2,417,600 of NW_027466100.1, read as the reverse complement.
GGGTCAATCTCTGTGTTCTGGGAATCCAAAGTCAGAATACCTAAGACAAATGAACATCTCGAGTTCTTACAAATGAGAGCAATTACTTGTAGGGTGACCAATATAATAAATCATTCTTTTTGAGCATCATATTTGAAGCATCCGTGGTTATGTTACCCGGTGCAGGAGTTTCAAAGGAGGAGACACTGGGCTGATTAACACCTTCCACTGAAGTTTTGTGTTCTGCTATCCTGTGTGGCACCGTGCAGCTGGTTTTACCTATAGTCTGTGTCAGTACTGGTTGTGTGGTCACTCTACTTAATTCACTCTCCACAATATCTGCATTAAAAAAAACAAAAAAAACAACAACAGGATTTCACCCATTCAGTTGCTACCATTAAATTTGTTTTTCATTCATTTAAACCTGAACACAAACAGGACAGGAATTTGAAAAGACAACGATGATGTGATGTATTGGTGTAATTAGTCAGTCATACCACCAGGGGGGGCGCGCGGTAAACGCACAACTACGTGCAGGGTTCAGGTACACCCTCTCTCTCTACAGCAAGAATAAAGCATGGAGTACGTAACTACATCGGTGTTGGTCGGCTGTCTTTTCATTTAATGTGATTTAGTATATTGATACTAACTTGAGTAATAGGAAGACATTACAAATGACAAACTTCCTGAACTCCTGTACCAAAATGTGTACCTGTAAAAACTTGACTGAGTCTGGGGGCACAGTGTCATTATCCCACAGCCTCTGTTCTACTGAAATTAGCGGGATGTCACCGTGTTTTTGGACGCGGGACGTCGCGGAATCGATCGGCATTGAGTCCCGTCTCCACGCACCAAACCCAGCGGGGGGTGTCACCCCCGCCGGCAAGCTGCACCCCCCCCGCTTTCACCGCTGCGTGTCTGCTGACGTCATCGCGCTGAGATCGCATGACGAAGTTCTACAGAATTCAAGAGTCCGGCGGTGGCCAGTGTTCTTAGTTGTTGGTCACTTTTGGCTGGAGTGGAACGATGACGTCGTTTACGCCAGACTCGAAGCGGCGCGCACCTCCGCCTGCCGCTTCCCGCCGTGCAGCGATTGTTTCGGCGTCTGGTCCATTTTGTGCGCGAGCAGCGGGCGAAACAGCCAGAGGACAACGAACAATGACCGAGCGCTGATGGAACGTGGTCGAAAACTTTTGCATCAGCGCTTGATGTACGCCGCTACTGGTGCGATATTATGATTTAGCGCACGTTACGCTCAACGTCATCCCGAGCGGCAGGTTAAAAAAGGTGGTGTTGTCCCGGGTGTCCCAATTCCATCGCCCAATTCGGTGCGGAGCCGATCGGAGCCGATTATCACCCAGGTCGCTTGCCGGGTTGTTTGACCCATTTTGTCGGAACAGCGCGGCTCGGTGAGCAGATTCCACTACCACCAAATGCCGATTAGTAGCGGGACATCACCACGCTTTTTGGCCAGTGGAATTGGGGCTGACTCTAATTGGTTAACACCTCTCACTTGGGGCAGAACTGAAACATTTGGGTCGAAAACACGAAAGCAGTTTTTTTTTGTGTGTGTTTGTAGTCAGTTCAACTTTCATTTACCTGCCAAGTTGTATCTTTCGCTACGAGGAGACAAGACGCCAGGATCACTTCCCAAACGATAGTCACAGCGGGCGTGGTTTTGTTGAGTTGAGTTAAGTCTCAGAAGATTTCTGTTGGAAACAGAGAACTGACAGAACCACTGTTGATTCATTTTGGTTCCCAAGCTCATAATGTTTGACGTCAGGTGTGGAAAAGCTTCATCTCCAAAATACAGGTTGCAGGTTGTGTCACTGTTTGCAGATCCAGGAAGTGAACACAAAACTAATATGTTCATCCCAGGAAAATACTGAAGACTGATCTTTGGTTTATCACCTGCAGGAAAGAATGATACGCTCATGTTATGTTGCAGGAGTGGGGTACACTACCACATGGTATTGAAAGCAGATTTAAAAATATTTCCTTAATTATAACATGATACAACATTTTTGCTATATAGAGAGACTAGTTGGGCAGCAGCACACAGTCACAATATAAAGACATAGATTAAAAACACGGCTGCGTGTGTGTACGTATGTATGCATGTATGTATATATGTATTGATCTAAAACCAAATGAGAAATCACTACAGTCACTCACTTTATATCATCATGACTTGTGTGTCACTGTGATTGGAGGGATTATCCACATGTCCAAGCTTCACAGTGTAGAAACACTTGACTTCAACTTAAGCAGGTGAACTCTGCTGTGACATCAGGAGCAGCTCACATCCTCTCAGTGTCTCCACACAAGGCCACAGTGTAGAGGATCCTCCCTTCACAGTGTAAAAATAACATTGAGGAGCAGACACAGACGGAGGTGGCTGACACCTCAGTGTGACTGACTCTCTGTCTCTGACATGTTCCGAGTATTCATTGTCACTGCAGGCGGCAAAAGAGCTGAAACAGTTTTTTTAACTGATTATTGAACTCGACGACAGAGCACAAACTCATGAATTTCAAGTCTTTGAGCATTCAGCCACTCTGCACTCCCCACTCTGCACTCCCAATTAATAAATAGTCACGAGGGGATATGAGTTTTACTCACTCAGGATGGAGGATTTAGTTTCAACGCAGAAAATAAAACCTGCTGAAAATATATTATAAATAATAATTATATTTTTACCTCAAAAGTTAGAAAGATCAAAATTAAATTAAGAACAAAACACAGAGCCTTTAGTCTCTTAATCAAGCGGTTCCACTAAACATTGCAAAATACTGTACTGTGACTTTAAGATGTTCTTTTTTCTTTTTTTGCTTTCATTTCCATTTTTACAGAAAGAGAACGATAAAACAAACAAACATTAATTAATTATAAACATCATTATAAACACATTATAATAAGTTATTAATAATTTTCAAAGGATCTAAAAGATGTTCAACTTACAGACGAGGATGATGACACACAGCAAGTGTTCAGCCATGATGAAAGTGTCCCTTTTGTCTAGTGTCCTTTTGACTGCATCAACTTTCATCACTTTGACTTCTGGGAGAGGACGCACACGGGGAAACCACAGCTAGTGGTTTATTAATTCTTTACTGTATATACAGCTCTAGTTTATGTTCATGTAAAAGTCAACAGCAGTCATGTGAATGTGTCTTAGATACAACTCTACAGGTTTTCAACTAAATTGGTCACAAGCGGTGGCCCACATCAGCCGCTGGTTCGGTGCATTTCGTCTCACTCACATTGTCATGTCTATTTTAATAGAGTGGGGTGCAATGCTCTGAGAACATTTAAAACCATAACCAGAAGTGATGCATCGATGGAAACATTACAAAAGAATGTGTGCATGACTGAGATGTGTGAATCATTTTGTAACTGTTAACTCGTACTCTGTAGTCACGAGGATTCCACATACCAATGTAAGAGCTTCACAATATCAACACTGCAAGTATTCGGTTAACATCTGCCATTTCCGAACGGCTCACACGACCACTGACCCTTGTCAATAAAAAACGGCCAACATTTCTGCAAGAGATTTACTATTATAATATAATGAACAATGTAAGTGGCATTAAGTGATAAAATGTCACACTTTAAACTTTGTTTTGACAAAACATTTGCTTTTTCCCAAATCACATGCTTCTGTGCAATGCGTTGTTAGGTTTTGTGATTACAGTAAAAAAAAAAAAAAAAAAAAAAAGTGTTGTCCTGTTTTTAACTTCCCAGAAGCAGCTGCCTTCCTATAACTACACTTCCTGAGGAAAATCCCGACCTCCTCCTTGTCCAGATACACACACCTTCAGCTGAGAGAAATTTGGCTACGGATGAACAAGTTGCATTACCTCTCAAACTCTCCAGTGCTGCTAATGAAAGAGAAAGACGGGACGAAGCTGGAAACATGGATATGGCAGTTCTGAGAGCAGAAATTGAGCAGATTAAAGGTCTCATTTTGGATTTGGGAAAAGCGGTTAAGGCCCTGGGGGAGAAGGTTGAGAGACAGTCATATTCTCCTTCCTCCTGTTCATCAGTTTCCCTGGACCCTGACTCAGCCGATGAGCCCCCACCACCTTGTATACGTCCAAATCCTCCTGCTGTGGTTAAAGAATTGCAAGACATGTTATGTGAGCATAACATCCCATTAAATCAGCCTAATAATCCTCCCTCGCGACCTGCACCCAGTGGCCTTCGCTCTCTGCCGCCATCTCCTGGTTGTTTACTGCCTACACCACGGCCTGTAAGGCCCAAATCCAGCCAGGCCACACAGACCAGTCTGTCCTCTGAGCGTTCTTCCATACAACAACCCTACCTTGAAGCTTCAAGTGAGCATCCTGACACACAGCAGCTATGTTCCAGAGCCTCTACAACATCCTGTCATGACGGGCCACCTTTGGATTTAACAACTACAAACCATGAGCATTCTCACCATCATCGCACCACTGCAAGAATAATAAGCCAACCACTACAGCCTTTTCCTGGGCAGCAGGACTTCCACCCTGCTGTCACACCAGCTCTGCAGAGGTACGACCCTCCTCGGCGGAATGCTCCTTTAACTTCTCATGTCCTGAGACCCGCTCCAAATTTATCTCAAGCTTCCTTCAACCCTGCTGTGCTTCCTGGTGTGTCTGGTGGTGAGCCGATAGCATTTTCTGCCATGCATCACCCTGTGAGAAAAGAAACTATGCCCGCAATGGCCCCTGCCTCCCAGCCTCCTCAGCTGGCAATGCGCCCCCCCCCCTTCAATGAACCTCCCAGCATCAGTATTTGAATTTGTTAATCCTCACAATGTGCAGGCCGCTTGCATGCATCCCCCGACTGCTGTCAACCCTGTTGAACCTCCCTACCAGCGGCCTCATGCTCCTTCGAATGATTATCAGCTGCCTCCAGCCTTTTCACATCAACCTCCCTTACCACTCCAGGCCACTGCAGCTGATCATCAATTGTATCCTTGCGCAGCCCCCTCTCTGAATGTTCAGGGTTCAGATTACCCCAACCGACCTCGGTCAAGGCTAAGACTAAGGTCAAGCAGAGTCTCTCATGTTGCAGCCCCCTCCTTTCCATACTTTACTCGAGATGACCCAAGACAGTTTGCCCTGCTTAAGATGGCTCTGACAAACCTTATGCCCGATGATGAAAGTGAGCACTTTAAATATCATGTCTTACTGGACCACTTGAAGTTGGACACTGCTTGTCACCTCGCTTTAGCCTATGCACATCATCCATTTCCTTACACCAGAGCAATGTCAGCCCTACAGCAGAGGTATGGCCAGCCACAGCAACTAGTGCTGAGGGAAATCGCCACCATCCAGAATCTTCCCTCTGTTCGTCCTGGTGATTCTAGAAGCTTCAGCGACTTTGCTATTCGGTCCGAGCTCTCGTAGGCATGCTGCAGTCCCTGGAAGATGGTGAGGGAGATGCAGAGTTGGCTTGTGCATCCCATGTACAGCAGCTACTGGGAAAACTCCCCTCTGAGTATTTGCTAATTATGCCAGATTTACTCGTGCTTTAAAACCAGGCGTCCCTCATAACCTGATCGACTTCTCCAACTGGTTGGAGGAGGAAGCGGAGTGTCAGGCTATGGCTACACAAACACGTGAAAATCAAAAAGTACAAAGAGAGGAAAGGAAACCGGCAAAGCCCAGTTACTCAAAGTCCAGCAACCAAGTGGCCACCATACTCCATGGAACTAGTTACCCTCAGAAATATGCTCAGCAACCTGCGGTTGAGTTACCACACGTCGTGGTCAGACATGCCCCTTCTGTGGGGTCCCTGACCATCACCTGAGTGTCTGTCCAGATTTCCGTCAACTATCAGATGATACAATCAGGAAGTGGATCCAGCAGAAAGGACGATGCTGGAGATGCGCACATGAGCACAGAGCCTCAAACTGTGACCTCAAGAAGCTTTGCCCGAAATGCAAAGGAAAGCACTTAGGAGTCCTTCATGAAGTGAACCAGCCACAAAGAGATTCAAGCACCTCCTGCCTCATTCGTTCTAGCTGCAGTACCCGAGTCCTCTTGAAAGTTGTCAAGGTTCTTCTAAGTTACAGGGGGCAGAACTTTGAAACTTATGCAATATTGGATGATGGTTCTGAGCGAACTATGCTGTTAGCAACTGCAGCCCGTTTTCTTGGTCTTGATGGGGCAGCTGAGTCTCTCATGCTGAAAACTGTCCGTCAGGGGACAGAGACTCTACCTGGTTCCAGAGTCACCTTCAACATCTCTTCAACATCAGATGCAGACAAGAAATTTGTTGTGAAGGATGTCTTCACTTCTGAGAGACTAGCCCTTGCCTCACAAACTTATCCTGCCCAGGTTCTTAAGAGGTTCACTTGCGTGGCCTACCAATCCAGGCTTTCCAGAAAGTTGAGCCATTACTTCTTATCGGTTCTGATCACCCTCATCTGGTCTGTCCTGTGGAACAAGTTCGTTTGGGTCCAGGGGGAGGCCCAGCAGCTGTCCATACACGTCTTGGTTACGCGTTGCAAGGACCAACGACTTTACCTGAGGACCACCTTGTCGCCTCAGGTTACCCTTCTCCAGAACCCAAATCGGAGGTTCAGTCCTTGTTTCTCTCCTGCACAGCCCCAGATGTAGACCTTTATCGTGCAGTTGAAAGGCTGTGGAAAATAGATGTCTTTCCTTATCAAAGTGAGAAAGTCAGCACACGTTCCAAACAAGACAAGAAGGCACTGGCTTGCCTTGACAGCAAGACGACAAGAGTGGAGGTTAACGGTGTCGGACACTACGCCTCCCCACAGCTTCGCAAGACGAATGCCCCGGAACTGCACTCTCCAAAGGAAGCGGTTCTACCAGCTCTCAGGCGCACTGAACGGAAACTGCTAAAGAACTCTGAAAAGGCAGCCATCTACAATCATGAGATTGACAAGTTGCTTGAAGCTGGATATGTGAAGAAGCTTAGCCCTGGGGACGTGGTCCAAACCCAGGAATCAGCCTGGTACATACCTCACCATCTTGTGGAACACAATGGCAAGAATCGTCTAGTGTTAAACTGTTCGTTTCATTACCAAGGGCAAGTACTGAACGAATATCTTCTTCCTGGCCCAGTTTTAGCCCCTTCCTTGATGGGTGTCTTGTTGCGCTTCCGTCAGCATTCCATTGCCATTTCTGGTGATATCAAAGCCATGTTCCACCAGGTCACATTGCTGGCTGAGGACAGGCCACTCCTTTGTTTCCTCTGGCGAAACATGCAATGGGAAGAACCAGTGGAAGTCTATGAGTGGCAAGTTCTGCCCTTTGGTACCACATGCAGCCCTTGCTGCGCCACCTATGCCCTGCAGCGACACATGAAAGACAACCATGTTGGTCAGGAAGACATCTTAACATCAGTCCTATCTTCCTTTTATGTAGACAACTGTCTGCAGAGTTTCCCCACCAAAGAACAGGCCAGAAGTCTGTTGGACTGGCTGCGTGCCTTGCTTGCCTCTGGTGGCTTTGAGATCCGGCAGTGGATCAGCAACTCCCCCTCAGTTGTCCACCATCTGCCTAAAGAGGCCCGCTCGGAGAGCACTGAACTGTGGCTTAGCAAAGATCGGGCTGATCCCTGTGAAGGAACACTGGGCTTAGTGTGGCACTGCTCCTCAGATATGTTAGGGTACAAACACCGACCAGTTGAGTACCAGGTTCTCACCCTCCGCAATGTGTACAGGATATTAGCCAGCCAGTATGATCCCCTCGGGCTCATCATCCCCTTCACTACCCGTGCCAAAGTCCTGCTTCAGAAACTGTGGTCCAAGGAACGTGAGTGGGATGACCCGTGCCTCCCTGAAACCTTTGTCAGAGCTTGGATGTCATGGGAAAGGGAGCTTCCACATCTGGCTGAAATTAAACTCCCAAGGTGTTATGGACCCACCGAAGAACAAGACTCAGCAATAACCAGAGAATTACATGTGTTCTGTGATGCCTCTGAAGCAGCTTATGGTTCTGTTGCCTACCTGAGAGTAGTGAACTCAATGGGCCAGGTTCACATCTCCTTCGTCATGGCTCGTTCAAGGGTGGCACCGAGACGGCAGATCACCATCCCCCGCCTGGAGCTGTGCGCTGCTCTCACCGGAGCCCAGCTAGCCAGGCTGCTGCAAACCGAACTCACTCTCCCTCTCCACCGGTTGGTGATGTGGACCGACTCCACTACGGTTCTCACCTGGCTGCAATCAGAGTCCTGGCGATACAAGATCTTCGTTGCCCATCGGCTCACAGAAATCCTGGAGTACACTAATGCCTCAGACTGGAGGTATGTTGACTCATTGAATAACCCAGTAGATGATATTACCAGAGGAAAGACCCTTGCCGACCTCGCGGTACCACACCGATGGAATCAGGGCCCCCCTTTCTTACATCTGCCTCCCAATCAGTGGCCTGTGAATCCATCTGCCCCTTCCACTAATGCAGCAGACGAGTTGAGAAAATCGATGTTCTGCGGTACCACTCATGTCATACCAGCTAACGTTCCCTCTGACATCCTCCACTTCCAGAGCTGGGAAGACTTAGTGGTTGCAACCTCTCAACACATCTCGTCCTTGGATGCAAGCTCCCAATCTCCTGAGAGATCACAAGTGGAGACCCTTCTTCTCCAGCATGGGCAGCAGGAGAGTTTTCCAGAGGAATATGCCTCACTACAGACGGGTACAGCCATCTCCACTCAAAGTCGGCTGAACAACTTAGCTCCAGAGTTCGATCACACTTCAAATCTGATCCGAGTGGGTGGTCGACTGCGCAAGAGTGAGGACCTGGATTATAACTGTATTCACCCTGTAGTCCTGGATCCAAAGTCCCACATCACACGACTGCTTATTAAGGAATACGACCACAAACTACATCATCCTGGTCCGGAGAGAGTCTTCGCCAGCCTCAGGAGGAATTATTGGATTTTGCGCGGGAGACAGGCAATCAGGAAACACCAATACACATGCACAGGCTGCAAAAGGTGGAAAGCAAACCCCCTGGTTCCTAGGATGGCTGACCTACCTCCCTCTCGCCTGCGGCTGTTCAAACTTCCTTTCTGGTCCACAGGCATGGATTGTTTCGGCCCCTTTTTAATAAAAATTGGCCGCAGACAGGAGAAGAGATGGGGAATACTCTTCAAATGCCTCACCACACGCTGCATCCACGTAGATCTGCTCACCAGCTTAGACACCGATAGCTTCCTTTTATCCTTTCGCCGCTTTGTAGCTCGCCGTGGAACCCCATATGAGGTCATTTCTGATCATGGCACTAACTTTGTCGGAGGGGAGAGGGAGCTCCAAAAGGCCTTCGACCAGTTGACCCCTGCCCTCCAGGAGGCACTTGAGCGATCCAAAGTCCGATTCTTGAGGAATCCCCCATATGCTCCCCACTTCGGGGGAGTTTGGGAAAGAGAGGTGAGAGCTATTAAGGCTGCATTGCGTGTGACCTTGGGAAATCAAACTGTCACAGAGGAAGTGCTCAGAACTATCCTGACAGAAGTGGAAGAGATACTTAACTCCAGGCCCCTCGGATACCTATCATCCGACGCTTCCGATCCTGACCCAGTTACTCCAAACCTTCTCCTCATGGGGCGGCTGGAGGCCGCCCTACCTCAAGTCGTATATGCCCGTCCGGAACTCTTAGGAACGAGGAGATGGCGCCACAGTCAAGTCCTGGCCGACCAATTCTGGGCAAGCTTTGTCAAACACTACCTACCGACACTTCAATCACGACCAAAATGGACAATCGACAAACCAAATCTCACCCTGGATACTGTTGTTATGGTTGTGGATCCCAATCTGCCCCGTGCGTCATGGCCGATAGGGAAGATCCAAAAACTCCTCCCAAGCTCAGATGGCAGAGTCAGAGTCGCAGAAGTGCGGATAAAGGAAAAAACCTATGTGCGTCCTGTCAGTCGGCTGGTTGTTCTCACCGAAATCGAAGATGATGACCCGGAACCTCTTCCCCTGACCTAAGGATTTTCCTTCACGTCAAATATGTACACTGACATATTTGAGGGGCGGCTGTGGAAAATCCCCGACCTCCTCCTTGCACCTTCATACTTCCCCCTCCTCTACCTGCATCCATCATGGCCAAGGAGGGCGGAGCTTAAGTTATATAGGAAGCCAGCTCTACAATGTCACACCCCTTTTCCCTGAGAACAAAGGAGCTGGCTGGCCGCATGTCAGGAGCCACAGCGTAGTTGTCTGTACTGAGTCCGTGAAATGTGAGTTTATGTTATATTTCTGTATTTAGAAACTGATTATGTGCGGCCTGTTTATGTTCAGAGCGTTATTCCTTATTTCAAGAATGTTTGTTTAGAATAGAGGCCCTGTGATGATTGGCTCAATATTTACCCTTTATTTTATTTCCTTCCATCAGAAAAACCAGGACAAACAATACCCTTTACAATAAACTATTGGATCATCACCTCATCTGCCTCCATCTGACTGTTTTAATAGACAGACCCATTGAGTTGATCACCCCCTGGAACCAGACTGTTAACTAGCCTTACATCTACAAAGCAAATATTTTACACTTCCTCTTTGCATTTTGGTACTTGTATTTGTTGTGTTGGGGCCATGACCATCACTGGCCAGTGGCTCACCAGTGGTGGTAAATCATAACTTAAAATGGGATTTCAAAAAAGTATACGGTTCACATAATTTGAACTACTTTGTTAGAAATAGACATTAGAAATAAACTGCATGTTTAAATGGTATTGAAGTCTTTTAATCGAACATATTTTTACACATCAATCCATAAAGTGCAAGATGGATGGCCTTTACAAAGGAATTAAGTAATGAAGTAATGATGTTTACTTTGGAGGCTTGTTCATGATAATATGATTGCTCATATAAATATGCTTTAACCAGTCAGTTAACACATACATTAAATAGGCATTGTTTGCAGAACACACTGTGTAGCTGTTTGCAGAGTCATGTGAGATCTGTTGACCCCTGCCCCAGGGGTCACTGTTTAATGAGGAAGTAACCCCTCATTAAACAACCTGGCATGGTGAGTAAAAGTAGTCCCTCTCATTGATGTGTTCAAGTGAGCTGTTTCTGGGAGTACTTTTATGGGGTGTTGTTATGAAGCCAATTGACTGTGTAGGTGTGGTTTGAAAGCTGATCAATCAATTGCTGTGGATGTGTTTTGAAAGCATAAATTCAAATGTGGGGTAAATCTATTGAGTGCCCGATCACAGGGGCTAATATTTTTGACCACCCCATTTTTCACTATATTTGATATGAAACAAGCCTAGAAATGTATTTCATATTCCAAAATGTACCAATAGCTAATAAATATCAATGGTGAATATTTGATGATATCAAATGTTATCGATGCGGCAAACATTGGGAAGAATTTCAGGAAAATGTTCCATAATTACAGGTGGGCTAATAATGTTGGCCATAACTGTATATGCAGGCATTCACATCAGTTTGATTTTATTTCAGAGACCAGTGTTTGTATCTATCTCGTAAGTCTTTTTTTAAAAGCAGAGTCTAAATAATATTATTCAGTGTGGTTGCAGAAGACTGTATTCCATGTTGGTCTGTATTATCTGGACTGGCACATCAGCGATGGAACAGTAGAAATGGTTTTCGCCTTCATTCTAGAGGGAGAGAAATCAACAGTGAGAGTTTTCGTCCACTGTTGAATCCATACAGCCAGTCCTAAATACAAATACGGTCTTACATCTTGTATGTTCTTATCCACTCTTTTGGAATCTGTAATGAGAGAGAATTCAATGACGGGGTTAACGCGTGTTTGTGACAGAGTGCCAGCAAAGTCATGAAAGTATTGGTGCTGTACTGGTGTACATTTTAAAAGACTTCCTTCCCAAATGTGCTTTTTTTGTTGACATATACATATCATTTAATTAAATTTAAGCATTATCAAGCCTGGACAAAGCACATCAAACACACATACAATTGTGAGAATGCTAGTCAGTAGATGAAATACCTAAACTACTATAATAAATGAATAAAACATAAAAAAAATGTTTTGTTTAAAAATATTCAGTAGTCTAGGTTTTGTGATATAACTAGCTGGTACAAAATGGTTTGAAAACAAAGTGGAATAAACACAAGAACAAGTATGAATAAAACAAAATTCAAAACACACATGGGCAAGTTTGGCTTGAAGTGAACTTCTCTTACCAGCACAATACTCTGCAGAAGGTTCTGGGGTGAGGGCATCCTTACTCTGATTTTTGCCTGCAGTTCCCTTAAAATAACATGATATATAAACATAACACAAAGAATAAGCAGATTTGTGTTTGGTAGATTATTTCTTTGTTGTAACAATGCTTCTTGGAAATAACTCTTATATCGTTGGAAAGCCTGTTTATTCCCCCTTTAAATGGTGCAAAACTTGTAAGGAACATGCATTTGTGGGGTGAGCAACAGAGCTAAGTACCTGGGTTGAGCCCATGAAAAATGTGACAAATCTTCTCTGCCAAGTCAAACAGCTGCTTCTGCCATTGACTCTTGTTTGGTGGATTGGATGATTGAAATTTAAAGAATCAAAACGTATTGGCAATTGAACAATTTCTTCATTTAAAAAACAGAGGCCTCAGCAGCTAAAGGAAGAACCATCCACAGCCACAACAGCCTGGCATCTCCTCCTCATGCTGGTCACCAGCCTGGTCTCACACTGCTGTGGGATGGCATCCCATTCTTCAACCAGCATTTGTCGCCAGTCAGCCAACGTGGTTGTGTTGGTGACACTGGCAGCCCGCCCAAGCTGATCCTACAAGTGTTCAATGGGGTTGAGGTCAGGATTGCTGTCAGGCCATTCCATCCTCTCCACTCCCAAATTTTTGAGGTTGTCTCTGATGACCCTTGCTCTATGGGGGTGACATTGTCATCTGGGAAGATGTAGTTTGGTCTCAGACTGGGGAGATATGGGATTACTGCCACTGGTTGCAGAATCTCATCTCCATATATCTCTGCATTGAGATGATCTCCAATGATGACAAGCCTTGTTTTTCCACCACTCACCATCGCACTGCCTCCACCCAAAGATGTTACTCTGTTGGTGCAGCAGTCACCATCGCGTTCTCCACGTCTTCTCCACACTTTGACCCTACAATCCAACTGCCGCAGGAGGAATCTGGACTGATGACTGAACATAATGTTTCTTCACATGTCCAGGTTCCAGTGCAGGTGTTGTCGACACCAGTGCAATAGCAACAGCAGAATAAGCTGTTTGACTCAGCAGAGAAGATTTGTCACATTTTTCATGGGTGCAACCCAGATACTTAGCTCTGCAGCTCACCCCACAAATGCATGTTCCTTACAAGTGTGGCACCATTTAAAAGGGGAATAAACAGGCTTTCCAACGATATAAGATTTATTTCCAAGAAGAATTGTTACAAAAAAGAAATAATCTACCAAACACAAGTATCCTTACTTTTTGTGTTATGTTTATAAGAAAAAAAGAGGTAAATTCTTTAAAACTTATCCAGTTTTTCAATAATTTTGTGAATGTTGCAGTTTGCGTGTGTGTTTTTATTTATTTATTAATTGTTACAATTCTTACCACTCCTCCAAAGTCAACATCTTCCATGTCAATAAAGTCAACTGCAAAACAGAAGACACACTGACGTAAATCTAAGTTCAATGTATTTGTCATGTGATGAAGCCATAACATGACGTGGTCGATGCACAAATTTCACAAAGACAACTTACTGCAGACATTTCCTTGCGTCCTATATAAATAGGGAAAAACATTTTTATCATTGTGTCCGCTATGTATACATACAACAAAACTCTGTAATTAGACAATTTTCAACATTGAATCACACATAAAATGACTTTAGTTTATTGTCAATCACTGCCATTTCAATAGGAAATGTATAAAAGCGTTGAGAAAATAGTCATCTAGCTTATTTCACATGTTATTTCTCACCTTTTGTAAAAAAATCTTCCTGGAAGAATAGCGTGGGAGAGAGGAGTGCAATGTCAGAGTTGCAGCAGTGGATAAGTTAAAAATATATTTATTTTTTTTTAACTTTAGGACAAAAATATTATTTTTCAAAAGCACCAATGATTGTTATGAAAAGGCATGAAGGTTCTATTTAACCTACCCTTCTTCATGAATAGCCATCCGAGGAAAATTAGACCAACAGCTCCTCCACAGCAAGTCACACCTGCTATAATCTTGTATATGTCGTCTGTTTAATAAGACACAAATATTGGTCAGTTTTACCTCCACTGGAAAAGTCTGAAGAAACTGGAAATGTATTCATGATTAGTTTGTACATTAAGTGTCAACTTAAAAAACAAAACAAAACAAAACAAAACAAAACAAAACCAAATAGATATTATATGCAACAAGCAAACAGAAACAAGCAAGTTGCTTCAACAGGCATCTGAGATAGTCAACAAACAGTGCCACCAACAGGCAAACCTGCTCAAGACAGATACAGCAGAATAGTGGTGACACACTAATTATTATATTAATTAACTTTTAGTCCTACTTGGCAGAAAATGCTGTGGGTTTTCTGGCAATGCCAGGTCTGACTCATGATTTCAATGTTGTCACAGTAGCTTTAGGCTCAGACTTTATGCTCTGTCACACTACTTCCACATTATCCAGTGTTAAGATAGTCATTTTTACTACTTTACAACACTCTGAGCTCAGTTTCATAAGAAGGCAGAAATATGATGACATCATGAATGGTGATCACCAAGTTTGAAGCGACAGAAGTTTAGTTGCTCAACAGCCCTACCTCTCACTGAAGTGGTGGGTGGGGAGCTGGTTTTGCTTGTAGTCTGTGTCAGTGATGGTTGTGTGGATGTCCTTGTTGATTCGCTCACCAGAATATCTACATTTACAAAGAGAGAACTTCATACTGAAAACTACACTATGATTCCTCTTGATAGTCATTCATTTATGCTGTGTAAAAACCTGAAACTGAGGAATTGGTGACGTGACATCTAGTATTATACTAACATGAACGCTTTACAAACGACAGTGTGTCTGCCACTGATGATGCAATGTTGTCATCAAAACTGCAAAATGATATTGTGTTTTCAGTCTGAACTGTGTTTGCTCTCCGACAACCAATTAATACTCAGCAGTTTATGTCGTCCTGTAATGTTTTATTTGCCTGCCAAGTTGCATCGTTCACTATGAGGAGACAAGGTGTTGGGATCACCTTTCAAACTGTAATCACAGCTGGCGTGGCTTTGTTGAGGTGAGAGTCTCAGCAGGTCATTGATTGAGACATAAAACTGACAGAACCACTTATTATCCATTCTGCTTCTGCTTCTTCTTAATTGTGATTTTACATTTGTTACGATTCTAATTTTCCAAAATAAAAGCTACAGGTTGTTTCTTTGATCGCAGATCCAGGCAGAGAACATGTAACATCTTCACCAGGACAATGGAAAACACTCAACTGACTGCTTCTGCACTCTAAAAGGGGGAGACTGGCTAAAGTCTATGAATACATAATTTCAATGAATATGCCCTCTTTAACCATTATAAAACAGCACTGGGAGGAGGAGCTTGGCTTTGTTATTGTGGATGACATTAGATTGTGTACACTCTTCATCCTTTTGTGCATGTACAGTAATAGTCTTATCTAGTTCAAAGTATCGCACTGCCTACAGTATTGTAAGACTGCCCTGACAAAAAATTAGCCACTCATTGACCCCCTGTGTGACAGATGCAAAATACTCCCTGCAACTTTGTATCATATGTTCTGGAATTTCCCTGAATTAGATCGATTGTGGTTTGTCACACTACTTCCACATTATCCAGTGTTAAGATAGAGTAATTTTTACGACTTTACAACTCTCTGGATGAGCTCAATTTCATAAGAAGGCAGAAATATGATGACATCATGAATGGTGATTACCAAGTTTGACGCGACAGAGGTTTAGTTGCTAAACAGCCCTACCTCTCACTGAAGTGGTGGGTGGGGAGCTGGTTTTGCTTGTAGTCTGTGTCAGTGATGGTTGTGTGGATGTCCTTGTTGATTCGCTCGCCAGAATATCTACATTTACAAAGAGAGAACTTCATACTGAAAACTACACTATGATTCCTCTTGATAGTCATTCATTTATGCTGTGTAAAAACCTGAAACTGAGGAATTGGTGACGTGACATCTAGTATTATACTAACATGAACGCTTTACAAACGACAGTGTGTCTGCCACTGATGATGCAATGTTGTCATCAAAACTGCAAAATGATATTGTGTTTTCAGTCTGAACTGTGTTTGCTCTCCGACAACCAATTAATACTCAGCAGTTTATGTCGTCCTGTAATGTTTTATTTGCCTGCCAAGTTGCATTGTTCACTATGAGGAGACAAGGTGTTGGGATCACCTTTCAAACTGTAATCACAGCTGGCGTGGCTTTGTTGAGGTGAGAGTCTCAGCAGGTCATTGATTGAGACATAAAACTGACAGAACCACTTATTATCCATTCTGCTTCTGCTTCTTCTTAATTGTGATTTTACATTTGTTACGATTCTAATTTTCCAAAATAAAAGCTACAGGTTGTTTCTTTGATCGCAGATCCAGGCAGAGAACATGTAACATCTTCACCAGGACAATGGAAAACACTCAACTGACTGCTTCTGCACTCTAAAAGGGGGAGACTGGCTAAAGTCTATGAATACATAATTTCAATGAATATGCCCTCTTTAACCATTATAAAACAGCACTGGGAGGAGGAGCTTGGCTTTGTTATTGTGGATGACATTAGATTGTGTACACTCTTCATCCTTTTGTGCATGTACAGTAATAGTCTTATCTAGTTCAAAGTATCGCACTGCCTACAGTATTGTAAGACTGCCCTGACAAAAAATTAGCCACTCATTGACCCCCTGTGTGACAGATGCAAAATACTCCCTGCAACTTTGTATCATATGTTCTGGAATTGCCCTGAATTAGATCGATTGTGGTTTGTCACACTACTTCCACATTATCCAGTGTTAAGATAGAGTAATTTTTACTACTTTACAACTCTCTGGATGAGCTCAATTTCATAAGAAGGCAGAAATATGATGACATCATGAATGGTGATTACCAAGTTTGAAGCGACAGAAGTTTAGTTGCTCAACAGCCCTACCTCTCACTGAAGTGGTGGGTGGGGAGCTGGTTTTGCTTGTAGTCTGTGTCAGTGATGGTTGTGTGGATGTCCTTGTTGATTCGCTCGCCAGAATATCTACATTTACAAAGAGAGAACTTCATACTGAAAACTACACTATGATTCCTCTTGATAGTCATTCATTTATGCTGTGTAAAAACCTGAAACTGAGGAATTGGTGACGTGACATCTAGTATTATACTAACATGAACGCTTTACAAACGACAGTGTGTCTGCCACTGATGATGCAATGTTGTCA
The DNA here is from genome assembly GCF_046127955.1 of Nelusetta ayraudi. NCBI lineage: Eukaryota > Metazoa > Chordata > Actinopteri > Tetraodontiformes > Monacanthidae > Nelusetta > Nelusetta ayraudi. Next base: position 2,400,274 of record NW_027466100.1, on the reverse strand, counting down.
TCAAAACTGCAAAATGATATTGTGTTTTCAGTCTGAACTGTGTTTGCTCTCCGACAACCAATTAATACTCAGTAGTTTATGTCGTCATGTAATGTTTTATTTGCCTGCCAAGTTGCATCGTTCACTATGAGGAGACAAGGTGTTGGGATCACCTTTCAAACTGTAATCACAGCTGGCGTGGCTTTGTTGAGGTGAGAGTCTCAGCAGATCATTGATTGAGACATAAAACTGACAGAACCACTTATTATCCATTCTGCTTCTGCTTCTTCTTAATTGTGATTTTACATTTGTTACGATTCTAATTTTCCAAAATAAAAGCTACAGGTTGTTTCTTTGATCGCAGATCCAGGCAGAGAACATGTAACATCTTCACCAGGACAATGGAAAACACTCAACTGACTGCTTCTGCACTCTAAAAGGGGAGACTGGCTAAAGTCTATGAGTACACAATTTCAATGAATATGCCCTCTTTAACCATTATAAAACAGCACTGGGAGGAGGAGCTTGGCTTTGTTATTGTGGATGACATTAGATTGTGTACACTCTTCATCCTTTTGTGCATGTACAGTAATAGTCTTATCTAGTTCAAAGTATCGCACTGCCTACAGTATTGTAAGACTGCCCTGACAAAAAATTTGCCACTCATTGACCCCCTGTGTGACAGATGCAAAATACTCCCTGCAACTTCATATCATATGTTCTGGAGTTGCCCTGAATTAGATCGATTCTGATCGTCTTTCTTTGATTTATTCTCTAAGATATTTCAAAACCTCTTACTCCCTGTCCTCTTATGGCTGTTATTGGGGGTAACCTGAAGAAACAAATCTTTAACTGCTTGGCAGCGCAAGGCTTTGGCATTCTTCTCCCAACTAGCATGGCGGTTGATCCTGCCAAACTGGAAAAACCCCACCCACCCACACACATCTCATCAACAGAATCATGTGCAATCTCAAATTAGAAAAGATCAGATACACTGTTAATGGTGCTCTTCAAAACTTCCATGGGACGTGGCAAGGCTTCATTGAATTTGTAAAGCGATTAGACCAGGGGTGTCAAACACATTTTGGTTCACGGGCCACATAGAGGAAAATCTATTCCGAAGCGGGTCGGACCAGTAAAATCATGTTTGGTAATAATAACGTAAAAATAACAACAACTTCCAATTGTTTTCTTTGTTTACTCCTCAGTAAGGAAAGTCACTATTGGCATTCCTGTCGCAAGAAGTCACCAAATGATGTCATCGTCTAATTGACAATTTGCACTTGATCGCAACGTGATAACACCAAGAAAAGTCGTTAGATTTGTCGCGAGTCGCTTTTGACAAAAAAAAAAGTCGCCATGGGGAGAATACTGACTTTTTGGGGGGAGAAAGTCGCCAAGTTGGCAACACTGCTCTGCATCAGCTTTGTCTGTTTCTACAGAGACGTTCTGGGGCAATGAGGGTAGCCAATAGGAGACGTGAGTGGATGTACTTGTGCCGATTTGCTCAGCCCCAGTATTGAGTTTGTTTGCGAAGCAGAAACCATATTGTGATACCAAGTGGACACATTTAGAACAGCACTTTCTTTCGTTGAAAAATTGCAGTTTTTATATTTAGCAAAATCATCTCGCGAGCCGGAAAAAAACAGTTTGCGGGCCTGGTCCGGCCCGCGGGCCGTATGTTTGACACCCCTGGATTAGACAGACTTCCGTTGGAGTGATAGGCTTCCAGCAGACTTTTTGAAACATAAACATGTTGACTTAATAATTTTCCACTGTATATTATTAAACAACAGAATTAGGAATGCAGTCACTCACTGTGTATCATCATGACTTGTGTGTCACTGTGATTGGAGGGATAATCCAGATGTCCAAGCTTCACAGTGTAGAAACACTTGACTTCAACTTGAGCAGGTGAACTCTGCTGTGACATCAGGAGCAGCTCACATCCTATCAGTGTCTCCACACAAGGCCACAGTTTAGGGGCTCCTCCCTTCACATTGTAAAAATAACATTGAGGAGCAGACACAGACGTAGGTGGCTGACACCTCAGTGTGACTGACTCTGTCTCTGAGATGGTCCGAGGATTCACTGTCAGTGTGGGCGGCAAAAGAGCTGAAAGAAGAACATTTTTTTTTTTTTTTTAACTGATTATTGAAGTCGACGACAGAGCACAAAGTCATGAATTTCAAGTCTTTGAGCATTCAGCCACTCTGCACTCTCCACTCAATCTCCCAATAAATAAATAGTCGTGAGGGGATATGAGTTTTACTCACTCAGGATGTGGATGGACACCATGTTACTGTGTGAAGAAGGAGAAAATACATCTCCCTTCCTTACAGTGTAGAAACACTTGACTTTAATCTCAGCAGGTGAACTTTGACCTGACTTGACCAGAAGCTCAGATCCTGTCAGTGTCTCCCAACAAGAGGAACTCTGGACAGATTCTCCTCCTTCAATAATAAAATAACACTGAGCCACAGGAGCAGATGATGGAGGATGACAGTTGAGTGTGACTGAGTGAGTCTCTGCTGAGATCACTGGTGGATACAAGGTCAGTTGAGGTGGAGGATCTGAAAATTAGATAGACATGAGATATACTGTGGAAATATATACAGTTCATACTTGTGAAAGACTTCATCACATTGTCCATCTATTCATTAGAGCACAGCTGGGGGGTTTAGATACTGACCTTTAGTTTCAACGCAGAAAATAAAACCTGCTGAAAATATATTTTAAATAATAATTATATTTTTACCTCAAAAGTTAGAAAGATCAAAATTAAATTAAGAACAAAACACAGAGCCTTTAGTCTCTTAATCAAGCGGTTCCACTAAACATTGCAAGATACTGTATAAAGATTATTAAGATGTTCTTTTTTCTTTTTTTGCTTTCATTTCCATTTTTACAGAAAGAGAACGATAAAACAAACAAACAATTAATTATAAACACATTATAATAAGTTATTAATAATTTTCAAAGGATCTAAAAGATGTTCAACTTACAGACGAGGATGATGACACACAGCAAGTGTTCAGCCATGATGAAAGTGTCCCTTTTGTCTAGTGTCCTTTTGACTGCATCAACTTTCATCACTTTGACTTCTGTGAGAGGACGCACACGGGGAAACCACAGCTAGTGGTTTATTAATTCTTTACTGTATATACAGCTCTAGTTTATGTTCATGTAAAAGTCAACAGCAGTCATGTGAATGTGTCTTAGATACAACTCTACAGGTTTTCAACTAAATTGGTCACAAGCGGTGGCCCACATCAGCCGCTGGTTTGGTGCATTTCGTCTCACTCACATTGTCATGTCTATTTTAATAGAGTGTGGTGCAATGCTCTGAGAACATTTAAAACCATAACCAGAAGTGATGCATCGATGGAAACATTACATGACCAAGAAGTGAGCATAATTTTGTAACTTGTAAATGTAAACTCCTACACTGCAGTCAAGAAGATTCCACGTCCCAACCTAAGAGCTTCACAATATGAACACTGCAAATATTCTGTTCAACTCATGGATATGAACATCTGCCATATGAGAACAGCTCACAAGACCAATGACCCTTGTCAATAAAGATCTGCCAACATTTCTGGGAGAGATTAACTATTACAATGTAGTCAAGTATGTAAGTGGCATTAAGTCATAAAATGTCATTGTCCACAGCGAACCCTTTCAAGCTTTTTTTGACAACACATTTGCTTTTTCCCAAACCACATGCTTCTGTGCAATGCGTTATGTTTTGGGATTATAGCAACAAAAGCAGTGTTGTCCGGTTTTTAACTTCCCAGAAGCAGCTGCCTTTCTATAACTATACTTCCTCTTTGCATTGTGGCACTTGCACTTGTTGTGCACAGAAGACTGTTCCCACTCCAGAATGCAAACATTAACTTTAATTGCTGATTAAAATATGCTTCTTTATCATTTTGTTTGTTATCATAATTAGCTAGCAGGCTAGCACTACTGAAAATAGTTGACTGTTGGGTGTTAGTGGTCATTGTTCAAACTCAATTTGTTCACCGTCAGAGTGTGCAAGGTGTGCACTTCACTTGTTAAATACTGACTTGATGAATGTGCCATGTAGAAGTAGCTAGTACTTTGTAATGATTGATTAAGAACCGATTAAGAACCGATGATTGCTTCCTCTCAAGCACTGTCCAGGTACTGACCCGAGGCAACTATATATATATATATGGAGAGGGATCACACTCCTCAGCCTCCCTGGTAAAGTCTACTCCAGGGTGCTAGAAAGGAGGATGCGGCCGATAGTCGAACCTCGGATTCAGGAGGAATAGTGCAGGTTCCGTCCGTGTTGTGGAAAACTTGACCAGCTCCATACTCTCCGTCGGGTGCTTGAGGGTTCATGGGAGTTCGCCCAACCAGTCTACATTTCTTTGTGGATTTGGAGAAGGCGTTCAACCGTGTCCCTCGACAAATTTTGTGGAGTACCGAACGGCCCTTAACAGAGGAGTCTGGTTCACATTGCCGGCCGTAAGTCAGACTTACCGCTGTGATAACCACAACAATCTGGCATGGGGTGGCTGGAGAACCGGGCTTTTAAAGTGGAGGGTTGATGACCCCTCCCTTAAGAAAGGGAGAGAGGGAAAACACACACACACACGAGAGAGGGAGGGGAATCCACAAAAAAGGCATGCTGCCTAGTTGTGAATATGACAGAAACTTACAGTTGAGGACAACAAGTAGCAGACGTGTAACCATGGTGAAGCTGTTGATTGAGGTTTTGTCGGTCTTCTGACTTCTTTACCTGTCTGTGCTGTACTGTCTGTACTCCTGTAAGAAAATGCGCGTAGGAAAACCACAGCTAGACACAGCAGATATAAATTCTTTACTAAATGTATCTTGTGTTTTTTTATACTCAAGACTGTGTGCTCTCATCTGAATGAGTCATGAATATGCATGATTCTACAATCTCATTGGTTGCGGCACATTCTTCTCACACGTTGCAAACACTTGTTAACTGACTGTTGTATAATTTAGCATTGCCCATCACTGCCTGAGAACATGTAAATGTAAACCTTGTCCAGTGATTCCAATACTCCAAGCGTTGTATTTTTGCAAATATAAAAGTTAGTCAACAGCTTCACCATGGACACACGTCTGCTGCTTGTCATTTTGATCCGTGAGTTTCAACTTTTCATCACTTCTATTTTTTTTTATTCTATTTCATGGAAATCAGTGTTCTTCAAGAAAATGAAAACTCACTCTTGCCAAAAGCATTCAGATTATCTTTATAAAATATGTATTCATCGAATTGGGAAGCCAATTTTAACATTGAATACAACTGGATAGCTTGGTGTGGAATTGAAATGTTTAATATCTATTTTTAATCATTGATATTTCAATTAAAATATGAACAAACTATTGGAAGGGTCGTCAACCTGTAAACATATCTTTGACAGATTTCACTGGAAAGACTCAACTTTTATCAGACTTTTATCAATCAGTTGAGAAAATATTCTGTTGTTTCCACAGATGTTGGTGTCTCTATCTCTTTAGCTCCAGCTGCTCCACCTATAGTGTCAGTGGTTCCATCAGCAATCTCAGCAGAGACAGACTCAGTCACACTCTACTGTTACCCTCCATCATCTCCTAATGCCTCACAGTGCTATTTTTCCGTCAAAGAAGGAGAATCTATTCAGAGCTCCACTTGTCAGAAGACACTGACAGGAACTGAGCTTCTGGCCAAGGCAGGTCAAAGTTCATTTTCTGAGATAAGAGTAAAGTGTTTCTATAAAGTCAGACAAGGAGAAGAGGAGCTTCAGTCTTTACACAGCAACCCAGCCTCCATCTTCATACAGGGTGAGTAAAGCAATGCCTGAATTTTTCTCACACTGACACTTCACCCTGTGACATGGTCACATCATTTGGAAATTTACGCTGTCCTTTACAATACTAAGTGAATAACATTATATTGTATTTTATAGAACAAAATGTTATAGTACATTATTGAACTGAGCAAAAGTGAATAAGGTTTAAAAAGTGGCTGTGTTTTAAAACTGAGGTTGATTACAGTCTACATTCTAATATATTTGTATCTCTATTACTTGGTTTTCAGACCCTCCACCTAAACTGACAGTGCATCCAAGAGTGATCTCAGCAGAGACAGACACAGTCGCCCTCTACTGTCAACCTCCTTCATCTGCTCCATGTTATTTTATTATTGAAGGAAAATCTGTAGCGAGCTCCTCTTGTCAGAAGACACTGACAGTAGCTGAGCTCCTGGCCAAGAAAGGTCAAAGTTCACCTGCTGAGGTTGAAGTCAAGTGTTTCTACACTGTAAGACGTGGAGAAGTATATTCTCCATCTCTACGCAGTAACACACTGTCCATCCACATACAGAGTGAGTAAAACACTTGTCCTCATAGTATGATTGAAAACTTTAACGTGGCCTTTGTCGTCACATCATGTTCACACATTTCTCTCGCTGTGTATTTTACTTCAACGTCTGTTCGACTTCATCTTTATTTCATTTTTCAGCCCCGGCACCCAAACTGACAGTGAACACTCAGACCATCTCAGAGACAGAGTCAGTCACACTGAGGTGTCAGCCACCTCCGTCTGTGTCTACTACTCAATGTTATTTTCGCACTGTGAAGGGAGGATCCTCTACACTGTGGCCTTGTGTGAAGACACTGACAGGAAGTGAGCTGCTCCTGATGTCACAGCAGAGTTCACCTGCTGAAGTTGAAGTCAAGTGTTTCTACACTGTGAAGCTTGGACGCCTGGATTATCCCTCTGCTCACAGTGACGCACAAGTCATGATGATACAGATGATACCAGATCCTCCACCTCAACTGATGGTGGTACCACCAGTGATCTCAGCAGAGACTCACTCAGTCACACTGTGGTGTCACCATCATTCATCTACTCCTGTGTCTCACTGCTATTTTTCAATTGAAGGAGGAGAATCTATTGAGAGTTCCTCTTGTTGGAAGACACTGACACTAACTGAGCTTCTGGTCAAGACAGGTCAAAGTTCACCTGTTGAGGTGAAAGTCAAGTGTTTCTACACTGTAAGGAAGGGAGATGTATTTTCTCCTTCTCAACACAGTAGCACGCAGTCCATCTACATACAGAGTGAGTAAAATATAAACTTGTTAATTTAACCATTTTAAAGGGTGAGTGCAGAGTGCAGAGTGGCTGGATGTTCAGAGACTCAAAATTCATGAATTAGTTCTCTGCAGTAAAAGTTGATTCTGCAGTTTAAAAACAGCAACAACCTAGCATTACTACAAAACCCACAGCATCGTCACCTTCGTAGCACTAAAAGTGCATTAAAAATGTGAGCTGTGACTATTTTTGTTGTATTTGTCTTGGGCAGGTTTGCTTGTTGGTGGCACTGTTCAAATCTTGACTACCTCTCAGATACCTGTTGGAGCAAAGTCAGGTGAACTGCTCTGGTTTTGTCTTTACTTGTTGTTGGAGTAATTTTCAAAAATAAATATTTCTATATAATCTACATTTCCATGTATTTAGTTTGTTATAATGCCTCATGTTTATATATGTAATTCAGTCTTTTCATCAGTTGCTTTTGCACTGGAGGTGAATGTGACAAATATTTGTGTCTCCTTAAACAGACAACAACATAGTCAAGATCATAGCAGGTGTGACTTTTATTGGAGCAGCTGTTGGCGTCATTTTCCTTGGATGGCTATTCATAAAAAAGGGTAGGTCAAATAAAACCTCCACGTCTTTTAACCTTTAAATTAAGAGAACGTTAAAGAATCTGTGCTCATCAATACCAGATTATGGATGATTCTTGTGGCCTGTAGATGAGTTTAATCTAACCTGCCACATTCTCAACTCAAACTTTATCAAACTAAACACTAAAGAAAATGATAATTTACTGAAAACAGGGAGTGTTTAGCCTGGTGCAAGTTCAGTTCAAGTTCAAGAGAAACTATGCAACATTTATACAATACAGAGATGTTGTGGTAGGTTAGTAATATGTTACGCCCCCTGCAAACAAGCCATAGTGCAAGTTTGTACAATAGCGATGTGCACCACGGACCTCAACGGGGAGCATTTTAGACAAAAACATAGAGTCAATGTTATTCATCCTAACTCACTTAAACAGTTATATGTATATATGTGTGTGTATGTATATATGTATATATATACTGTATATGTGTATATATAAAAATGACAAAAATCAGTACCCAGGCCAGGCTCAAAGAAAAAATATCAAGATAATGTATAAAAATTACCACTGAGTGAGTATAAATAAATGGAGACACTATTTTGTCATTGTTAATCTAAAAAGTGTCATTTTAGAATATTTTTGGTTGGTGATGTACCATGGAATTTTTTTGTGGCTCAAAACAGGTTTGAAAAAAAGGCGAATAGCAATATAACCTTTCCCCTCATCATGAACCTCCACCTCCTGTCCGAGCTAAAACCTGAGCTAAAAAAATTGATCTTGTTCTTCTTGCTCTCTTTCAGACACATGCTTTGACAAAAGGTAACAATGATCAATGACTGTGAATATGTTCTCAGCACTAATATCAGTGTAAGTACTTCAGTTTCTTTTAATCATTATGTTTTTTCAACATGTTTCATCACATCAGTGGGAAGAACGAAGTGGCCACAGATACATTGTAAGCAGAAACATTTTTAGCAATCATCGATTATTTCACTGCAGCACATCCTGCCTTCTTCTCAGCATTCAGACACTTTTTCATTTCATTTTTTTTCTTTATAGGACGCAGAGCATTGTCATCTGTAAGTAATCAGAAAATCTTTTCATTAATTGATTCTATTGTGTAGTTGCATTGGAGAAGACTGAGGTTTTTAAAATCTTACCTTTTGCAGACGCATGCACTGTAGTACCTCCTGTATCTTGTTACCAGGAGATTCTGTTTATATTGTGTGGCTCCTCTAACATAATGTGAATGAGAATAAGAATACCTTAATTTTTTCATGATATTTTGTACTCTCTGAATTTAAAGTTGTGTAGATTTTTGAATACTGATCAGTGGTGAGCAATGATGAAAGCAGTGGTCGGTAACAGCAGTGTCAGCTCACAGCAAGATGGAAACTCCTAACGTCCTTCTTGTTCTCTTTCAGACAAATGTTTTGACAAAAGGTAAAAATAATCAGTGCATAAATAAGTGCCCAGTACTAATATTAAAACTATCTCAGTTTCTTCTGATATATTTTTAAACATATTTTTCATCACACCAGGAGAGAAGAAAAAACTGATTAGGCACAGATACATTGTAGGTAGGCACTTTCTTTTTCACTCATCAGTAATTTTTACACTACAGCACATCCTGCCACTGACTGACACTGTGTAAACTTTCATTTCATTTGATTTCCTTCTAGGACACAAAACATTGTCATCTGTAAGTAATCAGGAGATCTTACAGTTGAGGCCAAAATGATAAGCCCCACTAGAATTATGGAACATTTTCCAAATTTTGCAGTTTGCAGCATTGATGAGATGTGATATCATCAAACATTCATCAGTACTATTTAGTAGCTTTTGTTACATTTTTGAATATGAAATACATTATATTTTATGCTTGCTGTATATATTTATATATAATGAAAAATGGGGTGGTCAAAGATATTATCCTGCATGTGAAGTTTGACTTCAATTTTACAGCCAAGCACATTGCTTCTTGTTTGGGTGCATGGTGTCATTATGTTAAAGTTTTGAGGGATAATGTGCAGAAATCTGCTCTGTAGTCTAGCCTTATGTCGTTGCTTGGTCTTCCAACAAAACAATATCTCCAAGCATACTTTTGAAATGAGTCCAACAGTTCCTGAAGGATACCAAAACCAAGGTCTTGGAGTGGCCCACACCAAGCCCAGACCTCAATCATAATGAGAATCTGAGGTGGGTTCTCAAGGTGAATGTCCATGCTTGGAAACCAAGCAATTTTGACCAGCTGGAACAATTTCCAATGGAATAATGGCCCAAAATCTCTCAGGAGACCTGTGTCTACCTAGTAAATAACTGCTCTAAGAGGTTGTGTTCAGTTGTGGCTCAGAAAGGGTTCACTATTGGTTATGAATGGCCAGGGGGCTAATAACTTTGGATGTCTAATTTCTACCCTTTCTTGTTTCAACTCAGTGTATCAATAAAATATGTTTTATGTATGACGTGTGTGTCACAGATAGTTAAAATTTTCTTTTTTCTGTTTTGCTTTTTTCTCATCATTTTCTCAGTAAGAGAATGATTAAAAAAAAAAATAAAAAAACATTAAGGGGCTCAAATAAAGCTAAGAACCAATGATTAATGTCCCTCCCTCACAGCAAGTGTTCAGCCATGATCAAAGTGTCCTCAGCTCTAGTTTATGTTCATGTAAAAGTCAACAGCAGTCATGTGAATGTGTCTTAGATACAACTCCACAGGTTTTCAACTAAATTGGTCACAAGCGGTGGCCCACATCAGCCGCTGGTTCGGTGCATTTCGTCTCACTCACATTGTCATGTCTATTTTAATAGAGTGGGGTGCAATGCTCTGAGAACATTTAATACCAAAACCAGAAGTGATGCATCGATGGAAACATTACAAAAGAATGTGTGCATGACTGAGATGTGTGAATCATTTTGTAACTGTTAACTCGTACTCTGCAGTCAAGAGGATTCCACATACCAATGTAAGAGCTTCACAATATCAACACTGCAAGTATTCGGTTAACATCTGCCATTTGAGAACGGCTCAAACGACCACTGACCCTTGTCAATAAAAACCGGCCAACATTTCTGCAAGAGATTTACTATTATAATATAATGAACAATGTAAGTGGCATTAAGTGATAAAATGTCACACTTTAAACTTTGTTTTGACAAAACATTTGCTTTTTCCCAAATCACATGCTTCTGTGCAATGCGTTGTTAGATTTTGTGATTATAGTAAAAAAAAAAAAAGAGTGTCCTGTTGTCCTGTTTTTAACTTCCCAGAAGCAGCTGCCTTCCTATAACTACACTTCCTCTTTGCATTTTGGTACTTGTATTTGTTGTGTTGGGGCCATGACCATCACTGGCCAGTGGCTCACCAGTGGTGGTAAATCATAACTTAAAATGGGATTTCAAAAAAGTATACGGTTCACATAATTTGAACTACTTTGTTAGAAATAGACATTAGAAATAAACTGCATGTTTAAATGGTATTGAAGTCTTTTAATTGAACATATTTTTACACATCAATCCATAAAGTGCAGGATGGATGGCCTTTACAAAGGAATTAAGTAATGAAGTAATGATGTTTACTTTGGAGGCTTGTTCATGATAATATGATTGCTCATATAAATATGCTTTAACCAGTCAGTTAACACATACATTAAATAGGCATTGTTTGCAGAACACACTGTGTAGCTGTTTGCAGAGTCATGTGAGATCTGTTGACCCCTGCCCCAGGGGTCACTGTTTAATGAGGAAGTAACCCCTCATTAAACAACCTGGCATGGTGAGTAAAAGTAGTCCCTCTCATTGATGTGTTCAAGTGAGCTGTTCCTGGGAGTACTTTTATGGGGTGTTGTTATGAAGCCAATTGACTGTGTAGGTGTGGTTTGAAAGCTGATCGATCAATTACTGTGGATGTGTTTTGAAAGCATAAATTCAAATGTGGGGTAAATCTATTGAGCGCCCGATCACAGGGGCTAATATTTTTGACCACCCCATTTTTCACTATATTTGATATGAAACAAGCCTAGAAATGTATTTCATATTCCAAAATGTACCAATAGCTAATAAATATCAATGGTGAATATTTGATGATATCAAATGTTATTGATGCGGCAAACATTGGGAAGAATTTCAGGAAAATGTTCCATAATTACAGGTGGGCTAATAATGTTGGCCATAACTGTATATGCAGGCATTCACATCAGTTTGATTTTATTTCAGAGACCAGTGTTTGTATCTATCTCGTAAGTCTTTTTTTAAAAGCAGAGTCTAAATAATATTATTCAGTGTGGTTGCAGAAGACTGTATTCCATGTTGGTCTGTATTATCTAGACTGGCACATCAGCGATGGAACAGTAGAAATGGTTTTCGCCTTCATTCTAGAGGGAGAGAAATCAACAGTGAGAGTTTTCGTCCACTGTTGAATCCATACAGCAAGTCCTAAATACAAATACGGTCTTACATCTTGTATGTTCTTATCCACTCCTTTGGAATCTGTAATGAGAGAGAATTCAATGACGGGGTCAACGCGTGTTTGTGACAGAGTGCCAGCAAAGTCATGAAAGTATTGGTGCTGTACTGGTGTACATTTTAAAAGACTTCCTTCCCAAATGTGCTTTTTTTTGTTGACATATACATATCATTTAATTAAATTTAAGCATTATCAAGCCTGGACAAAGCACATCAAACACACATACAATTGTGAGAATGCTAGTCAGTAGATGAAATACCTAAACTACTATAATAAATGAATAAAACATAAAAAAAAATGTTTTGTTTAAAAATATTCAGTAGTCTAGGTTTTGTGATGTAACTAGCTGGTACAAAATGGTTTGAAAACAAAGTGGAATAAACACAAGAACAAGTATGAATAAAACAAAATTCAAAACACACATGGGCAAGTTTGGCTTGAAGTGAACTTCTCTTACCAGCACAATACTCTGCAGAAGGTTCTGGGGTGAGGGCATCCTTACTCTGATTTTTGCCTGCAGTTCCCTTAAAATAACATGATATATAAACATAACACAAAGAATAAGCAGATTTGTGTTTGGTAGATTATTTCTTTGTTGTAACAATGCTTCTTGGAAATAACTCTTATATCGTTGGAAAGCCTGTTTATTCCCCCTTTAAATGGTGCAAAACTTGTAAGGAACATGCATTTGTGGGGTGAGCAACAGAGCTAAGTACCTGGGTTGAGCCCATGAAAAATGTGACAAATCTTCTCTGCCAAGTCAAACAGCTGCTTCTGCCATTGACTCTTGTTTGGTGGATTGGATGATTGAAATTTAAAGAATCAAAACGTATTGGCAATTGAACAATTTCTTCATTTAAAAAACAGAGGCCTCAGCAGCTAAAGGAAGAACCATCCACAGCCACAACAGCCTGGCATCTCCTCCTCATGCTGGTCACCAGCCTGGTCTCACACTGCTGTGGGATGGCATCCCATTCTTCAACCAGCATTTGTCGCCAGTCAGCCAACGTGGTTGTGTTGGTGACACTGGCAGCCCGCCCAAGCTGATCCTACAAGTGTTCAATGGGGTTGAGGTCAGGATTGCTGTCAGGCCATTCCATCCTCTCCACTCCCAAATTTTTGAGGTTGTCTCTGATGACCCTTGCTCTATGGGGGTGACATTGTCATCTGGGAAGATGTAGTTTGGTCTCAGACTGGGGAGATATGGGATTACTGCCACTGGTTGCAGAATCTCATCTCCATATATCTCTGCATTGAGATGATCTCCAATGATGACAAGCCTTGTTTTTCCACCACTCACCATCGCACTGCCTCCACCCAAAGATGTTACTCTGTTGGTGCAGCAGTCACCATCGCGTTCTCCATGTCTTCTCCACACTTTGACCCTACAATCCAACTGCCGCAGGAGGAATCTGGACTGATGACTGAACATAATGTTTCTTCACATGTCCAGGTTCCAGTGCAGGTGTTGTCGACACCAGTGCAATAGCAACAGCAGAATAAGCTGTTTGACTCAGCAGAGAAGATTTGTCACATTTTTCATGGGTGCAACCCAGATACTTAGCTCTGCAGCTCACCCCACAAATGCATGTTCCTTACAAGTGTGGCACCATTTAAAAGGGGAATAAACAGGCTTTCCAACGATATAAGATTTATTTCCAAGAAGAATTGTTACAAAAAAGAAATAATCTACCAAACACAAGTATCCTTACTTTTTGTGTTATGTTTATAAGAAAAAAAGAGGTAAATTCTTTAAAACTTATCCAGTTTTTCAATAATTTTGTGAATGTTGCAGTTTGCGTGTGTGTTTTTATTTATTTATTAATTGTTACAATTCTTACCACTCCTCCAAAGTCAACATCTTCCATGTCAATAAAGTCAACTGCAAAACAGAAGACACACTGACGTAAATCTAAGTTCAATGTATTTGTCATGTGATGAAGCCATAACATGACGTGGTCGATGCACAAATTTCACAAAGACAACTTACTGCAGACATTTCCTTGCGTCCTATATAAATAGGGAAAAACATTTTTATCATTGTGTCCGCTATGTATACATACAACAAAACTCTGTAATTAGACAATTTTCAACATTGAATCACACATAAAATGACTTTAGTTTATTGTCAATCACTGCCATTTCAATAGGAAATGTATAAAAGCGTTGAGAAAATAGTCATCTAGCTTATTTCACATGTTATTTCTCACCTTTTGTAAAAAAATCTTCCTGGAAGAATAGCGTGGGAGAGAGGAGTGCAATGTCAGAGTTGCAGCAGTGGATAAGTTAAAAATATATTTATTTTTTTTTAACTTTAGGACAAAAATATTATTTTTCAAAAGCACCAATGATTGTTATGAAAAGGCATGAAGGTTCTATTTAACCTACCCTTCTTCATGAATAGCCATCCGAGGAAAATTAGACCAACAGCTCCTCCACAGCAAGTCACACCTGCTATAATCTTGTATATGTCGTCTGTTTAATAAGACACAAATATTGGTCAGTTTTACCTCCACTGGAAAAGTCTGAAGAAACTGGAAATGTATTCATGATTAGTTTGTACATTAAGTGTCAACTTAAAAAACAAAACAAAACAAAACAAAACAAAACAAAACAAAACCAAATAGATATTATATGCAACAAGCAAACAGAAACAAGCAAGTTGCTTCAACAGGCATCTGAGATAGTCAACAAACAGTGCCACCAACAGGCAAACCTGCTCAAGACAGATACAGCAGAATAGTGGTGACACACTAATTATTATATTAATTAACTTTTAGTCCTACTTGGCAGAAAATGCTGTGGGTTTTCTGGCAATGCCAGGTCTGACTCATGATTTCAATGTTGTCACAGTAGCTTTAGGCTCAGACTTTATGCTCTGTCACACTACTTCCACATTATCCAGTGTTAAGATAGTCATTTTTACTACTTTACAACACTCTGAGCTCAGTTTCATAAGAAGGCAGAAATATGATGACATCATGAATGGTGATCACCAAGTTTGAAGCGACAGAGGTTTAGTTGCTCAACAGCCCTACCTCTCACTGAAGTGGTGGGTGGGGAGCTGGTTTTGCTTGTAGTCTGTGTCAGTGATGGTTGTGTGGATGTCCTTGTTGATTCGCTCGCCAGAATATCTACATTTACAAAGAGAGAACTTCATACTGAAAACTACACTATGATTCCTCTTGATAGTCATTCATTTATGCTGTGTAAAAACCTGAAACTGAGGAATTGGTGACGTGACATCTAGTATTATACTAACATGAACGCTTTACAAACGACAGTGTGTCTGCCACTGATGATGCAATGTTGTCATCAAAACTGCAAAATGATATTGTGTTTTCAGTCTGAACTGTGTTTGCTCTCCTACAACCAATTAATACTCAGTAGTTTATGTCGTCATGTAATGTTTTATTTGCCTGCCAAGTTGCATTGTTCACTATGAGGAGACAAGGTGTTGGGATCACCTTTCAAACTGTAATCACAGCTGGCGTGGCTTTGTTGAGGTGAGAGTCTCAGCAGGTCATTGATTGAGACATAAAACTGACAGAACCACTTATTATCCATTCTGCTTCTGCTTCTTCTTAATTGTGATTTTACATTTGTTACGATTCTAATTTTCCAAAATAAAAGCTACAGGTTGTTTCTTTGATCGCAGATCCAGGCAGAGAACATGTAACATCTTCACCAGGACAATGGAAAACACTCAACTGACTGCTTCTGCACTCTAAAAGGGGGAGACTGGCTAAAGTCTATGAATACATAATTTCAATGAATATGCCCTCTTTAACCATTATAAAACAGCACTGGGAGGAGGAGCTTGGCTTTGTTATTGTGGATGACATTAGATTGTGTACACTCTTCATCCTTTTGTGCATGTACAGTAATAGTCTTATCTAGTTCAAAGTATCGCACTGCCTACAGTATTGTAAGACTGCCCTGACAAAAAATTAGCCACTCATTGACCCCCTGTGTGACAGATGCAAAATACTCCCTGCAACTTTGTATCATATGTTCTGGAATTGCCCTGAATTAGATCGATTGTGGTTTGTCACACTACTTCCACATTATCCAGTGTTAAGATAGAGTAATTTTTACTACTTTACAACTCTCTGGATGAGCTCAATTTCATAAGAAGGCAGAAATATGATGACATCATGAATGGTGATTACCAAGTTTGAAGCGACAGAAGTTTAGTTGCTCAACAGCCCTACCTCTCACTGAAGTGGTGGGTGGGGAGCTGGTTTTGCTTGTAGTCTGTGTCAGTGATGGTTGTGTGGATGTCCTTGTTGATTCGCTCGCCAGAATATCTACATTTACAAAGAGAGAACTTCATACTGAAAACTACACTATGATTCCTCTTGATAGTCATTCATTTATGCTGTGTAAAAACCTGAAACTGAGGAATTGGTGACGTGACATCTAGTATTATACTAACATGAACGCTTTACAAACGACAGTGTGTCTGCCACTGATGTTGCAATGTTGTCATCAAAACTGCAAAATGATATTGTGTTTTCAGTCTGAACTGTGTTTGCTCTCCGACAACCAATTAATACTCAGTAGTTTATGTCGTCATGTAATGTTTTATTTGCCTGCCAAGTTGCATCGTTCACTATGAGGAGACAAGGTGTTGGGATCACCTTTCAAACTGTAATCACAGCTGGCGTGGCTTTGTTGAGGTGAGAGTCTCAGCAGGTCATTGATTGAGGCATAAAACTGACAGAACCACTTATTATCCATTCTGCTTCTGCTTCTTCTTAATTGTGATTTTACATTTGTTACGATTCTAATTTTCCAAAATAAAAGCTACAGGTTGTTTCTTTGATCGCAGATCCAGGCAGAGAACATGTAACATCTTCACCAGGACAATGGAAAACACTCAACTGACTGCTTCTGCACTCTAAAAGGGGAGACTGGCTAAAGTCTATGAGTACACAATTTCAATGAATATGCCCTCTTTAACCATTATAAAACAGCACTGGGAGGAGGAGCTTGGCTTTGTTATTGTGGATGACATTAGATTGTGTACACTCTTCATCCTTTTGTGCATGTACAGTAATAGTCTTATCTAGTTCAAAGTATCGCACTGCCTACAGTATTGTAAGACTGCCCTGACAAAAAATTAGCCACTCATTGACCCCCTGTGTGACAGATGCAAAATACTCCCTGCAACTTTGTATCATATGTTCTGGAATTGCCCTGAATTAGATCGATTGTGGTTTGTCACACTACTTCCACATTATCCAGTGTTAAGATAGAGTAATTTTTACTACTTTACAACTCTCTGGATGAGCTCAATTTCATAAGAAGGCAGAAATATGATGACATCATGAATGGTGATTACCAAGTTTGAAGCGACAGAAGTTTAGTTGCTCAACAGCCCTACCTCTCACTGAAGTGGTGGGTGGGGAGCTGGTTTTGCTTGTAGTCTGTGTCAGTGATGGTTGTGTGGATGTCCTTGTTGATTCGCTCGCCAGAATATCTACATTTACAAAGAGAGAACTTCATACTGAAAACTACACTATGATTCCTCTTGATAGTCATTCATTTATGCTGTGTAAAAACCTGAAACTGAGGAATTGGTGACGTGACATCTAGTATTATACTAACATGAACGCTTTACAAACGACAGTGTGTCTGCCACTGATGTTGCAATGTTGTCATCAAAACTGCAAAATGATATTGTGTTTTCAGTCTGAACTGTGTTTGCTCTCCGACAACCAATTAATACTCAGTAGTTTATGTCGTCATGTAATGTTTTATTTGCCTGCCAAGTTGCATCGTTCACTATGAGGAGACAAGGTGTTGGGATCACCTTTCAAACTGTAATCACAGCTGGCGTGGCTTTGTTGAGGTGAGAGTCTCAGCAGATCATTGATTGAGACATAAAACTGACAGAACCACTTATTATCCATTCTGCTTCTGCTTCTTCTTAATTGTGATTTTACATTTGTTACGATTCTAATTTTCCAAAATAAAAGCTACAGGTTGTTTCTTTGATCGCAGATCCAGGCAGAGAACATGTAACATCTTCACCAGGACAATGGAAAACACTCAACTGACTGCTTCTGCACTCTAAAAGGGGAGACTGGCTAAAGTCTATGAGTACACAATTTCAATGAATATGCCCTCTTTAACCATTATAAAACAGCACTGGGAGGAGGAGCTTGGCTTTGTTATTGTGGATGACATTAGATTGTGTACACTCTTCATCCTTTTGTGCATGTACAGTAATAGTCTTATCTAGTTCAAAGTATCGCACTGCCTACAGTATTGTAAGACTGCCCTGACAAAAAATTTGCCACTCATTGACCCCCTGTGTGACAGATGCAAAATACTCCCTGCAACTTCATATCATATGTTCTGGAGTTGCCCTGAATTAGATCGATTCTGATCGTCTTTCTTTGATTTATTCTCTAAGATATTTCAAAACCTCTTACTCCCTGTCCTCTTATGGCTGTTATTGGGGGTAACCTGAAGAAACAAATCTTTAACTGCTTGGCAGCGCAAGGCTTTGGCATTCTCCTCCCAACTAGCATGGCGGTTGATCCTGCCAAACTGGAAAAACCCCACCCACCCACACACATCTCATCAACAGAATCATGTGCAATCTCAAATTAGAAAAGATCAGATACACTGTTAATGGTGCTCTTCAAAACTTCCATGGGACGTGGCAAGGCTTCATTGAATTTGTAAAGCGATTAGACCAGGGGTGTCAAACACATTTTGGTTCACGGGCCACATAGAGGAAAATCTATTCCGAAGCGGGCCGGACCAGTAAAATCATGTTTGGTAATAATAACGTAAAAATAACAACAACTTCCAATTGTTTTCTTTGTTTACTCCTCAGTAAGGAAAGTCACTATTGGCATTCCTGTCGCAAGAAGTCACCAAATGATGTCATCGTCTAATTGACAATTTGTACTTGATCGCAACGTGATAACACCAAGAAAAGTCGTTAGATTTGTCGCGAGTCGCTTTTGACAAAAAAAAAAGTCGCCATGGGGAGAATACTGACTTTTTGGGGGGAGAAAGTCGCCAAGTTGGCAACACTGCTCTGCATCAGCTTTGTCTGTTTCTACAGAGACGTTCTGGGGCAATGAGGGTAGCCAATAGGAGACGTGAGTGGATGTACTTGTGCCGATTTGCTCAGCCCCAGTATTGAGTTTGTTTGCGAAGCAGAAACCATATTGTGATACCAAGTGGACACATTTAGAACAGCACTTTCTTTCGTTGAAAAATTGCAGTTTTTATATTTAGCAAAATCATCTCGCGAGCCGGAAAAAAACAGTTTGCGGGCCTGGTCCGGCCTGCGGGCCGTATGTTTGACACCCCTGGATTAGACAGACTTCCGTTGGAGTGATAGGCTTCCAGCAGACTTTTTGAAACATAAACATGTTGACTTAATAATTTTCCACTGTATATTATTAAACAACAGATTTAGGAATGCAGTCACTCACTGTGTATCATCATGACTTGTGTGTCACTGTGATTGGAGGGATAATCCAGATGTCCAAGCTTCACAGTGTAGAAACACTTGACTTCAACTTCAGCAGGTGAACTCTGCTGTGACATCAGGAGCAGCTCACGTCCTATCAGTGTCTCCACACAAGGCCACAGTTTAGGGGCTCCTCCCTTCACAGTGTAAAAATAACATTGAGGAGCAGACACAGACGTAGGTGGCTGACACCTCAGTGTGACTGACTCTGTCTCTGAGATGGTCCGAGGATTCACTGTCAGTGTGGGCGGCAAAAGAGCTGAAAGAAGAACATTTTTTTTTTTTTTTAACTGATTATTGAACTCGACGACAGAGCACAAAGTCATGAATTTCAAGTCTTTGAGCATTCAGCCACTCTGCACTCTCCACTCAATCTCCCAATAAATAAATAGTCGTGAGGGGATATGAGTTTTACTCACTCAGGATGTGGATGGACACCATGTTACTGTGTGAAGAAGGAGAAAATACATCTCCCTTCCTTACAGTGTAGAAACACTTGACTTTAATCTCAGCAGGTGAACTTTGACCTGACTTGACCAGAAGCTCAGATCCTGTCAGTGTCTCCCAACAAGAGGAACTCTGGACAGATTCTCCTCCTTCAATAATAAAATAACACTGAGCCACAGGAGCAGATGATGGAGGATGACAGTTGAGTGTGACTGAGTGAGTCTCTGCTGAGATCACTGGTGGATACAAGGTCAATTGAGGTGGAGGATCTGAAAATTAGATAGACATGAGATATACTGTGGAAATATATACAGTTCATACTTGTGAAAGACTTCATCACATTGTCCATCTATTCATTAGAGCACAGCTGGGGGGTTTAGATACTGACCTTTAGTTTCAACGCAGAAAATAAAACCTGCTGAAAATATATTTTAAATAATAATTATATTTTTACCTCAAAAGTTAGAAAGATCAAAATTAAATTAAGAACAAAACACAGAGCCTTTAGTCTCTTAATCAAGCGGTTCCACTAAACATTGCAAGATACTGTATAAAGATTGTTAAGATGTTCTTTTTTCTTTTTTTGCTTTCATTTCCATTTTTACAGAAAGAGAACGATAAAACAAACAAACAATTAATTATAAACACATTATAATAAGTTATTAATAATTTTCAAAGGATCTAAAAGATGTTCAACTTACAGACGAGGATGATGACACACAGCAAATGTTCAGCCATGATGAAGGTGTCCTCTTGTCTAGTGTCTTTGTGACTGCATCAACTTTCATCACCTCTGACTTCTGTGAGAGGACGCACACGGGGAAACCACAGCTAGTGGTTTATTAATTCTTTACTGTATATACAGCTCTAGTTTATGTTCATGTAAAAGTCAACAGCAGTCATGTGAATGTGTCTTAGATACAACTCTACAGGTTTTCAACTAAATTGGTCACAAGCGGTGGCCCACATCAGCCGCTGGTTCGGTGCATTTCGTCTCACTCACATTGTCATGTCTATTTTAATAGAGTGTGGTGCAATGCTCTGAGAACATTTAAAACCATAACCAGAAGTGATGCATCGATGGAAACATTACATGACCAAGAAGTGAGCATAATTTTGTAACTTGTAAATGTAAACTCCTACACTGCAGTCAAGAAGATTCCACGTCCCAACCTAAGAGCTTCACAATATGAACACTGCAAATATTCTGTTCAACTCATGGATATGAACATCTGCCATATGAGAACAGCTCACAAGACCAATGACCCTTGTCAATAAAGATCTGCCAACATTTCTGGGAGAGATTAACTATTACAATGTAGTCAAGTATGTAAGTGGCATTAAGTCATAAAATGTCATTGTCCACAGCGAACCCTTTCAAGCTTTTTTTGACAACACATTTGCTTTTTCCCAAACCACATGCTTCTGTGCAATGCGTTATGTTTTGGGATTATAGCAACAAAAGCAGTGTTGTCCGGTTTTTAACTTCCCAGAAGCAGCTGCCTTTCTATAACTATACTTCCTCTTTGCATTGTGGCACTTGCACTTGTTGTGCACAGAAGACTGTTCCCACTCCAGAATGCAAACATTAACTTTAATTGCTGATTAAAATATGCTTCTTTATCATTTTGTTTGTTATCATAATTAGCTAGCAGGCTAGCACTACTGAAAATAGTTGACTGTTGGGTGTTAGTGGTCATTGTTCAAACTCAATTTGTTCACCATCAGAGTGTGCAAGGTGTGCACTTCACTTGTTAAATACTGACTTGATGAATGTGCCATGTAGAAGTAGCTAGTACTTTGTAATGATTGATTAAGAACCGATTAAGAACCGATGATTGCTTCCTCTCAAGCACTGTCCAGGTACTGACCCGAGGCAACTATATATATATATATGGAGAGGGATCACACTCCTCAGCCTCCCTGGTAAAGTCTACTCCAGGGTGCTAGAAAGGAGGATGCGGCCGATAGTCGAACCTCGGATTCAGGAGGAATAGTGCAGGTTCCGTCCGTGTTGTGGAAAACTTGACCAGCTCCATACTCTCCGTCGGGTGCTTGAGGGTTCATGGGAGTTCGCCCAACCAGTCTACATTTCTTTGTGGATTTGGAGAAGGCGTTCAACCGTGTCCCTCGACAAATTTTGTGGAGTACCGAACGGCCCTTAACAGAGGAGTCTGGTTCACATTGCCGGCCGTAAGTCAGACTTACCGCTGTGATAACCACAACAATCTGGCATGGGGTGGCTGGAGAACCGGGCTTTTAAAGTGGAGGGTTGATGACCCCTCCCTTAAGAAAGGGAGAGAGGGAAAACACACACACACACGAGAGAGGGAGGGGAATCCACAAAAAAGGCATGCTGCCTAGTTGTGAATATGACAGAAACTTACAGTTGAGGACAACAAGTAGCAGACGTGTAACCATGGTGAAGCTGTTGATTGAGGTTTTGTCGGTCTTCTGACTTCTTTACCTGTCTGTGCTGTACTGTCTGTACTCCTGTAAGAAAATGCGCGTAGGAAAACCACAGCTAGACACAGCAGATATAAATTCTTTACTAAATGTATCTTGTGTTTTTTTATACTCAAGACTGTGTGCTCTCATCTGAATGAGTCATGAATATGCATGATTCTACAATCTCATTGGTTGCGGCACATTCTTCTCACACGTTGCAAACACTTGTTAACTGACTGTTGTATAATTTAGCATTGCCCATCACTGCCTGAGAACATGTAAATGTAAACCTTGTCCAGTGATTCCAATACTCCAAGCGTTGTATTTTTGCAAATATAAAAGTTAGTCAACAGCTTCACCATGGACACACGTCTGCTGCTTGTCATTTTGATCCGTGAGTTTCAACTTTTCATCACTTCTATTTTTTTTTATTCTATTTCATGGAAATCAGTGTTCTTCAAGAAAATGAAAACTCACTCTTGCCAAAAGCATTCAGATTATCTTTATAAAATATGTATTCATCGAATTGGGAAGCCAGTTTTAACATTGAATACAACTGGATAGCTTGGTGTGGAATTGAAATGTTTAATATCTATTTTTAATCATTGATATTTCAATTAAAATATGAACAAACTATTGGAAGGGTCGTCAACCTGTAAACATATCTTTGACAGATTTCACTGGAAAGACTCAACTTTTATCAGACTTTTATCAATCAGTTGAGAAAATATTCTGTTGTTTCCACAGATGTTGGTGTCTCTATCTCTTTAGCTCCAGCTGCTCCACCTATAGTGTCAGTGGTTCCATCAGCAATCTCAGCAGAGACAGACTCAGTCACACTCTACTGTTACCCTCCATCATCTCCTAATGCCTCACAGTGCTATTTTTCCGTCAAAGAAGGAGAATCTATTCAGAGCTCCACTTGTCAGAAGACACTGACAGGAACTGAGCTTCTGGCCAAGGCAGGTCAAAGTTCATTTTCTGAGATAAGAGTAAAGTGTTTCTATAAAGTCAGACAAGGAGAAGAGGAGCTTCAGTCTTTACACAGCAACCCAGACTCCATCTTCATACAGGGTGAGTAAAGCAATGCCTGAATTTTTCTCACACTGACACTTCACCCTGTGACATGGTCACATCATTTGGAAATTTACGCTGTCCTTTACAATACTAAGTGAATAACATTATATTGTATTTTATAGAACAAAATGTTATAGTACATTATTGAACTGAGCAAAAGTGAATAAGGTTTAAAAAGTGGCTGTGTTTTAAAACTGAGGTTGATTACAGTCTACATTCTAATATATTTGTATCTCTATTACTTGGTTTTCAGACCCTCCACCTAAACTGACAGTGCATCCAAGAGTGATCTCAGCAGAGACAGACACAGTCGCCCTCTACTGTCAATCTCCTTCATCTGCTCCATGTTATTTTATTATTGAAGGAAAATCTGTAGCGAGCTCCTCTTGTCAGAAGACACTGACAGTAGCTGAGCTCCTGGCCAAGAAAGGTCAAAGGTCACCTGCTGAGGTTGAAGTCAAGTGTTTCCACACTGTAAGACGTGGAGAGGTATATTCTCCATCTCTACGCAGTAACACACTGTCCATCCACATACAGAGTGAGTAAAACACTTGTCCTCATAGTATGATTGAAAACTTTAACGTGGCCTTTGTCGTCACATCATGTTCACACATTTCTCTCGCTGTGTATTTTACTTCAACGTCTGTTCGACTTCATCTTTATTTCATTTTTCAGCCCCAGCACCCAAACTGACAGTGAACACTCAGACCATCTCAGAGACAGAGTCAGTCACACTGAGGTGCCAGCCACCTCCGTCTGTGTCTACTACTCAATGTTATTTTTGCACTGTGAAGGGAGGATCCTCTACACTGTGGCCTTGTGTGAAGACACTGACAGGAAGTGAGCTGCTCCTGATGTCACAGCAGAGTTCACCTGCTGAAGTTGAAGTCAAGTGTTTCTACACTGTGAAGCTTGGACGCCTGGATTATCCCTCTGCTCACAGTGACGCACAAGTCATGATGATACAGATGATACCAGATCCTCCACCTCAACTGATGGTGGTACCACCAGTGATCTCAGCAGAGACTCACTCAGTCACACTGTGGTGTCACCATCATTCATCTACTCCTGTGTCTCACTGCTATTTTTCAATTGAAGGAGGAGAATCTATTGAGAGTTCCTCTTGTTGGAAGACACTGACACTAACTGAGCTTCTGGTCAAGTCAGGTCAAAGTTCACCTGTTGAGGTGAAAGTCAAGTGTTTCTACACTGTAAGGAAGGGAGATGTATTTTCTCCTTCTCAACACAGTAGCACGCTGTCCATCTACATACAGAGTGAGTAAAATATAAACTTGTTAATTTAACCATTTTAAAGGGTGAGTGCAGAGTGCAGAGTGGCTGGATGTTCAGAGACTCAAAATTCATGAATTAGTTCTCTGCAGTAAAAGTTGATTCTGCAGTTTAAAAACAGCAACAACCTAGCATTGCTACAAAACCCACAGCATCGTCACCTTCGTAGCACTAAAAGTGCATTAAAAATGTGAGCTGTGACTATTTTTGTTGTATTTGTCTTGGGCAGGTTTGCTTGTTGGTGGCACTGTTCAAATCTTGACTACCTCTCAGATACCTGTTGGAGCAAAGTCAGGTGAACTGCTCTGGTTTTGTCTTTACTTGTTGTTGGAGTAATTTTCAAAAAGAAATATTTCTATATAATCTATATTTCCATGTATTTAGTTTGTTATAATGCCTCATGTTTATATATGTAATTCAGTCTTTTCATCAGTTGCTTTTGCACTGGAGGTGAATGTGACAAATATTTGTGTCTCCTTAAACAGACAACAACATAGTCAAGATCATAGCAGGTGTGACTTTTATTGGAGCAGCTGTTGGCGTCATTTTCCTTGGATGGCTATTCATAAAAAAGGGTAGGTCAAATAAAACCTCCACGTCTTTTAACCTTTAAATTAAGAGAACGTTAAAGAATCTGTGCTCATCAATACCAGATTATGGATGATTCTTGTGGCCTGTAGATGAGTTTAATCTAACCTGCCACATTCTCAACTCAAACTTTATCAAACTAAACACTAAAGAAAATGATAATTTACTGAAAACAGGGAGTGTTTAGGCTGGTGCAAGTTCAGTTCAAGTTCAAGAGAAACTATGCAACATTTATACAATACAGAGATGTTGTGGTAGGTTAGTAATATGTTACGCCCCCTGCAAACAAGCCATAGTGCAAGTTTGTACAATAGCGATGTGCACCACGGACCTCAACGGGGGGCATTTTAGACAAAAACATAGAGTCAATGTTATTCATCCTAACTCACTTAAACAGTTATATGTATATATGTGTGTGTATGTATATATGTATATATATACTGTATATGTGTATATATAAAAATGACAAAAATCAGTACCCAGGCCAGGCTCAAAGAAAAAATATCAAGATAATGTATAAAAATTACCACTGAGTGAGTATAAATAAATGGAGACACTATTTTGTCATTGTTAATCTAAAAAGTGTCATTTTAGAATATTTTTGGTTGGTGATGTACCATGGAATTTTTTTGTGGCTCAAAACAGGTTTGAAAAAAAGGCGAATAGCAATATAACCTTTCCCCTCATCATGAACCTCCACCTCCTGTCCGAGCTAAAACCTGAGCTAAAAAAATTGATCTTGTTCTTCTTGCTCTCTTTCAGACACATGCTTTGACAAAAGGTAACAATGATCAATGACTGTGAATATGTTCTCAGCAGTAATATCAGTGTAAGTACTTCAGTTTCTTTTAATCATTATGTTTTTTCAACATGTTTCATCACATCAGTGGGAAGAACGAAGTGGCCACAGATACATTGTAAGCAGAAACATTTTTAGCAATCATCGATTATTTCACTGCAGCACATCCTGCCTTCTTCTCAGCATTCAGACACTTTTTCATTTCATTTTTTTTCTTTATAGGACGCAGAGCATTGTCATCTGTAAGTAATCAGAAAATCTTTTCATTAATTGATTCTATTGTGTAGTTGCATTGGAGAAGACTGAGGTTTTTAAAATCTTACCTTTTGCAGACGCATGCACTGTAGTACCTCCTGTATCTTGTTACCAGGAGATTCTGTTTATATTGTGTGGCTCCTCTAACATAATGTGAATGAGAATAAGAATACCTTAATTTTTTCATGATATTTTGTACTCTCTGAATTTAAAGTTGTGTAGATTTTTGAATACTGATCAGTGGTGAGCAATGATGAAAGCAGTGGTCGGTAACAGCAGTGTCAGCTCACAGCAAGATGGAAACTCCTAACGTCCTTCTTGTTCTCTTTCAGACAAATGTTTTGACAAAAGGTAAAAATAATCAGTGCATAAATAAGTGCCCAGTACTAATATTAAAACTATCTCAGTTTCTTCTGATATATTTTTAAACATATTTTTCATCACACCAGGGGAGAAGAAAAAACTGATTAGGCACAGATACATTGTAGGTAGACACTTTCTTTTTCACTCATCAGTAATTTTTACACTACAGCACATCCTGCCACTGACTGACACTGTGTAAACTTTCATTTCATTTGATTTCCTTCTAGGACACAAAACATTGTCATCTGTAAGTAATCAGGAGATCTTACAGTTGAGGCCAAAATGATAAGCCCCACTAGAATTATGGAACATTTTCCAAATTTTGCAGTTTGCAGCATTGATGAGATGTGATATCATCAAACATTCATCAGTACTATTTAGTAGCTTTTGTTACATTTTTGAATATGAAATACATTATATTTTATGCTTGCTGTATATATTTATATATAATGAAAAATGGGGTGGTCAAAGATATTATCCTGCATGTGAAGTTTGACTTCAATTTTACAGCCAAGCACATTGCTTCTTGTTTGGGTGCATGGTGTCATTATGTTAAAGTTTTGAGGGATAATGTGCAGAAATCTGCTCTGTAGTCTAGCCTTATGTCGTTGCTTGGTCTTCCAACAAAACAATATCTCCAAGCATACTTTTGAAATGAGTCCAACAGTTCCTGAAGGATACCAAAACCAAGGTCTTGGAGTGGCCCACACCAAGCCCAGACCTCAATCATAATGAGAATCTGAGGTGGGTTCTCAAGGTGAATGTCCATGCTTGGAAACCAAGCAATTTTGACCAGCTGGAACAATTTCCAATGGAATAATGGCCCAAAATCTCTCAGGAGACCTGTGTCTACCTAGTAAATAACTGCTCTAAGAGGTTGTGTTCAGTTGTGGCTCAGAAAGGGTTCACTATTGGTTATGAATGGCCAGGGGGCTAATAACTTTGGATGTCTAATTTCTACCCTTTCTTGTTTCAACTCAGTGTATCAATAAAATATGTTTTATGTATGACGTGTGTGTCACAGATAGTTAAAATTTTCTTTTTTCTGTTTTGCTTTTTTCTCATCATTTTCTCAGTAAGAGAATGATTAAAAAAATAAATAAAAAAACATTAAGGGGCTCAAATAAAGCTAAGAACCAATGATTAATGTCCCTCCCTCACAGCAAGTGTTCAGCCATGATCAAAGTGTCCTCAGCTCTAGTTTATGTTCATGTAAAAGTCAACAGCAGTCATGTGAATGTGTCTTAGATACAACTCTACAGGTTTTCAACTAAATTGGTCACAAGCGGTGGCCCACATCAGCCGCTGGTTCGGTGCATTTCGTCTCACTCACATTGTCATGTCTATTTTAATAGAGTGTGGTGCAATGCTCTGAGAACATTTAAAACCATAACCAGAAGTGATGCATCGATGGAAACATTACAAAAGAATGTGTGCATGACTGAGATGTGTGAATCATTTTGTAACTGTTAACTCGTACTCTGCAGTCAAGAGGATTCCACATACCAATGTAAGAGCTTCACAATATCAACACTGCAAGTATTCGGTTAACATCTGCCATTTGAGAACGGCTCAAACGACCACTGACCCTTGTCAATAAAAACCGGCCAACATTTCTGCAAGAGATTTACTATTATAATATAATGAACAATGTAAGTGGCATTAAGTGATAAAATGTCACACTTTAAACTTTGTTTTGACAAAACATTTGCTTTTTCCCAAATCACATGCTTCTGTGCAATGCGTTGTTAGGTTTTGTGATTATAGTAAAAAAAAAAGAGTGTCCTGTTGTCCTGTTTTTAACTTCCCAGAAGCAGCTGCCTTCCTATAACTACACTTCCTCTTTGCATTTTGGTACTTGTATTTGTTGTGTTGGGGCCATGACCATCACTGGCCAGTGGCTCACAAGTGGTGGTAAATCATAACTTAAAATGAGATTTCAAAAAAGTATACGGTTCACATAATTTGAACTACTTTGTTAGAAATAGACATTAGAAATAAACTGCATGTTTAAATGGTATTGAAGTCTTTTAATCGAACATATTTTTACACATCAATCCATAAAGTGCAAGATGGATGGCCTTTACAAAGGAATTAAGTAATGAAGTAATGATGTTTACTTTGGAGGCTTGTTCATGATAATATGATTGCTCATATAAATATGCTTTAACCAGTCAGTTAACACATACATTAAATAGGCATTGTTTGCAGAACACACTGTGTAGCTGTTTGCAGAGTCATGTGAGATCTGTTGACCCCTGCCCCAGGGGTCACTGTTTAATGAGGAAGTAACCCCTCATTAAACAACCTGGCATGGTGAGTAAAAGTAGTCCCTCTCATTGATGTGTTCAAGTGAGCTGTTCCTGGGAGTACTTTTATGGGGTGTTGTTATGAAGCCAATTGACTGTGTAGGTGTGGTTTGAAAGCTGATCGATCAATTACTGTGGATGTGTTTTGAAAGCATAAATTCAAATGTGGGGTAAATCTATTGAGCGCCCGATCACAGGGGCTAATATTTTTGACCACCCCATTTTTCACTATATTTGATATGAAACAAGCCTAGAAATGTATTTCATATTCCAAAATGTACCAATAGCTAATAAATATCAATGGTGAATATTTGATGATATCAAATGTTATCGATGCGGCAAACATTGGGAAGAATTTCAGGAAAATGTTCCATAATTACAGGTGGGCTAATAATGTTGGCCATAACTGTATATGCAGGCATTCACATCAGTTTGATTTTATTTCAGAGACCAGTGTTTGTATCTATCTCGTAAGTCTTTTTTTAAAAGCAGAGTCTAAATAATATTATTCAGTGTGGTTGCAGAAGACTGTATTCCATGTTGGTCTGTATTATCTGGACTGGCACATCAGCGATGGAACAGTAGAAATGGTTTTCGCCTTCATTCTAGAGGGAGAGAAATCAACAGTGAGAGTTTTCGTCCACTGTTGAATCCATACAGCAAGTCCTAAATACAAATACGGTCTTACATCTTGTATGTTCTTATCCACTCCTTTGGAATCTGTAATGAGAGAGAATTCAATGACGGGGTCAACGCGTGTTTGTGACAGAGTGCCAGCAAAGTCATGAAAGTATTGGTGCTGTACTGGTGTACATTTTAAAAGACTTCCTTCCCAAATGTGCTTTTTTTTGTTGACATATACATATCATTTAATTAAATTTAAGCATTATCAAGCCTGGACAAAGCACATCAAACACACATACAATTGTGAGAATGCTAGTCAGTAGATGAAATACCTAAACTACTATAATAAATGAATAAAACATAAAAAAAAATGTTTTGTTTAAAAATATTCAGTAGTCTAGGTTTTGTGATGTAACTAGCTGGTACAAAATGGTTTGAAAACAAAGTGGAATAAACACAAGAACAAGTATGAATAAAACAAAATTCAAAACACACATGGGCAAGTTTGGCTTGAAGTGAACTTCTCTTACCAGCACAATACTCTGCAGAAGGTTCTGGGGTGAGGGCATCCTTACTCTGATTTTTGCCTGCAGTTCCCTTAAAATAACATGATATATAAACATAACACAAAGAATAAGCAGATTTGTGTTTGGTAGATTATTTCTTTGTTGTAACAATGCTTCTTGGAAATAACTCTTATATCGTTGGAAAGCCTGTTTATTCCCCCTTTAAATGGTGCAAAACTTGTAAGGAACATGCATTTGTGGGGTGAGCAACAGAGCTAAGTACCTGGGTTGAGCCCATGAAAAATGTGACAAATCTTCTCTGCCAAGTCAAACAGCTGCTTCTGCCATTGACTCTTGTTTGGTGGATTGGATGATTGAAATTTAAAGAATCAAAACGTATTGGCAATTGAACAATTTCTTCATTTAAAAAACAGAGGCCTCAGCAGCTAAAGGAAGAACCATCCACAGCCACAACAGCCTGGCATCTCCTCCTCATGCTGGTCACCAGCCTGGTCTCACACTGCTGTGGGATGGCATCCCATTCTTCAACCAGCATTTGTCGCCAGTCAGCCAACGTGGTTGTGTTGGTGACACTGGCAGCCCACCCAAGCTGATCCTACAAGTGTTCAATGGGGTTGAGGTCAGGATTGCTGTCAGGCCATTCCATCCTCTCCACTCCCAAATTTTTGAGGTTGTCTCTGATGACCCTCGCTCTATGGGGGTGACATTGTCATCTGGGAAGATGTAGTTTGGTCTCAGACTGTGGAGATATGGGATTACTGCCACTGGTTGCAGAATCTCATCTCCATATATCTCTGCATTGAGATGATCTCCAATGATGACAAGCCTTGTTTTTCCACCACTCATCATCGCACTGCCTCCACCCAAAGATGTTACTCTGTTGGTGCAGCAGTCACCATCGCGTTCTCCACGTCTTCTCCACACTTTGACCCTACAATCCAACTGCCGCAGGAGGAATCTGGACTGATGACTGAACATAATGTTTCTTCACATGTCCAGGTTCCAGTGCAGGTGTTGTCGACACCAGTGCAATAGCAACAGCAGAATAAGCTGTTTGACTCAGCAGAGAAGATTTGTCACATTTTTCATGGGTGCAACCCAGATACTTAGCTCTGCAGCTCACCCCACAAATGCATGTTCCTTACAAGTGTGGCACCATTTAAAAGGGGAATAAACAGGCTTTCCAACAATATAAGATTTATTTCCAAGAAGAATTGTTACAAAAAAGAAATAATCTACCAAACACAAGTATCCTTACTTTTTGTGTTATGTTTATAAGAAAAAAAGAGGTAAATTCTTTAAAACTTATCCAGTTTTTCAATAATTTTGTGAATGTTGCAGTTTGCGTGTGTGTTTTTATTTATTTATTAATTGTTACAATTCTTACCACTCCTCCAAAGTCAACATCTTCCATGTCAATAAAGTCAACTGCAAAACAGAAGACACACTGACGTAAATCTAAGTTCAATGTATTTGTCATGTGATGAAGCCATAACATGACGTGGTCGATGCACAAATTTCACAAAGACAACTTACTGCAGACATTTCCTTGCGTCCTATATAAATAGGGAAAAACATTTTTATCATTGTGTCCGCTATGTATACAAACAAAACTCTGTAATTAGACAATTTTCAACATTGAATCACACATAAAATGACTTTAGTTTATTGTCAATCACTGCCATTTCAATAGGAAATGTATAAAAGCGTTGAGAAAATAGTCATCTACCTTATTTCACATGTTATTTCTCACCTTTTGTAAAAAAATCTTCCTGGAAGAATAGCGTGGGAGAGAGGAGTGCAATGTCAGAGTTGCAGCAGTGGATAAGTTAAAAATATATATATATTTTTTAACTTTAGGACAAAAATATTATTTTTCAAAAGCACCAATGATTGTTATGAAAAGGCATGAAGGTTCTATTTAACCTACCCTTCTTCATGAATAGCCATCCGAGGAAAATTAGACCAACAGCTCCTCCACAGCAAGTCACAGCTGCTATCATGCCTGAAGAAATCGGAAATTGATTCATGATTAGTTTGTAAATTAAGTGTCCACTTAAAAAAACCAAATAGATATTATATGCAACAAACAAACAGAAAGAATCCAGAGCAAGTTGCTTCAACAGGCATCTGACAACAAACAGCTCCTCCACAGCAAGTCACACCTGCTATAATCTTGTATATGTCGTCTGTTTAATAAGACACAAATATTGGTCAGTTTTACCTCCACTGGAAAAGTCTGAAGAAACTGGAAATGTATTCATGATTAGTTTGTACATTAAGTGTCAACTTAAAAAACAAAACAAAACAAAACAAAACAAAACAAAACAAAACAAAACCAAATAGATATTATATGCAACAAGCAAACAGAAACAAGCAAGTTGCTTCAACAGGCATCTGAGATAGTCAACAAACAGTGCCACCAACAGGCAAACCTGCTCAAGACAGATACAGCAGAATAGTGGTGACACACTAATTATTATATTAATTAACTTTTAGTCCTACTTGGCAGAAAATGCTGTGGGTTTTCTGGCAATGCCAGGTCTGACTCATGATTTCAATGTTGTCACAGTAGCTTTAGGCTCAGACTTTATGCTCTGTCACACTACTTCCACATTATCCAGTGTTAAGATAGTCATTTTTACTACTTTACAACACTCTGAGCTCAGTTTCATAAGAAGGCAGAAATATGATGACATCATGAATGGTGATCACCAAGTTTGAAGCGACAGAGGTTTAGTTGCTCAACAGCCCTACCTCTCACTGAAGTGGTGGGTGGGGAGCTGGTTTTGCTTGTAGTCTGTGTCAGTGATGGTTGTGTGGATGTCCTTGCTGATTCGCTCACCAGAATATCTACATTTACAAAGAGAGAACTTCAGACTGAAAACTACACTATGATTCCTCTTGATAGTCATTCATTTATGCTGTGTAAAAACCTGAAACTGAGGAATTGGTGACGTGACATCTAGTATTATACTAACATGAACGCTTTACAAACGACAGTGTGTCTGCCACTGATGATGCAATGTTGTCATCAAAACTGCAAAATGATATTGTGTTTTCAGTCTGAACTGTGTTTGCTCTCCGACAACCAATTAATACTCAGCAGTTTATGTCGTCCTGTAATGTTTTATTTGCCTGCCAAGTTGCATTGTTCACTATGAGGAGACAAGGTGTTGGGATCACCTTTCAAACTGTAATCACAGCTGGCGTGGCTTTGTTGAGGTGAGAGTCTCAGCAGGTCATTGATTGAGGCATAAAACTGACAGAACCACTTATTATCCATTCTGCTTCTGCTTCTTCTTAATTGTGATTTTACATTTGTTACGATTCTAATTTTCCAAAATAAAAGCTACAGGTTGTTTCTTTGATCGCAGATCCAGGCAGAGAACATGTAACATCTTCACCAGGACAATGGAAAACACTCAACTGACTACTTCTGCACTCTAAAAGGGGGAGACTGGCTAAAGTCTATGAATACACAATTTCAATGAATATGCCCTCTTTAACCATTATAAAACAGCACTGGGAGGAGGAGCTTGGCTTTGTTATTGTGGATGACATTAGATTGTGTACACTCTTCATCCTTTTGTGCATGTACAGTAATAGTCTTATCTAGTTCAAAGTATCGCACTGCCTACAGTATTGTAAGACTGCCCTGACAAAAAAATTAGCCACTCATTGACCCCCTGTGTGACAGATGCAAAATACTCCCTGCAACTTTGTATCATATGTTCTGGAGTTGCCCTGAATTAGATCGATTGTGCTCTGTCACACTACTTCCACATTATCCAGTGTTAAGATAGAGTAATTTTTACTACTTTACAACTCTCTGGATGAGCTCAGTTTCATAAGAAGGCAGAAATATGATGACATCATGAATGGTGATTACCAAGTTTGAAGCGACAGAAGTTTAGTTGCTAAACAGCCCTACCTCTCACTGAAGTGGTGGGTGGGGAGCTGGTTTTGCTTGTAGTCTGTGTCAGTGATGGTTGTGTGGATGTCCTTGTTGATTCGCTCGCCAGAATATCTACATTTACAAAGAGAGAACTTCATACTGAAAACTACACTATGATTCCTCTTGATAGTCATTCATTTATGCTGTGTAAAAACCTGAAACTGAGGAATTGGTGACGTGACATCTAGTATTATACTAACATGAACGCTTTACAAACGACAGTGTGTCTGCCACTGATGTTGCAATGTTGTCATCAAAACTGCAAAATTATATTGTGTTTTCAGTCTGAACTGTGTTGTCTGCACTACATCCAATGAATCCTGAGCAGTTTATGTCGTCATGTAACGTTTTATTTACCTGCCAAGTTGTATCGTTCACTATGAGGAGACAAGGTGTTGGGATCACCTTTCAAACTGTAATCACAGCTGGCGTGGCTTTGTTGAGGTGAAAGTCTCAGCAGGTCATTGATTGAGGCATAAAACTGACAGAACCACTTATTATCCATTCTGCTTCTGTGACTTGAATTTGCCCTTTGGACGGTTGCATCTCCAAAATACAGGTTACAGGTTGGGTCTTTGATTGCAGATCCAGGCAGAGAACATGTAAATAAAACATCTTCACCAGGGAAAATCTGAGCACTCAACTGAGGTGGTCCACCTACAGAACAAATTCAAAAGTTGATGAATTACCAATAGGTATTTTCCTTTTCAATTTTACCTCCAACCTTTGCACAAATCCTGTATAATTTAAATGAATAAGTCATTACTCTGAGGAAACGTAAACATGTTGACTTAATCATTTTCCACTGTATATTATTAAACAACAGATTTAGGAATGCAGTCACTCACTATGTATCACCATGACTTGTGCGTCACTGTGATTGGAGGGATAATCCAGATGTCCAAGCTTCACAGTGTAGAAACACTTGACTTCAACTTCAGCAGGTGAACTCTGCTGTGACATCAGGAGCAGCTCACGTCCTCTCAGTGTCTCCACACAAGACAACAGTTTAGGGAATCCTCCCTTCACAATGTAAAAATAACATTGAGGAGCAGACACAGCTGGAGGTGGCTGACACCTCAGTGTGACTGACTCTGTCTCTGAGATGTTCCGAGTATTCACTGTCACTGTGGGTGCTGGGGCTAGAAGATGAAATAAAGATGAAGTTGAAGAGAAGTTGAAGTAAAATGTATCGTGAGAAAAGTTTGTGAACATCATGTGACTACAAAGGCCACGATGAAGATTCCAATCATACTGTGAGGACATGTAAGGCAGTGTTTTACTCACTCTGTATGTGGATGGACAGTGTGTTACTGCGTAGAGATGGAAAATATACTTCTCCACGTCTTACAGTGTAGAAACACTTGACTTCAACCTCAGCAGGTGAACTTTGACCTTTCTTGGCCAGGAGCTCAGCTCCTGTCAGTGTCTTCCAACAAGAGGAGCTCTGAACAGATTCTTCTTCAATAATAAAATCACATGGTGTCGATGTAGGAGAGTGACAATAGAGGGTGACTGTGTCTGTCTCTGCCGAGATCACTCTTGGGTACACTGTCAGTTTAGGTGGAAGGTCTGAAAACCAAGTAATAGAGATCAAAAATATATATACATATATGTATATGTATATGTATATATGTATCCAACCTCAGTTTTAAAAAAAAGTGGCTGTGTTTTAAAACTGAGGTTGGATACAGTTTACATCCTAACATATATGTATATATATAATATATATGAATATACATGTTAGGATGTAGACTGTATCCAACCGCAGTTTTAAAACACAGCCACTTTTTTTTACTTTATTCACTTTTGCTCAGTTCATTAATGAACTAAATCATTTTGTTAAATTAAATAAACAATAACGTTATTAATTTTGTATTGTAAAGAATTGTGAGTCGCTGTGAGAAAAGAGATAAACAATCTATCTGAACAAATAAACAGTGAAAATTTCCACAGTGGCGGTCCTGTCACTATGCCTCCAATTGATCATGCGCCCTGGCTACTTGGCCAAGGGGATATTCCTTTGGCCGAATGGTTAAGCGCATGGCTATTACCCGGGAGTCTGGGGTTCGAAGCCTGCCCGGGCCCTCTGCGCCTTGCCACCCATGGAAGAGTCAGCCCGGCAAGCAAGACACACTTCTCATCTGTCGACCACAGGATGATGTTGGGTCTCAGGCAGGTAGTTTATTTGATTGTAGTTTGAAGAGTTTATTTTTCTTGTTTTGTTTTTTTTTAAATTAAAAGTCAGTCATCATTTAGTTGAGGGGAAACAACAGAACAGAAGGGACTGCTGATTTGGGTTCCCTCTCCTTTCAGATCAACTTTTGAGTACGAAAATTATATTATTATTATTATCCTGTTTAAATATTGGATGTTTATTATACATTGTCCTTCACTTTAAATATGAATATATTATTCATTTTCTCTTCCTCTACTGTGGTTTGTGCTTTGTTCAGGCCAGTAGAAGCTCCCCAGCAGATGTTGTTGATTGCCTCTAAAGAGAATTCATCTTCTAGCCGCCCCCACAAAACTTTCCGCTCATACCGTGAGAAGATTTCAGAAAGTGGTTTACTCACTCTGTATGAAGATGGAGGCTGGGTTGCTGTGTGAAGACTGAAGTTCCTCTTCTCCTTGTCTGACTTTATAGAAACACTTTACTCTTATCTCAGAAAGTGAACTTTGACCTGCCTTGGCCAGAAGCTCAGTTCCTGTCAGTGTCTTCCGACAAGTGGAGCTCTGAATAGATTCTCCTTCAATTGAAAAATAGCACTGAGACACAATAATAGATGGTGGAGGGTAACAGTAGAGTGTGACTGAGTCTGTCTCTGCTGAGATCGCTGATGGATACACTGACACTTTAGGTGGAGCATCTGGAGCTAAAGAGATCGAGACAAGAACACCTGTGTTTCTTAACGTGGTCACACTCAACAAAACTATTTTTGTGCATTTATTGATAAGAGAACAGCTGCAAGGATCAGACACTGACCTTTTGTTTGAGTCTTGCAAGTGAAATCTGTCAAAGATATGTTTACACGGTAAAGGGTAAAGATTTGTACTGTAATGTAATGTAATGTACTGTTAATGTTTTATTTTAGCAAAAATATGAAAGATTCAAAACAAAGATTAAACATTTGAATCCACTTTATGATCTCAAGTTTTTTTCAAGGTTAAAACCAGCTGCCTGATTTTAACAATACTTTTTACAAAGATAATCCGAATACTTGTGGCAAAAAAAAAAAATAGCAATTTTAAAAGTAGGGAAAAGATGAAACTTACAGATTAGGATGACAAGTAGCAGACGTGCAGCCATGGTGAAGCTGTTGATTGAGGTTCTGTCTGTCTTCTGACTGATTTACCGGTCTGTACTGTGCTGTCTGTATGCCTATGAGAAAATGCAAAGAGGAAAACCACAGCGAGACAAAGCAGATATAAATTCTTTACTAAATGTGTCTCCATGTCAATTTTGTGTTTGGTTTTTTTTTTTTTACTCAAGAGTGTGTGCCCTCATCTCAATTCGTCATGAGTCTACACGAATCGACAATCTCATTGGTTGCAGCACATTTTTCTCACACATGTGAAAACACTTATTGTATAATTTAGCCTTTCACATAACCTCACACTGCCTGAGAACATTTAAATGTAAAACTTGTCCACTTTCCACTTACAGCCATATAGAGACCTCGTAGAAGAGGCTTGAGCGTTCTGGATGGTGGAAATCACCCGCTGCGGGAGTCCCACAGCTGACAGGCTGAGCCACTCAGGGGCCAAGCCCACAGCGCCAGGGTGGAACACCGCCCCGGCCCCCTGTGACAGCAGATCCCGGCGCAGCGGGAGCTGCCACGTATGAGCGCACATTAACTGGTAAATCTCCCCCAGCCAGTGCATTGCTGGCCAGTGCGGAGCCACCATGATCACATCGTGGCCGTGCTCCCTCACTCTGGCGAGAGTCGAGGGTATCAGGGCCAGGGGAGGGAAAGCATACAGAAGGACTCGTGGCCAGGCGTGCGCCAGCGCGTCCACGCCGAGGGGAGCGTCCGCACTGCGCAGCGAGTAAAACAGCGCGCATTGTGCGTTTTCTCTCGAGGCGAACAGATCTACGACAGCCCGACTGTATCGAGCCCAGATCTGCATCACGACCTCCGGGTGCAGCGCCCACTCCCCGCGCGCCTCTGGACAACAGGTCTGCCCCCGAGTTCAGAGCGCCCGGAACGTGCGTCGCTCTCAACGAGAAAAGACGATCGCAGCTCCAGAGGATCAGTTTGCGTGCCAGCATGTGTAGCCGACGCGAACGTAACCCGCCTTGACGGTTGATATACGCTACTGCCGTCGTGTTGTCCGTCCTCACCAGGACATGATGTCCCTGGAGGGACGGAAGGAAGCGCTTCAAGGAGAGAAACACAGCCCGAAAGCTCCAGAAAATTTATGTGAGACCGCGCAAGCTCTCCGCTCCAGCAGCCCCTCACAGACTGGCCACCCCAGCCCGAGAGACTGGCATCCGTGGTGATCACCCTCCTGGACAGGACCGAGCCCATCGGGACCCCCTGGCTCAGGAAGCCCGGGGCACGCCAGTGACGCAATGCCAGGGCGCACTCGTGCGTGACCATCACTCGCCGTGCGCCATGACGCACATGATTCAGTCCACATGAGGCCACCCACAATTGGAATTCCCTCATGTGGAGGTGGCCGAGATGGACCACCGCGATGGCAGATGCCATCAGTCCGAGCAACCGAAGACACAATCTGAACTGTACAGATTTGCCCGGGTGGAAAAGTGTGAGGCATCTCCTGAGCGCGTCCA
This sequence comes from Nelusetta ayraudi, assembly GCF_046127955.1. Classification (NCBI taxonomy): domain Eukaryota; kingdom Metazoa; phylum Chordata; class Actinopteri; order Tetraodontiformes; family Monacanthidae; genus Nelusetta; species Nelusetta ayraudi. Next base: position 2,361,178 of record NW_027466100.1, on the reverse strand, counting down.
CTCGTTCCGCCGAGAGGCGCGCTGAGAAGTTCACCGAATCCAGAAACAATCCCAGAAAGATTATTTTCTGTGACGGGAAGAGTACGCTCTTTTCCGTGTTTATCACAAAACCCAGCCTTAGCAGGTGCAGTGTGAGAATACGCGTGTGCGCTCTGGCTTCCCTTTCCGATTGTGCCAGCAACAGCCAATCGTCCAGGTAAGTGGCCAAGCGGATGCCCTGACGCCTCAGCGGGGCAATGGCACGGACACCCTCGGGCTGAGGGACAGCCCGAAAGGAAGAACGCGGTATTCGTAACAGATCCCCCGGAAAGCAAATCTGAGATACTTTCTGTGAGGGGGATATATTGGAATGTGGAAATACGCGTCTTTCAGATCGACAGAGGTGAATCAGTCGCCTCTGCGAACCAGACGCAAGAGAAATGCATGTGTGAGCATCCTGAACTTGTATTTCCTGAGATATTTGTTCAGAGCCCTTAGATCCAGGATAGGGCGAATTCCGGTCCCTCCCCGTTTGGGGACCAGGAAATACCTGGAGTAAAAACTGCTCTGACTCTGTGCGGGAGGTACAACACATATCGCTCCTTTGTTCAACAGCGAGAGGATTTCCTCCTGTACAACCTGAGCTGACTCTCCCTGTGCCTGGGAATGAATTATGCCGACAAATCTCGGGGGAACAGCTGCAAACTGGAGCCTGTATCCCTTTGAGATCGTTCTGAGCACCCAGGGCGATGCTGGAAGGGCTCTCCACTCCTCTCTGCGGAGGGACAGAGACACAACGTCCAGCATCTCTGCCATCACGGGTGAAGCCAGCCGTGATGCGGTGGCGACCCCGTCCGGTGGAGCTAAAGCAGGGCGCTTGAGCGGCACCGACCGTCGAGCGACGGTGCTCCCTCATAGCGAAACTGCCGCTGCTCGCACGGGCGGTGCCAACTGCTTCGCAGCTGCAGCGCACCGCAGCAGACCCGAGGCACGACAGTGTAGTGGTGACGCTACCGCCGTCCCGGGGAGGGCTATGACAGCCCCGTGCCGGGAGTCGACAACTGGCGTCGCCGCCAGACTGCTTATATTTTTGGCTTTTTTGCGCTGCGCCCTCGGCACTTGGCCTGGATGCGACAGCGGAACACACTTTAATCTTTTTTTCAAAAAACATGTGTGTTTGTGCGCTTGTGGACACTGTGAGGGGGCAACGGCCGAACCCTCTGGAACTGGGCGTCCACCTCCCCCGGCCGACTTCGGCGGAGGGGAGAACGGGGCGTGGGTGACCCCTCGAAGCGCTTCCGACAGCCAAACTGGTGGAGCTGAGGAACGCGGAACATTCAGCTGCGACACCTGTGGGAGAAGGGGGGTCACTACCCTGCCTTCTGTTCAATTATGAACATCTGATGATAATTATGATCATTATCCTGTTTAAATATTGGATGTTTATAATACATTGTCCTTCACTTTAAAAATGAATATATTATTCATTTTCTTTACCTCTACTGTGGTTTGTGCTTTGTTGGGGCCAGTAGAAGCTCACCAGCAAAAAGTGTTGATTCCCTCTAAAGAAAATTCATCTTCTAGGCGCCCCCACAAAACTACATAGGCCACTGTGATGTTTCTGCTCATACCGTGAGAAGATTTCAGGCATTGCTTTACTCACCCTGTATGAAGATGGAGGCTGGGTTGCTGTGTGAAGACTGAAGCTCCTCTTCTCCTTGTCTGACTTTATAGAAACACTTTACTCTTATCTCAGAAAGTGAACTTTGACCTGCCTTGGCCAGAAGCTCAGTTCCTGTCAGTGTCTTCCAACAAGTGGAGCTCTGAATAGATTCTCCTTCTTCAATTGAAAAATATCACTGAGATGCTGGAGCAGATGATGGAGGGTAACAGTAGAGTGTGACTGAGTCTGTCTCTGCTGAGATCACTGATGGATACGCTGACACTTTAGGTGGAGCATCTGGAGCTAAAGAGATCGAGACACCAACATATGTGTTTCTTAATAGGGTCACACTCAACAAAACTATTTTGCCCTTTTATTGATAAGAGAACAGCTGCAAGGATCAGACACTGACCTTTTGTTTGAGTCTTACCAGTGAAATCTGTCAAAGATATGTTTACAGGTTAACAACCTTTCCGATAGTTTGTTAATGTTTCAATTACATTATCAACTATTCAAAATAAATATGCTAATAATAATAATAATAAAAATAATAATAATAATAATAATAATAATAATAATGAATAATAACAAATGTATTTTTTTTAAAGAAAAGAATAGAATGTAATAACCATTTTAAAAGGGATGAAAAGTTTAAACTTACAGACGAAGATGAGAAGCAGCAGACGTGTGTCCATGGTGAAGCTGTTGACTGACTTAAATTTGCAAAAAATACAACGCGGGCCTTGAGGGTTTGGAGCCACTGGACAATTTTTACATTGAAATGTTCTCAGGCAGTGGTTATGTGCAATGCTAAATTATACAACAGTCAGTTAACAAGTGTTTGCAACGTGTGAGAAAAATGGGCCGCAACCAATGAGATTGTAGACTCATGCAGATTCATGACTCATTCAGATGAGAGCACACAGTCTTGAGTATAAAAAAACACAAGATACATTTAGTAAAGAATTTATATCTGCTTTGTCTAGCTGTGGTTTTCCTCTTTGCATTTTCTCATAGGCGTACAGACAGCACAGTACAGACAGGTAAATCAGTCAGAAGACAGACAGCACCTCAATCAACAGCTTCACCATGGCTGCACGTCTGCTGCTTGTCATCCTAATCTGTAAGTTTAATCTTTTCCCTACTTTTAAAATTGCTATTTTTTTTTTCTTGCCCCAAGCATTCAGATTATCTTTGTAAAAAGTATTGATAAAATCAGGGAGCTGGTATTAACCTTGAATAAAGCTGGAAATTATAAAGTCAAATTGAAATGTTTAATCTTTGTTTTGAATCTTTCATATTTTAATAAAAAAAAACATTGACAAACTATTGTAAGAATCTTTACCCTGTAAACATATCTTTGACAGATTTCACTGGCAAGACTCAAACAAAAGGTCAGTGTCTGATCCTTGCAGCTGTTCTCTTATCAATAAATGCACAAAATAGTTTTGTTGAGTGTGACCACGTTAAGAAACACATATGTTGGTGTCTCGATCTCTTTAGCTCCAGATGCTCCACCTAAAGTGTCAGTGTATCCATCAGCGATCTCAGCAGAGACAGACTCAGTCACACTCTACTGTTACCCTCCACCATCTATTATTGTGTCTCAGTGCTATTTTTCAATTGAAGGAGAATCTATTCAGAGCTCCACTTGTCGGAAGACACTGACAGGAACTGAGCTTCTGGCCAAGGCAGGTCAAAGTTCACTTTCTGAGATAAGAGTAAAGTGTTTCTATAAAGTCAGACAAGGAGAAGAGGAACTTCAGTCTTCACACAGCAACCCAGCCTCCATCTTCATACAAAGTGAGTAAAGCAATGTCTGAAATCTTCTCACGGTATGAGTAGAAAACGTCTTAGTGGCCTATATAGTTTTGTGGGGGCGGCTAGAAGATGAATTTTCTTTAGAGGCAATCAACAATTTCTGCTGGTGAGCTTCTACTGGCCCCAACAAAGCACAAACCACAGTAGAGGAAGAGAAAATGAATAATATATTCTATTTAAAGGGAAGCACAATGTATAATAAACATCCAATATTTAAACAGGATAATAATAAAAACATAATTTTCAGTCTCAAAAGGTGATTTGACAGTTGAAGGATGAAAGGAGAGGGAACCCAAATCAGCAGTCCCTGCTGTTCTGTCGTTTCCCCTCAACTAAAGGGTGACTGACTTTTAATTAAAAAACAAGAAAAAGAAACTCTTCAAACTACATTAAACTGCATTCAAATAAACTACCTGCCTGAGACCCAACATCGTCCTGTGGTCGATGGATGAGAAGTGTGTCTTGCTTGCCGGGCTGACTCTTCCATGGGAACAAGGCATGGTCAAGATTTACGAAGAAGAAGAAAAGAGAGACCTCACTGAAAGAGGGGTGAAGCGTATGTTTTCCCATGCGGTGAGTCTCTCTGTGACAGCCGGCTGTGTTTCTACGCTGCTGTTTCCCATATAAAATACACAGACATAGTCACATCATTTGGAAATTTTCAGTTTATTTGTTCAGATAGATTATTTATCTCTTTCCTGGCAGCGACTCACAATTATTTACAAAACATAGTGAATTAAGTTATATTTTATTTTATAGAACAAAATGATTTAGTTCATTAATGAACTGAGCAAAAGTGAATAAAGTAAAAAAAAAAAAAAAAAAGTGGCTGTGTTTTAAAACTGAGGTTGATTACAGTCTACATTCTAATATATTTGTATCTCTATTACTTGGTTTTCAGACCCTCCACCTAAACTGACAGTGCATCCAAGAGTGATCTCAGCAGAGACAGACACAGTCGCCCTCTACTGTCAACCTCCTTCATCTGCTTCATGTTATTTTATTATTGAAGGAAAATCTGTAGCGAGCTCCTCTTGTCAGAAGACACTGACAGTAGCTGAGCTCCTGGCCAAGAAAGGTCAAAGTTCACCTGCTGAGGTTGAAGTCAAGTGTTTCCACACTGTAAGACGTGGAGAGGTATATTTTCCATCTCTACGCAGTAACACACTGTCCATCCACATACAGAGTGAGTAAAACACTGCCTTACATGTCCTCACAGTATGATTGGAATCTTCATCGTGGCCTTTGTAGTCACATGATGTTCACAAACTCCGCCCGCGGTACATTTCACTTCAACCTCTCTTCAACTTCATCTTTATTCCATTTTTCAGCCCCAGCACCCAAACTGACAGTGAACACTCAGACCGTCTCAGAGACAGAGTCAGTGACACTGAGGTGTCAGCCACCTCCACCTGTGTCTGCTCCTCAATGTTATTTTTACACTGTGAAGGGAGGAGCCCCTAAACTGTTGTCTTGTGTGGAGACACTGACAGGAAGTGAGCTGCTCCTGATGTCACAGCAGAGTTCACCTGCTGAAGTTGAAGTCAAGTGTTTCTACACTGTGAAGCTTGAACATCTGGATTATCCCTCCAATCACAGTGACGCACAAGTCATGATGATACATAGTGAGTGACTGCATTCCTAATTCTGTTGTATAATAATTGTTACGGACCACTTTGTCTAGGGGGAAATGGTTAGTAACAAAAATGGGACCACCAAACAAGTTCTACGAGCAGGTTTCAAAATTAAGATGATTTTTTTTAATGATTTAACAAAGAATAATTACAACAACAACAGACGAAGGGCAGCGGGTGGCGCCAAATCAATAACTTAATATAAACAAATTATACTTATTGAGACCGACACAACCGTCCCGAAAAAGGGACGCCACCCATAAACCTAAACAGAAAAAGCTACAGAAAACAAGGGGAAACTAAACCCCAAAGAAAACCCAAAAACTAAACCTAGAGCCCAATCATTCTAACAAACAAATACATAAACACGAGTGTCAACACAGGGAAAGGGTACGAGTGCTGCACATAGGTAACACACACACGGGAATCGAATAGGGTAAGGGTACGAGTGCCGAGTGCTGCACGCAACTAGCACAGACCGGAAAATGGGAAAAAAGGAAAATACCTATTGGTAATTCATCAACTTTTGAATTCATTCTGTAAGTGGACCACCTCAGTTGAGTGTTCACCATTCTCCTGGTAGAGATGTTGTCTTTACATGTTCTCTGCCTGGATCTGCAATCAAAGACCCAACCTGTAACCTGTATTTTGGAGATGCAACCGTCCAGAGGGTAAAATTAAGTTACAGAAGCATAATGGATAATAAGTGGTTCTGTCAGTTTTTTGTCTCAATCAATGACCTGCTGAGACTCTCACCTCAACAAAGCCACGCCAGCTGTGATTACAGTTTGAAAGGTGATCCCAACACCTTGTCTCCTCATAGTGAACGATACAACTTGGCAGGTAAATAAAACATTACATGACGACATAAACTGCTGACGATTCATTGGATGTAGTGCAGACAACCCAGTTCAGAGCGAGAAAACAATGTATTTGGCTCAGTTTTGATGACGACATTGCAGCATGAGAGGCAGACACACTGCTGGTTGTACTTAATCAGAGTTTGTCATGTCACCAACTCATCAGTTTTAGGTTATTATGAAGCTTAAATCGAAAAGAATCATGATACAGTTTGGAGCATGAAATTCTCTCTTTGTAATTGTAGACACTGTGGAGACTGAATCAAGAAGGGCCCCCACACAACCATCACTGCAGAGGACATCATCACCCACCACTTCAGTGAAAGGCAGGGCTGTTTATCCTGGTACCCCCTTTAAAATCCCAGTTTAAAGTTAAAGAGAAACGATGGAACATTTTTACTGCAATAATGCAGCTCCAGAAATCTTGTCATGGTTAAATATGTTGCAGAGAGAATGAGGCTCTTTCCACAACCCCCATAGCATCTCCCGGCCAGAAACTGGCCTTACAAGCCTCACCATGACAATCATGGGCCTCAAGATTTGTTCTTACGTGGTTCACAGGAGCATTTTAGGTGAACACAAATTTTCTCAAATTTTTAATCATCTCTGAGGCACAAACACATTTTTATGACCGCTTGCAAAATTTTCCTGCGGGTGGCCTATTGTCTGTGAAGGTTCTCAGTCTTGAAGATTACAATTAACTGAACTAAGGCCATTAGAAACATTTAACTGCTTTTCAGCACTATGAAACAACCCCCCCCCCCCCCGTACCCCCTCAGCCAGGTACCAGCAGCTTGATGCTAGAACAAACCATTGCTGGCCAACTGTAAGTTTCTATGACCGTGATTTGCACTACAAAACTTTAGGGGGGAGTTTTGTGGACGAAAACAACAACCAAAACAGAAGTGATCGACTTACATCGTTCTCCTTTAACTATCTGTATGCTGAATGAAACAATCAATGTTGAGAAAAGCAATATACAATTAAATGTTTTAGATGCTAACAGTCTTTAGGCAGAGCTGAAATTATATTGTCCGAAAAGTTACAAAGAAGTCTAGGCTCATGTACACACATACGCACACACCCATGGACAAGGAAGCCGGAGTAACCAGAGAACCTCTGCACACCCCTCTTTATTTAAAAATGCAAAATCTTTATTTAAAATGTTTGCTTCATAAACATTTGAGAGAAGGGACCTTGATAAAACATAATGTCTCATGGGTCTATTGGTTTAACATTTTACTTTCATAATTCATATTTAGCTTCTGCTAAATCATAATTTTCTCACAAACAAATAGCCAAATAAAGCAAACTTTGCTGTGTGTTCTCTCTTTTTTAACATGAGGCCTATTATTACTGACTTGAATGTGTCTCATAAGTGTAATGCGAGGAAACTGGTTGTTTCAGATTCAGATTGGGAACCGTGAGTTCTTTTTTTATATAGTGTGTTTAGGTTCATATCACAACAAAAAATTACAAATCAATATTGAATAAATACTGTAGATACATGATATCACTATTTTACTACTTTAACACAGTACTGAGTCTCCCTGTAAATTATCATAAAATTAGCACAGACAACCATGAGCTCTGCCACGTGGTTCTTCTTGACCTCAGTGAGAAATAAGAGGCTGTGACCTGTGCAAACCTTGACGCAAAGGCAATGCTTTTAAATGGTTTTCACCTTATGTTTCAGGATGTTCTCTCTCTGTGGCTGTCAGTTGGTTTCTGGTTTGCCTTCTCACTGCATGTACTTTTATTTCAGTTTTCTTTCTTTTTGCTTTTGTCTCAGACATGAATGACCAAATAGAACTGCTGAAATGGAAGCTGAAAGTGGGTGTAACTTGTTTTGGAGTAATTGTTGGCATTCTGTGTCTGGGATGGGCTCTACCTGGAACAGGTAAGTTCAGTAGAACCTGAATGCATTTTTTACCATTACCTCTTGACGTGAGGTTTAACTTTTGTCAAGTGCAACAGACGGATGTGCGGAAAAATGTTTCTCCTCCAAATTTAGCCTATTTGTCTTCATCAATGTAATCCACCCATGAAACTCATCAAAGGGAAAACTTCCCCACAGTCTCTAAATATGACCTAGTCAGCATTCAGTAATAGCAGTGTGAGCTCACAGCAAGACGGAAAAATGTAATTACAACTAAACTCCTGATGTTCTTCTTGCTCTTTTTCAGACAAATGTTTTGACCAAAGGTAACAACAATCATTCACTGTGAATATGTGCTCAGCACCAATATTAAAAGTATTAAAATATACATTTTTTTGAAACAAATTTTTTTTTATCACATCAGGGGGAGGAAAAAAGTGGGCACATTAGGCGCAGATATGTTGTAAGTAGTCATTATTGCACTGCAACACATTCTGCCTCCTTCTTAGGACTCGTTGTAATTTTTCTTTTCATTTTATTTCTTGCATTGTCATCTGTAAGTGATTGGAACATTTTATAGCTGCATTCACAAATAATTGTTGTTGTTAGTTATAAGTGATATTATTGTATATAACCCATATATATATATATATATATATGTATATATATATATATATATATATATATATATATATATATATATATATATATATATATATGTATATATATATATATATGTATATATATATATATATATATATATATATATATATATATATATATATATATATATATGTATATATATGTGATGTAAAATGTAAAATGTTATTACAACTAAATACATCCGTCTGTGCAACTTTGATAATGTCCTTCTTGCTCTCTTTCAGACAAATGTTATGACCAAAGGTAACAATAATCCATCACTGTGAATATGTGCTCAGCAATAATATTAGTGGAAGTACTTAAGTTTCTTTAATCATCATTTAAAAAAAATGTTTTCATCATCCCATCAGTTGGAAGACAGAAGTGGCCGCATTAGGCACAGATACGTTGTAAGTTGAAACATTTGTTTTTCAGTAATCAGTGATTATAACACTGCAACACACCCTGCCACTGACTGACACTTTGTACATTTTTCATTTCATTTTATTTCTTTATAGGGAACAAAGCATTGTCATCTTTAAGTATTCAGGAAATCATATAGTTTCATTAACTAATACAAATATAACACACCAAACTAAACTGCATTGTTAAGTGATAATTATAGTAGCATTGCAGAGCATAGAGGTTTACAACATCTTCCCTTTTGCAGATGACAGCTGCATGTGCAATAGCAGGTAATAATGTCTGTTTCTTGTTACTGTGGGTTTCTGTTTATATTGGGTGCCAATTCTAACATATTATTACTGGTACTATCAATAATAATAATAATAATAATAATAATAATAATAATAACAATGGTGATGAAACATTTTTCTTGGTGTTTCTGTGTATTATATTTTTTTGAACATTGATTGATGGCTATGAAGGATCTAATCAGTAGTCAGTTATAGCAGTGTTAGCCCTCAGCAAGATGGAAAATGGAAATTACCACCTCTGCAACTTTATATCATCCTTCTTGCTCTCTTTAAAACAAATGTTTTGACAAAAGGTCACAATAATAAATACGACTGACTGATTGCCATTACTGATGTAATGTGTGATCTAATCATATTGAAATGACCACATGGCCATTTTTCTTTTGTTTTGTTGTTGTTGTTTTTTTAAATGAAAACACTGACAGCTGCTTCCTTTCTTCCTCAGAGTAAGATGGAATAAGGTGTCAACCTTAAAGGTCCAGAAGAACCTGGTTCATGTCGTAGAAGAATACAAAGGCCCAACTCTGTTGTCATGCCACATCAAACTTGTGTTGCATTGTTTTTACTCAATTGTACAGCAAACAGTTTTGAGTTGATTTTAATGCTATTACTGATTGTTCGTAATGGGAGTTTTTCTGCTTTAGTTTTGAGGTTTTCCTGTTTGTTGTCTTGCTTCACTTCACACTTCACACTTCCTTTCCCTTTGTTTTCAGTCCACTGTAAAAGCAACAACTTGCAAACGGGTGCAATTGAAAAAAAGCTTCCTGCTCATACTAAAGCTTCTTACATGACTGATGTTCCTGGAAACTCCTGTCAGCCCAACTATTGTTCAGTTTGCTGTCTGCCAGTCACTTGCTGTCTTTCCTGTTATATCGTCCTGTCTGACACAAACCTTGATTCTTAATTTTTTTTTTTTTAAATTGTTGACTGCTTTTTTGTCTTGACCCTCATTTACTGTACTTGTGCTAATACAAGAAACTAATTGACTGGACCAGCATCTGTCCTTATGTAAGAAGCCACTTTTAAATGAATCCACCATGATGCACCATGAAAATACTTACAGTTAACAGTCTAAGCCAGACTAGATATAATGTGTGATTTAGACATCTGTCTTTTCACTGACCTTATCTTCATTGCTTCTAAAAACTAATTTCTGACTATTTTTTTTCCATGACTCCGATAAAACTCACCATGAGGTTACTCGAAAATTGTAATTCAGAGAATTATTCTGATTCAGGGGAAAGTTCTAAAACTGTAGTACTGGCACAAACACTCAGGATCTTACATCAGGGTGGAAGGGATGACATGACTCAGGCTTCTTTCTGTCCTTCTGAAACTTCAGCCGGTCACATTTAAGTGACTCATTGTGTTCAAAGGTGTCAAGGCAGAAAACGCTACATCGAGGCACTTATTCACAGGTTCATCATAACTGAAAACATAAAGGGTAGAAGGTTAAGTTGAGGCAACTGGACTGGTTTTGCTGATGTAGCAGGGGTGCTGGAGGCTCTCTCTCTCTCTCTCTCCCTCCTTTGTTTTGCTGGGCCATTGACACCATCTGGGCATTGATTAATGGGCGGGGTTACCCGCTTGAAAAGGTGGCAGCTTCCGGCGCACCTCTGTCTCTCACTGTCCCTTCGGGATCAGCTGGTTTGCTGCCGTGATTGTCGCCCAGTGTGGCGGGCCTCGTGCTGGTGCGGCAACGTTGTTTTGTTTGTCGTCGCGGTTGCACGCGATCTTTGGATAACTAAGCTTGGGCGTTCGCCGCTTTGGTTGCACGCGCTTCATCTTGTGCAGAACACAGGTATGAGCACTCCGCTCTGCTTCCTCCTCCGATCATGTTATATTTGTATAACGATGACACGGTCCCGCTCTCAAGGCGGTGTGGCAGGTTGTTGGTGGCGTGAGGCTGGGGTTGTCCTGCCGGGAACTCTCCCGTTGGTTGTGCCTCCATTCGGTAAGTCGGCGTTGTCCGCCTCCCCTTCCC